>NC_137830.1:23435183-23487683 GCF_963921795.1 Nannobrachium achirus
CTGAACATACGGTCAACATTTTATTTGTGTCTTTGCGTCTGTGTGTGTGCGTGCGTGCGTGCATGCGTCTGTGTGTCCATGTGTTCATGTGCGTATGTGTGCGTGCATGTGAGGTCCCTATGATAAGTGGGCGTGGCTTAGCTCATACAGGTGGAACTCTGGACAAACTGGAGTCTATACCAGGATTCAATGTTTACCTGACTGGAACACAGGTATAGCACACACTAAACACACAACTACTACAACAAACTACAACTACCAAATTACGCTCGCAATCTCCCTGAAATGAACGTATGATTTATTAAGGCAGCATTTAATTATGCAAAAAAGCAGCTCAGTGATGTTTTGTCACAAAGACTTTTATTTGGTGCCTTACAATTTCTGTAAACGTGTTTGTTGGACTGAAGGGGAAATAACTGCATGAATATTCAAAAACAAAACACACACCATATTATTTTCCTGATCCTCCCTTAACCATTTGACTAAGACAAGAGAGAAGTTGATAAAATAAATTGCCGTTTGAATGCATTTGAATAACGCATTGGACAATGTTTGCATTGGACAATGTTTAAACCATAGCATATGCTACCCTGTTGTAGATGCCTCACGTTAATGATTAATGCTTTGAACTCAAAGTAAAATTTTATCTCAATGTCAATTCGATATCCAAGTGAGAAATGCAAATATAGGCTAGACTAAGCACATGCTACCTGACATTATGGTATGGTAGTATCGTATATTATTTTATTGCTCAATGATGGCTTTGCGAGCTCAGTTTGGGGCTTTCCCCAGGTTGGCAGAGGTAGAGTAGTGCCCAGGATTCCAGTTTTCGGCAGAAAAAAGAGTTCCTCTAGTATTTCCTTCTACACCAAACCTTTTTGCCAAAAATAGATGATTCAAGATGTCAAGTGTTTTTTTATTTCGCCGAAGGCTCGCCACCCATGCAGGGAACCTTTTGGTGACCACGTGAACCCCTGCATACTGTACCTATTCTGGCCACGAAATAGCTATCTTCTATAGCATTGCGACACATTGGGCTTGTAGATCAGCAAAGCGGTCCAGGTACAGTTGCAACTCAGTTCCGTTTCACAAACTAGAGTTTTAAGTGGTGAACTTGCATGTTCAGAATGAACCTCATGCCCAGAAGGAGGTATGAATGGCTTAAAGTATATCTAACACAGTTACTGTCTGTCTGTCTGTCTGTCTGTCTCTGTCTGTCTGTCTGTCTGTCTGTCTGTCTGTCTGTCTGTCTGTCTGTCTGTCTGTCTGTCTGTCTGTCTGTCTCAGGTGATGGAGACGCTATCCTCAGTGGGCTGTTGCATTGTGGGTCAGACAGAATCGCTGGTTCCTGCTGACAGAATTCTGTACGCCTTGAGAGATGCAACAAGCACAGTAGACAGCCTACCTCTTATTACCGGTACTACTACTATATATTACATTACTACTACTACAATTGTTTACCACATACATTTTATTATAATGAAGTTAAATATTATTTCAAAATATGAGAACCTGTAGACCTGGTGTGTGTGTGTGTGTGTGTGTGTGTGTGTGTGTGTGTGTGTGTGTGTGTGTGTGTGTGTGTGTGTGTGTGTGTGTGTGTGTGTGTGTGTGTGTGTGTGTGCGTGCGTGCGTGCGTGCGTGCGTGCGTGCGTGCGTGCGTGCGTGCGTGCGTGCGTGCGTGCGTGCGTGCGCATATCTCTCTCTCTCCAGGTTCCATAATCTCTAAAAAGGGTGCAGAGTCTCTGAATGCATTGATTCTGGACGTCAAGTTTGGCAGTGCTGCACTTTATAAAAACCTGAGTAGTGCCAGGGAGTTAGCACACTCACTGGTAAATAGCTCAACAATAAATAACTATAATGCATTGTGTATTTGTAAATGACTCAACAATAATAACTCATATGTGTTGTTAATTACATTGCATTTGTGCTTGCCGTGCACGCGTTTTAGATGACTGCAGGAAATGGTCTGGGCATGTGCACAGGGGCGGTGCTAACCCGTATGGATGCTCCTATTGGCCGATGTGTTGGCAACAGTCTGGAGGTGATGGAATCACTGGAGGCACTGAAGGGACGGGGTCCTCCTGACCTCATGGAGCTCGTCACGACACAGGGTGACAACCTTGCACCGTCAAATCCTCACTGTCAGCTAGCGATGGGACGATATGAAAATGTCATATCACGATTGTTGTGACCAAAGAAATTGTGATATAGCGATCGCAACGTGAGCTTGTAGATCGGCTATTTTTTGGTAAAGAGATTTGGTAGAGTGAAAAAAGCCTGTATATTATAAGTACGTTTTACCAATAGAGTTTAAAAGGTACTGGATATGCAGCTCGGCAAATAAAAAGTGTACTGATCACAGAGTATGACGGAGGACGATTTCATGCTAAATTAAATCTCCACGATATGATTATCGTGTTTTTATCATGAAAATGATATCGCTTATCGTCCCATCCCTACTGTCAACCACATGACCCTTAGTCAAACGGACCTGAGCTGCCAAAATAGCTGATCGATCCAGTTCTCCCGGTGTGTGTGGCACGTGCACTCATAAACATTGAGCTTGAGCCCCTGCCCTTTTATCCGTCTGTAAAAAGTGCCCTCTCCAGATCATGAATGCAGTTTTACTATGGTGAAAGAAATGCAAATGCCCTCCCTCCATGCCATACCTGAAGGCGGCATTCAAGAGAATTGCCTTGCCAAAAACTCTCCTGAACTTGAATGCAACATCGTATGTTGAAAGAATTGCCCTCTCTCTGTAGAAATCCATGCTGTATGTCACATCTCCAGTATTCACTTGATTATGCTTAGTTTAGTGTGGTATCAAGTACCGAAAATAGCCGACCTCCAAGCTGTTGTCTGTTGTAAGCTTGTTGATCTGCTATTTTCAATATTTGTACCAAAAGGCCCTTTCAGCCCCTACCTCTCTAACATTCTCTGCATGTCCCTGGTCCTTAAGTACCAGGGGTGATTATGTGTGTATGTACTACTTACATGTAGGAGGCATGTTGCTGATGATGTCTGGCAAGGTCTCCAGCCAATCAGAGGGAACTAAGCTGATCTCTGAGGCTGTGACTGGTGGAGCTGCTTTGTCCAAGTTCCAGGCAATGATGGAGGCTCAGGGAGTAGCCAATGAGGTGGCTCAGTCATTATGCTCCACCAACACCGATTATCACAGGATTCTGAGGAAAGCTAAGCATCAAATGGAACTAAAGACTCAGACAGAAGGTATATTATATATTCTTTAATACATCGATATGTTGATGTCTAAAGAACATGGTGGGTATTATGTAATGTTTTGTATGTTGGGCAGAGACTATCTCCAAATGTCATCTTATATATTTTTTCATAAATGACTGCCCTATTGATTTAATACAGAGGGCTTGTTTCCACCGTGGTCAGAAAATAGCTGATCTATGCATTGTGACCCATTTCTGTGGGTTTTATTGAAAAGTATTGACGAGCTAGCTAGTGACTAAATAATAACTACATTGGATCAATTGTAACACAGCAGGTTCTTTTTAAAACTTCTTGAATAGCAACTGTTTGGACAAACACGGTGACGGTTTACACCAAACAGTAACGATATATGTAAACATGATGTGCTAGAGAGGGCTGCGTGGGAGGCTGCCTACATAGGGAAGCCATGCCCTTATAAGACCCTTGTAAGACCCTTCCAATTTGGAGACCAGTCTGTAGCCATGTGTGCGCTGGCTCCAGCCCATAGACCCGCCCACTCTCTGTCAGCTGAGTCTGAAATCACTCCATAACGACCTCCATATTTGGGTAGTCAAATCAAAACTACATTTTCTGAGTGATCTTTCCAAATTACCCCGTTCTGTATAGCTAATTCAGTTTATTATCTTTAGTGTGATTCACACTGATTTACTCTCTCCCTGTGTGCGTGTGTGTGTGTGCGCGTGTGCGTACAGGGACGGTCAGGGACATCAGTGGCATGGTTTTAGCTGAAGTGCTACATAAGTTGGGGGCGGGGCGGACGAAGGCTGGAGAACCTGTCAATCACAGTGTGGGGGCGGAGTTACTGGTATCATTAGGACAAAAGGTCAAGAAAGGTGAGGCTATTTTGTTTTTTATTAAACCTTTACTAAAAGGTAGGGTAAGTAAGCACTGTAAGTTGAATTTTTGCAACCCACCTAAAAATATATTTTCTATTTAGTAAAGAGGTGGAGAGCTAGGGAGACCCCAGCTGTTACTGAACAAACAATGATTAGATCAGAATATAGTGCTTTAACCTTTTAACAAAACAAAAAAAGGTTACATTTTGTGACACCTCCCTCACTTCTTTGATGCAAGAATGCTATTCTTGCATCTATTTCTGCAATTTGCTAATATTTCTATATTAGAAACTTTTTGTCTTGGCCAGGCCGTACGGCCAGAGTTTTTTACTTTTAGTACAAAATAAGAGTACCGCTTCCACCACTGCTGCTTACTCCTTCTGTGACAGTGTGTGTGTGTGTGTGTGTGTGTGTGTGTGTGTGTGTGTGTGTGTGTGTGTGTGTGTGTGTGTGTGTGTGTGTGTGTGTGTGTGTGTGTTTGCGTGCGTGCGTGCGTGCGTGCGTGCGTGCGTGTGTGCACGCTCCCCTAGGTGTTCCATGGCTGTGTGTGCACTATGAGCATCCCGCTCTGAGTTCAGACCAGATCAATCAGTTGCAGAATGCTCTCACCGTTGGACCCCACAATGACACCCACTCACACACACTGGTGGCCGAGCAACTACTGCCCCAGTGACACACACACACACATACACACACACACACACACACACACACACACACACACACACACACACACACACACACACACACACACACACACGCAAGTAGATGCTTAGGAATAAAATGTTTTATTTGAAACCTTTTTTTTTTCATGTTATTTGTTAAAAAATAATATCCTTCCTCCAAGCTGGTGTGAGACTGACTTGATTCATTGATTCGTTGATTGATAAACTGCCACAGAAGGTTATGCTGTAAATCTAAAGAGGGGATGAGTCGGCCTATACAAAAATAAAAAATAAAAACATAAACATCGTATAATATTGCCCATATTATCATACCGCCTCAGTCTATGTTCGCTCATGGGAAAGATAACCATGCAGCAGTATTTTTGTGGGAGATGAGGAGGGAAGAACTGACAACAGGACAGGAAGTTCATGGACGCCATGGAGGCCATGGCTGCCATTGTCCCTCAGTTTCCTGTTTAGGTTAGGTAGTTTTTGGTTAATAAATGAGTTAATACACCAATACATTTTTGTGAAATAAACAGCTTTTTATCTATTTATTATTTGTTTTACTATGTATTAAATTATTAATTTTTAATTACATTCATTATTTCCGTGGACTAAATCTCTCTCAGCTGCCATTTGACCAGTGTGCCCAAGAAAATGACCAAAAGTCAAGTGGCCTATTAGTAGCCTAATTCCAGGGCTGACTGACAACATTGTTCATACCATTCATTCAAACAAACAAATATTTGTAATAATAATTAGATTTTATTAGATATCCTGTATCCATAAACACATCCTCTACATCGCTGCCTAGTGTGCCTTTAGGCCTACTACATCATATGATGATATTTCTTTCTATAGTAGGCCTACTGTGTTTTATTTGTCTGTCATTTAATGTCGTATGAATTTAGTAGGCCTACAAAGCGAACCCAATGCAAACAAGCACATTCTTGTGGTCTTTATCCTTTTAGTTGACCTTGTATCAGTGAAATGAACTGTCCTGTACCTTTTCCTATGCAAACTTAAATAAAGTATTCAATCAGTCAGGGGATTTGTAATTATTTTTTCTCCATAGTTTTAGTTCGGTTAATATAACTGGAAACTGGAGTTTCCAATTTGAAGCTGTTTCGTGGAGATGCTTTGCTGCCATCTAGTGGACATTTCCAGATAATGTAGGTCGTTCGGTCGTGAGTCTTGAGAATATTTGGAAAGATAACTTAAACTTTCTCAACATAATTTATTTCGAGAGATTTCTTTTTTTCTTTTTTGCCAAAACCTGTCCAGTCATAGGTTAAATTTTAAGTCAACACGTTTTGAAAGTCTCTCAATGTTAATTTAGGAATAGGAATAATAAGTTAGTTGATTTTATGTGTGTCTCATAAATCTCAAAAATCAATCCGGTTTGAAAGTCTCTCTGGGTTCATTGAATTAATTTAGGGGAGTAAAGCCTAATCAGTTAAGGAGTCAGTGGTGTAAATAACTACATTTACTCAAGTACTGTACTTAAGTACAATTGTGAGGTACAGGTATTTTATTTATTTAGTGGAGTATTTCCAATTTTCAGTAGGCCTTCTACTTTTACTTCTACTCCACTAGGCTACATCTTTGAGGAACATATTGTACTTTTACTCCACTACAATTATTTGAAAACTTTAGTTACAAGTTACTTTGCAGATATAAATTATTACATTATAAAACATACATTAACTTACTTCATCAATATGTTATAGGCTACATACTGTATGCTATTTGAAAATAGCAGACGCAGACCTACAAGCTCACAATGTGTTGCATTGTGACGGCGCTGTGAGCTTGTAGATCTGCTATTTTCAAACATTTTAGTACTTTTACTTTTGGTACTTCAAGCATATTTTATGGCCAATATTTCTGTTCTTTTACTCAAGTAACATTTTGAACACAGGCCTTTTACTTGTAACAGAGTATTTTTATATTGTGGTATTGCTAGAGTGTTTTTCCCACCACTGTTTAGAAATAATTGTTTAATTAATGCGGTTATATTTCTAGATGCCATCATAGTAAGTATGCATGGTCAGTAGGTGGCGGTATAGTGCACGAAATAAGTGTCCACCTTGGGGTGAATCTGTGATCAGCTAAGCTGTTCTGCTCTGGTGCAGCTACTGCTGTCTGTCTGTTCATGTTGTGTTGTGTTGTTAGCACGTTGGATGTTGTAGGTTCAACACGTTGATTCATTCTATCTTCTGATCAACGTAAACAACACCCAGTAGAAACACCATGTCTACTTCTCTGGAGAGCTACATCAACCGTATCCTTTAACCTGCATATTAGTGCATAACATTCATTTAATATCACTGCCTAGTTTACATTAAAACTGACTGTTTACCAGGACCCAGCTAACTGGCTAACGTTAGCTTCGAGGCTTGTTCATTATAATTATTTTTGTTCAGCTAGCTTGAAAAGTTAAACCTAGTTTTAAAATGTATAAAGTTAAATGTGTTTCTTTTTAAGCTGTGCATTTTCTTTCGTTTTAGACGGGTGAAAATCTAGGAAAGCTGCTATAAAGGTTGTTATAATGAGAAGGAGCTATAGTGTTCCGATTGAATGAATGAGCTTTAGCTGCTATGTAGCTAACTGGAACATTTAGCTCAGATTTTGACAGATTCATTGATTGAATACTTTATTAACAGTTTAAAAAAAAAACACCAGAGGTACAGTTTTGTGCCTGTGTGTCAGTGGTGGTGTAAAGTAACTGTACTTAAAGGGGGAGACCACCCATTTTCAATATTGAATTATGTCATGAATATACCTTAGAGGAGTTGTGTGGAAATAAAAAAAAAGTTCCCCCCCTTCTGTGTTGCCTAGAACTGGAGGATAATAATAATAATTAATTTGCAATACAAACCCCAAAATCAATCCTCCAGTTCTAGGCAACACAGAAGAGGGGGATTTTTTTTTTTTTTTCACACAACTCCTCTAAGGTATATTAATGACATAGTTCAATATTGAAAATGGGTGATCTTCCCCTTTAAGTAAAATGTGAAGTTCTTTTACTTTACTGGAGTATTTCAAATTTTCAGTACTTTCACTTCTACTCCACTACATCTCAGAGGCAAGTGTTGTGCTTTTACTCCACTACAATTATATGAAAACTTTAGTATTGTTACTTTTTAGATTATATACATGTCGTCCAATTGAAAATAGGCTTTACTCAAGTACATTTTGAATTCCGGACTTTTACTTGTAACAGAGTATTTCTACATTGCAGTTCCGATATTTTTAGTAAAAGGTTTGAGTACTTTTTCCACCACTGCTGTTTTCTCATGCATCTTGAAGACAAGTGTGTTCACCTATAGGCCTATTGTTATTTATTAAGGCTGTGTTTTATTCCTTAACCTGTGTGGTGTTCCAGGCACTGTGGCCATAATCACCTCTGACGGCAGGATGATCGTGGTGGGTTAATGTTATTAGCGTTGCTGCTGATGACAGTTATGTTTTTCACATGTGTTGAACAGAAATGTGCCTAAAATAAGTTCAGACTACTGACCGTTGGGTTCATTTATATAACGGGCCACCCTTTAGCTTGTCAGAAGAATGAGACTAATTGTGTGTGTGTGTGTGTGTGTGTGTGTGTGTGTGTGTGTGTGTGTGTGTGTGTGTGTGTGTGTGTGTGTGTGTGCAGGGTACTCTGAAAGGTTTTGACCAGACGATCAACCTGATTCTGGACGAGAGCCATGAGCGTGTGTTCAGCTCATCACAGGGAGTGGAGCAGGTGGTTCTGGGACTCTACATTGTCAGAGGAGACAACGTGTAAGTCAGGGGTCTTCAATGTTTTCAGGCCAAGAACCCCTTAGTCGAGAGAGAGATGAAGCCGTGACCCCCACAACCTTCTCATATAGATTCCATATAGCTTCATCGTTTGACAGCACAATCATCATTGTATTTTGGATTCATGTCAATTTGTGTTTTCAGATATTTAACCACTTGAACCGACCTTGCTTTCACTCTGTACTTGGTCTACTCTTTTTTTCCCCCTCTACAAAACCTCTTTGCCGAAAATAGCTGATCTGCAAGCTCACAACGCCTCGCAGCGCGAGGTGTTGTGAGCTTGTAGATCTGCTATTTTTGGCTAAAGTTCTCCGAATATGGACACAAGGGTTCAAGTGGTTTATACAGTATAAAAAAGGAGAAACAAGGTTTCTATCACACAAAGATTAGAAAGACCCCCTGTAGTGACTCTGAGGACCCCCTAGGGGTCCCGGACCCCCTGTTGAAGACTCTTGGTGTGGAGTGACCTATGACCCTGACCTGTATTTCTGTACCCAGTGGTGGACAAAGTACTCACATTTTTTACATAAGTAAAAGTATCAGTCCCACAATGTATTTGTTCTGTTACAAGAAACAGTCCTGTATGTACAATGTACGTGAGTAATCAGGGGTTGACATTAAGGTCTCAGAGGCACTTGCCAGTCGGGCAAGTACAGGTCATGTTCTTCTACTTGCCCAAAGGTCATGTCTACTTGTCTGAAAAGTAAATCATGATAGCAAAATTTGAATTACCGTTAATGTTAAAACTGCGATATGGATATGCCGCAATACTTACGCCAAACATCTCAATAGCTATACAATATGATTAGACTCCTCCTTCCTATACAAACCCATTCTAACTTCAAACTCTATTTTAACCATGTTATTTTATCAAAATCGCCCGTCCTTGGATCTGTTGACTCATACTGTGACTGTCCTTGGTCACACAAGCTGAACTCGTTTCTGTTTGAAGTCTTGATGCAATAATTCTTGTTTGTAAATTTCTAATCTGCACTTTTCAACACTCTAAATACAAGAAGTAATTGTCTTTGTCTGTCTGTCTGTCTGTCTGTCTGTCTGTCTGTCTGTCTGTCTGTCTGTCTGTCTGTCTGTCTGTCTGTCCATCTATCCATCAGGGCGGTGATTGGGGAGATAGATGAGGAGACAGACTCTTCTCTGGATCTGAGCAACATCAGAGCTGAACCCCTGAACTCTGTAGTCCACTGACCTTTGAACGCCTGGATCCCCCACCTTCCCCTCCCCTCCTCTCCTTGTTTGTGCCTTGTTGGAAGACACATGATAAAGCTCAAAGTGGGGTCCTCCACTTTGAGTTCCACTGCTTTAGTATGTTGCTTCTAACAAGGACAATTGCTACATTTGAAATGACAGTACACTCTAACTACTTCCCTATTGGCCCTTTTGTTAATGTGTGTGCATTTGAAAACAGAGAGAGTGATCCTGCTTTGTGAAGTTAATAGCAATGTTGCGTAAAAATACATTTTCAGTTTGTTGTGTGTTTGTTTTTATTAATAAAAGTTGAGAATTGATTGGGTTTTATCTGTGTTCAATAATTCTATAACTCGATGGAACTTCATGTCTCATGACTTGAACAATTTCCACATAATCGGGTGGAAACAGTTGCTTTTTTATTTGAGTGAAAAAGTAGTGAAAACAGCCCACCTACAAGATGCAACAGCAACACCTCACAACACGTCGCATTGTGAGCTACTTTTTTGCAGCACTGAAGTATAGGGCATTCGTTTGTGTAAAAACTAAATATGGAGATGGCCCGACAGTAATGATTTATTTGCTATCAGCCTCCAGAGGAACTGATTCTCAGATGATTTTCTCTATAGTCTATAGCTAAATGACTTAAACGGACTGTGAGTGTATATTTTACAACGTAAATAATCAAGCAATTCTAGATGCCTACTCATTACCCCACCCCAAAGATATACAAAACAGAAAAAGCTAATCACATGGAGGACATGAATATTTGACATCATGGGTAAAACACATCTGCCCTCCACCGGATTGTACGTTTTTTAGGTTAAAAACGATCCCTTTAAATGCAATACAATGGAGTTACTTTGTGACTAAACTGTATGATCAGGATCACCTTGTTCAAGTCGGTTTGAAGGTACACCATGAGGACAACAAGGACTAGAAACACTGCATTCTAAATGGACAAGCTAACCTGTCATGTTCATTTAACCACTGATCTGAGGGCAGCCTGCTGTACGTAGCATTTTGCAAGTGTAATAAGCTATATATGGAGCATACAGAATATTGTGGCCTAGCTCAGTGGGTCTCAACCTGTGGGTCGGGACCCGCAGGGGCTGAGGGGGTCCCCAAATTTTGGGGGGTCCCCAGATGATTGGTTTCAGTTCCGCTTTTCACCTGATGCAGAGATGTCAAGTGCCCCCCGACTCGCTACCCTTGCAACTGCAAACAACTTTATTTGAGACAGGCAGCAATTAAGCCTTCAAAGCATTGCAATACAAATTAATAGCAGAAGCAGCATACATTTATATATATATATATATATATATATATATATATATATATATATATATATATATATATATATAAATGTGTGCATCTCTGACACAATACCAGAACTGAGACATGGACCTGGCTGTAACCTGCTTGCTAGGTATTCACTCTATGCATTGACCTATGACTGCTTATCTTGAAAACATGGTGATTCTCAATCATCTTCATGTCAAGGACCCATAAATTGATACCAATTTTGCTGAAGACACACATCTGACTAGATGTAGTGCCAGGGGGGCCCACGAGAAAAACATTTTATTTAAAACAAAACAAAAAGTGTTTAACGTGTGAAGATTCCTCAAGATGTTGGGGACACAAAGGTCAGATTAGCCTTCATGATATTGGGGGATAAACAGTTAACTCAAGAACAGATGTACAATCAAATCAATGTGTTATCACTTATATGCCTAAATATCAGTTGACTGACTGTTCATAGGTTTATTTATGGTGTCAGTCTTTGAAGGATTATTTCAACCTACTAAACATGCTTCAGAGAGAATGTCCTTGGGAGGACTTGAACCCACAACCTCTTGCTCACATACACCGTGCCTCAACTCAGGGAGTCACCATGCTATCTGTGGTTTCTAGGTTCGGATGTAACTTTTTAAAACATGAGTTGGAATGAAGAGAAGAATGGCTTAGAGCAGGTTTGAACTCAGTCACAACCTCTGATTCCGCAGGTCGCAGAGGGACACCAAGCTCTCTAGATTTACCCTGGGTTTTCCATCTCTTCCAAGTAGTGTTCTGGATGTTATTCTCCAAAATATGCTGCAGAGGGATGAGCAGGATGACCTTGGCTGGATTTGAACCCAGGAACTCTGGCTGACATTGACAGTATTTCAACTCAGGGAGCCACTATGAAGCTCTCTGAAATATCATGCTGTTTCTCTTCGGTTGTAATTTGTTCTTCTGGTTGTCACTCTTCTAAAGGGGCCTTGGGATCATGTACAGAGCGAACTATGTGTTTTCTGTTCCATCAGATCAGAGGTGTCTTTAGTGCTTGTTAGTGTTAGCAAGAATGTTAGTGAGATAAAACAGAACACAGAGGGTGGTAGCTCACTATGTTAGACACTGTTTGTGTGTGATCCAGAGTGGGTTTGAATCCCACTCTGCTACCCCGGAAAATCTGTGTGAGCATGGCTAAGATAGTGGTGGAATGGATAGATTGTTGTAACCTGATTTTGGCGATTTAAGGTGATGAGATCAAACCCCACTCTATTCTTTACTTTGAAGACTGATTTCTTAAAACAAAAAAAAAGTCTAGAAAGAACACACATTTAATCAGACCCCCCCCCCCCCCTCCCCCGCCCCACTTCAAACTAAATGATTGATTCAATGAAAACACCTGTCCTTTTTTTCTGATGATTCCTGACGCCATCCCAATAACACCACTGTGTGTGCAGGGTTTTTGGGGGGTGCACGGAACTCCCCAACCGGGGTCTGGCCTCTGGGGGCCCCCAAAACGTCTTATTAGATATAGGCTTATTTTCCTGTGTTCTGGTGAATTTTGGGAGTTTGATAATGACATCTCATCTTAATAATAATGATGTTTGTTAATAAAGATGTTTAATAATGACATCTCATCTTTAAGGCGGCATTCACACAGGCACGTTTTATGACGATTAAAACGAATCCTATAACGTATTGTTGGAAAATACACAACGGTTGGGCATGTGTGAAGACGCATCCGTATTCTTTTTCGAATAAAAGAAACAAATGCAAATCCACAAAAAAACGGTGGTTTCGATGCGCTACCGCAAACGCTTCCCTGTTGGTGTGAATCCATCCGTCTCAAATACAGGCAATGAAACATTGTGGTAGGCTATAGAGCCATGTGCGGGTTAAATCCATAGTTATTTATAAAAGGTTAAATCCCCCCGTCTGTTCTCATTAGATTTCTGACGATTCTGGCCGCCTCCTCCCCTCATTGATTTCTGATCACCGCTCCCTCGATCACACATGGTGTATTATTTGTGAGGAGTTGTTGCTCACAGTTAGATAAAAGGAAAGTGCCACAGGAGTCTCTTGTAGACCTATAGCTGTATATCATATATAGGCTATAGGCATAATAGGCTTATAATATATAGGCCGATGTGTGGCTCTCTCGCCCTTGCTGGCGCGCGCGCTCTCTGTGCCAAATCATGTCCAAATGGAGACGCTTAACGCTGTTATGCGCGTAGCGCAGAGGGAGCCAGCGGAGGGCAAGAGACAAAAGAGAGAGAGAGAGAGAGAGAGAAAGAGAGAGAGAGAGAGAGAGAGAGACGTTGACGTCCTCCTCTTCGTAGATATTCATATCTTGCAATTAAAAGTATTTGCTGTCTGGTTTATTGCTGGTAGATTTTGGGAGTCCCTCCGCCCTCCGCTGGTTTTATTTTGTGATCGCTCGTTGACGACCTTCGACCGCAGATAAATCGGCTAACGCCTGCGCGGCAAATTTTGCAGGGGTCCTGTGGTTACATTGTGAGTTGAACTTGAAGAATTAATAAACACAGGGAGATGGAGGAGGCATTATTATGCAGCTTGGATATACTGTATGTCCCGTGGACAGACGTGGACTCAGTGATTCCTTGTTTCGGATGATAATGTGCAGTGTGAGGGCAAACGTATCAATTAAATATGCAAGAATGTGGCAACTTCACCCCTCCCATTCGCACGACTAAACCGAATTATATTATGAGAATGTGGCCTACGTCATTACTTAAGTGAATATCTATCTGCCAATGCAATCCCAATGAGAGGCATCGTGAAATAATATAATTTGAGTGGTTGAATACTGAGGCCGTAGCGTGTTCTAATAAAGTGTCCCATGTGTTTAATTTGGCCTTTTTTAAAGTGGTATATCTGTCATCTTGATACACTACCTACACTATACTTTAATATACTTCATCAGTGAGTCAAAAGTGCTAGCATTGGAAATGAGCATATTGATTTACTAACTTAACATAAATGGAGTGCAGGATATTTTAGCCTACCTGTTACATTCCAATCTACTAGTATTATTATTTTCATATTAATTACACTTTAAATGTAGTCAGAGTGTTTGATCTCTTAACCTTGAGATCATCAAACATCAAAGACAAGAGGTTTGTCATTTCACTGACAGCTGCACTAACCAGTTGTCTAAAGCACCAGGTCCACTAGGGGGCAAATATGCAGCTACTTGGTCAGATATGTGTTTATACCAAGATCATGGAAGCATGTCATTGGGTATCCAGGTGTCAATCAACTCTAGACAACCTAGCAGGTATAAGAAGGGGTGGGGCTGAAAGAAGCAGGAAGAGAAACAGTCTGTGAGTGAGAGAAACAGGTTAAAACAGAGTTGTTTTTAATAATCTGTTAAATGTTGTCAGTCACCAAATGAAGAACCAGGGATAATATATATCAGTGTGGATATATCAACATGTCTGTGTGTTTGGAGCTGGGTTGTCACTCAGTATTTCTACCACAACCAGCTGACATTAATATCAGATGGACTGTGGCTGGTCAACACACAGCCTGGACCCTGGAGGAGAAGAGTGTGGGAGACATTTCAACAGGTTTCTGAGTGAGTATGAACGCTATCTGACAACTTAACCCTAGAATGGCTGTGATGATTTCACTTACATTTCAGGAGGGCATAGGAGTGATCTATGGCTTTATACTGTATATGAAATACATAAATTAAAGGAATCAGTGCGACCTTTAACAATGTTGTGGTGATTTGGATAGTGTGCTTCAGGACCTGCTACCAAAGCTGTGCAGTAGAGGTGATCAGTTGTGCATATATGGGCATTACCAAATATGGGCATTCCCAGATATGTCCTTAATATTGATGACATTGGGACGGGGATCTCCATATATGGGCATAAAACGTATGTTAATTAGTAAAGCCAAGCAGGCCCTGGGTTTGATGTCTGGAGATCTCCATATATGGGCGTATCTCGAGAACCGTTCGCCCCACCGGCTTCAGATTCGGCACGCGCGTTCCCCGCCGCGGTGCGGAGTGCAGTGCCGGGCCTCGACCTGACCCGACGCGTGTTCTTTTCGAACCGGCGCGAAACGTTCGGAATCTCCTTATGCGGAGCTGATTGTTGACATCAGGCTGTTCCGGAGGAAATCGGCGCAAGCGCCGACTCATTGTGACATCACTGCAGTGCCGGGCCTTGCCTCGACCCGACAGATATCTCCGTATATGGGCATAAAAGGGACGCAGACTGATACAGAGATCTCCATATATGGGCATACGGGCAGATACAGAGATCTCCATAGTGCCGGGCCTTGCCTCGACCTGACAGATATCTCTGTATATGGGCATAAAAGGGACACAGACCTGACAGATATCTCTGTATATGGGCATAAAAGGGACACAGACTGATACAGAGATCTCCATATATGGGCATATGGGCAGATACAGAGATCTCTGTATCAGTCTGTGTCCCTTTATGCCCATATATGGGCATAAAAGGTATTTTGTTTCTGGGAATGCCCATATTTGGACTTTTATTTAATTTGATCCTTTATTAATAATAAAAATATGTATCCATATACACATACAATATATTGTATGCCCATACATTCGGTCGCAATTAAATGTGACCTATGGTCGCAATTAGTTGATTGTAACCCTTTCTCTCTCCACTCCTCTACCACTCAGGTTGAAGAGGGCATCGCTGCATGTCTGGCTGACATCTCACAGTGGACGTTTTCTTCTCGCCACCTCAAGCTGAACCCAGACAAGACTGAGCGTCTCTTCTTCCCAGGTAAGTCCTGCCCCATGCAGGATCTCTCTGTTTCCATCTCTGTGACTTTGGTTCCAACAACGTTCAAGGCACACATCGCAGACTCTATATCAAGGGTTCCCCAACTTTTCAGGCTGCAAACCTCAAATAATCAACTGGGGCCCCCACCACCCTGACAAGCACTTGGAATTGCGGGCATTACATTTAGTTTGACTCGGTTCCACAGATAAATATTGTGAAAATAGCCGATCTACAAGCTCACATGTATTATGCCAGCTAACTAGAGGCAGAGCTTTCGTCCTACTCCTCCCGCGTAATACTCCACACTGACAGGTGTGTTCATGCAGACGCTCAGCAAAGCCGGATGCACCGATGTGGATTCAAACCCACAACATCCGTGGTGGTGGATGGTTGCCTCTTTCAAGTGTAATATTTGGCCATTTTGGTATTTAAAAGGCCTTAAAAGTCATTACATTTTAACTTAAGTAATGTGCCGATACCACTGTATACACTTTGTATGTTGGTTTGTTTACTGTTGAGTAGGGATGGGACGATACGCGATATTATCGTTTATCGTGATAAAAAACACTCAGGATAATCGTATCGTGGAGATTTAATTTATCGTGATATCGTCCTCCATCATGCACTGGGATCAATTCATCTTTTATTTGCAGAGCTGCTTATCCGGTAGCCTACCACTTAAACCCTCTATAATTGGTAAAAGGTACTTATAATATACGTACTTGATACAGTCTTTTTTTCACTTTCTATCAAAATAGCCCATCTACAAGCTCACAACGTGTCACAACGCGTCATGTTGTGAGCTTGTAGATCGGCTATTTTTTGGCAAATGTTCCGGCCCAGAATAATGGATTTTGATTAACGCGATAATATCGTAAATCGCGATTTCTTTTGTCACAATAATCGTGATATGAAATGTTCATATCGTCCCATCCCTACTGTTGAGTGAGAAAACAACATTTGGGGGCCTGGCTGGGGGTCCCGACGCCCACTTTGGGAACCATGGCTAACATTGTAAGGTTCAGACCCTTCCTCACCCAGGAGTCAGCCTAGCTGACCAGCTCCTTATCCAGACCTCAGTCTCATCAAAACTACTGCTACTCACTACTCTGCCCCTCACTGGCCCTCCCAGCATGTTTGTGCGACCCCAGCAAATGCATCATGCCTGGTTTTCAACCAGACAAAGCTTTCACTCTAGGACAACATCAGGGACAACGCTCCACACATCCCAGACTCTTCTACCTGTCCTGCTCACAAACTGTGGATCTACAGTAACTCCCCATTGCAGTTAGAACTGCAGAATCACTCCTGACTTTCCATCGTAGTCTGAAGACTCATCTTCAGACTCCACCCCAGCCAGCCCGTAACTAGGGGTGGGCAATATGGTGATAAATATCGCTGAGACGATACAATATCTACATAATATTCCTTTTCAGAGATATCGTATGTATCGTGATACAATGAGGGAGCCTTATTGAAAATCCTGTTGAATTGTTAATACAGAGATTCATTGCAGAATGCATTTAAACCTACATTTTGGTCTAAATCAGTAGTTCTCAAACTTTAAAATGTCAAGGTCTCCCCTTAACTTTGACAGTATAAAAATGAAACCAAATGGACCTATAAGGGTCCATTTGGTTTCATTTGTACACTGTCAGAGTTACATACTTGTAAGGGTCCATTTAGACCTCCCAAAAGGAACCCATAGTGTCCCTGGACCCCACTTTGAGGATGTAGATGGTTGTACTGTTAAGTACATTGAAAAATAACCATAAAAACAACATGAAAAAGAATCATAATGAGATTGTGTATATTGTGATACAGCTTGGAAGAATATTGTGATATTGTATTTTTCCATATCGCACACCCCTACCCGTAACACTTCACTCTCCCTGTAACCCTTCACTCAGTGTTTCCACCATAACAGCTGACATTAGTGACTGCAGAGTGGGCTGTGGCTGCTCCACTAACACAGTGGTTCTCAACCTGTGGGTCAGGACCCCCAGGGGGGTCCCCACATGATTTTGGAGGGGTAAAAAAAAAGACAAAGCCTATCCTTACCTCCGGCTCCCCCCTGACCTGTCTACTGTAAATACCATTCATTTTTAAGAAAAATATCATTATTGTATCAAAATTAATTAACTATACTATAAAAACTGGTCAAACATTGGCCAAATTGTCAAATAATATAAGAAAGAGGCAAACTTTTTGAAAATGTCCGATCTACAAGCTCCAAGCATTTTGAGCTTTTCGATCAGCTATTTTCACAATATTTAATATCTGTGGAACCGAGTCAAACTAAATGTATTGCCTCAACTCCTGCAATTCCAAGTGCTTGTCAGGGTGGGGGGGTCCCCACTCCCCAGTTCAACTATGATTATTTTGGGTCACGGGTGAGAACCACTGGACTAACAAACTAGCCTGGAGGAGAAGAGATCGTGTCCCTTCCACATTGTGCTGGATTGATGTTAGTGACTGACCTAGATATGACGACCATGCAGATTACTGCAGTTGAGGTTGTCATGCCCTGAACCTTGTGTATTGTACATGCAAATGCAAGCCTTATGGGAAACTGTCTGCATAGTATTCCTTGTTTCAAACTATCTTCTACTCTCTCTATGCAGACAACATTATCCAGTCCTCCTGAAATATTAGGAATATGTGGCATAAATATACGGCAGAACTCATTATATATTTCCCCCCAAAGGTGACGTGTTAATTGTCATGTAAAGCTCAACCAATACCCCAGCTAACACCACTCCCAGATTTTCCACACCTCAATTACACCTCATTGGCTAAGGGCCCTGCCTTTATACTGTCTGCGGCAGAAATATGTGGCGGAACTCACTCTATAAATAATGAGGATAACATAGCCACCTCATTGGCTAGTGGAGGATAACATAGCCACCTCATTGGCTAGTGGCTCTGCCTTTCTACTGTCTGCGGCAGAAATATGCAGCGGAACTCACTCTATAAATAATGAGGATAACATAGTAGTCTCGCCTACGTTGAGCCCACAATTAGCTCATAAATAGCACAGCTCACTTCACAAAGTGTGCATGTATGCTCATGTATGAGTGCAGCTCAAACTTTGCACACACACTCCCGGTAGGTCAAGGAAGACCCTCTGCCCCAAATTGAGCATCATTTTGTTGTTATCAGACTATTTTACTAAAACAAAGGAAAACCATGGCTGTGAGTGTTCTAGGGTTTATGCTGTATAGCAAATGGCAGTTGGTCAATGATTATAAGTGAAAGTGAGTTATAACTTCTTTGAGCACAGGCGTACTTTAGAGTTACAATCTGAATCACTCACATATGGCCGTTCTCCTCACATTAAGATTTGAGGCCGATTTAGACCTCCTAAATCAGGGGTGTCCAAACCTTTTTCAAAGGGGGCCACATTAGAAAATATTAAAACACCCAAGGGCCGACATATCTCCTGACAAAATGTGAAAGAAAGGCTACTTTGACCCCTTCAGATTGAGACAACAGGGAACAAGGAATCCTGAGTAATGTGAAAGAAAGGCTACTTTGACCCTTTCAGATTGAGACAACAGGGAACAAGGAATCCTGAGTAATTATATTTGTCCTCGGATGGATTATAGATATAACTGTCTATAGCTATAGTATCTGATCATTATTCTACTGTTGAAATGAATGGATTATAAATATAATTTTGCATCAGTTAATGACCTTTGTGTTTGACCTTCAGGGTGGATCCACTGTTGAGGAAGTGGATCAGGATCCTGATGCACAGAATTCCACCTTCTCTACTAGACCACATCCTGTTAGTGTTACCAGAGGGTAGGAATTTAACCCACACACCATACAAATATATCCTAACACCACAAGAATTGACCAGAGGGTAGGAATTTAACCCACACACCATACTTAATATATCCTAACACCACAAGAATTGACCCTAACATCAAAGGGCCATTCACACTATAACTGACTATATGGTTCACCATTGTATTTTATAGTGCTCAGTGTTAACTGCCCTCAACACCACAAATCAACACCATTTGGGACATTAAAAACAGGTTCTATACACCCATATTGTTTTAATGTTATTTTTAATTAAATGGTCAATTGGAAATGTTATTAATTAATGTATTGTTGATTTTGTTTTCCTGTAATAATTATATCTGCTCTCCTCCCAACAGATACACACACACACGCACGCACGCACACACGCACGCACGCACGCACGCACGCACGCACGCACGCACGCACACACACACACACACACACACACACACACACACACACACACACACACACACACACACACACACACACACACAATTCAATGGAAATCCTTTTGACAGGTGTTTATTAATATACATTTGTGTCAATAAAGAAATTAAATCAAAACCCACATTGTGTTTTTTGACGACATACAGTAGGGTTAGTTACTTTACAGTAGGTTCATGTTTTTGATAGTAGGCTATTATTACAGTAGCCTATATGTTGTGTCTTATGATATAGCCTATATGTTGTGTCTTATGATATGAGTTTCTTTACTTTATATAGAGGGTATGTGCGTGACATCATCATCATACCCGGATGTTATGTGGGAACACCTATTGAGTGGCAAAAACGACTTTCTGGCCTTGACAGCCCATACATCCAAACAGAAAGGTCCTATCTGATTGCATTAAATGACGTTAAACAATGTTAAACTCACTTTGCCAACACCACTACCGCCAGGGGGTGTTGTTGTGTTCGGTCTGGTTTAATAACCAGGCAATCACATTGACACTCGATTTGCCGCTCAATTTGCCATTCACTTTATGCATGTGCATAGCCTTTATTAATGGTTGAGGTGAGGTTTTTATGTTGTAACAAAAACATGGAATTCAAGTGGTTGGAATCTAGGCCTTTATTAATGGTTGAGGTGAGGTTTTTATGTTGTAACAAAAACATGGAATTCAAGGCCTTTATTAATGGTTGAGGCGAGGTTTTTATGTTGTAACAAAACATGGAATTCAAGTGGTTGGAATATGTTGCTTCGACTTTAAATATGACCTAAAACATTGCTTTAGTGTGAATGACCTGGTGGTGGAAAGGCAAGGCACAGGACTCGTAAGCATAAGGTTGGGGGTTTGAATCCAGACGACTCCCTCAGGTGGGGAGGGGCTTAAAATGTAAATACATTTAAAAAAAAAGTTTTGTTTGCTTTTCCCCTTCTTCTTTTCCTCCTTTCGTCTACGCCCACCTCGAGCCGTTGCTGTCTCCGCTCACCTCGAGTCGTTGGCACCCATCTCTGCTCATCTCTGGCCGTTGCCGTCTAGGCCCACCCTCCAGCTGTTGCCGTCACCGCCCACCTCGAGCCGTTGGCACCCATCTCCGCTCACCCGGGGCCGTTGCCGTCTCACGTCGAGCTGTTGCCGTCTCCGCCCATCTCGAGCTGTTGCCGTCGCTAACCATCTCGAGCCATTGCCGTCTCTGCCCATCTCAAGCCGTTGCCGTTAATCTCGAGCCGTTGCTGTCTCCGCCCATCTTGAGCCGGTGCTTTCGGAATCTCGTTAGTGTAGTACACCTTACATGCTGATGTTTACTGTCTTTTTCGGTTTTGCATTTTGGGAATTTTCATTTTAGCATTTTCCCTTGTGCCATATTTCGTACTTTTCCTTCACCAATGGTGAGGTTTGAACTCACAGTCTTTGAACTCAAACAGTCTTTGAACTCTGAGGCAGTTTTCCTAACCACTTCACCACTGTGGTTCTTACTAAATCAGCTCTCTTGCATGCTGTTAAGTGAAACATTAGAGGTAAAGGTACAAGAGCCAGGTAAAACTTTGAAAAATCCCTATACTAGATTTGAACCAGGAACCTGCTGCTTGTTGGCACTGTATCTACTCCACTGCACCACCATGGCTCTTAAAGCAAATGTTCTCTTGCACAATTTCAAGTGAAGATTAGTTAAAAGTATAGGAAAAAACTTTGAGCAACATCCTTACCAGGTTTGAACTGATAACCATCTGGCCACTAAGCCTTCACCTTAACCACTACTCCATGAATGTTTACATCTTGTTCTCTTGCACATTTTCACTAAAACGTTAGCTAAAGGTGCAAGAGTGAGATAAATACTAGAACGATTCATTGCTGGATTTGAACTAGGACCCTATGGATTGCCAGTCAGGGATCTTACCACTGCACCACTGTAGCCATAAAAAATCTCATTTCAAGGTTACATAAAGCTAAAAGAACTAGATGAAATACAGAGAAGATGCTATGCTGGTTTTGAACCCAAAACCTCCTGATTACAAGGGCTGCATCTTAACCTCTACACTATTGAATTAATATCTGGTCTATCCAATTTTGCAGTTTTTAATGAAAGATCAAGTCACACGAGCCAGGCAAAACATGGGAAATGTTCTTGCTGGTTTCAAATCAAGAACATCCTGATTATCCACTGCATCAAAAAGCCAAATAAAAACAAGAAATAAAGAAAGATAGATTATATAAACAACAAATGGTTCTGCTTGTGGTAATGCCGGTTCAAACTTGAAAAGCACACCTAATGGTTTTGAACCCAGAACCTTCAGATTGCAAGTCCTGTACCTTAACCACAGCTCCACCATGACTCATCCTGATATAATTCCTCGCATGTTCTTCATTAAAAGATTAGATAAAGGTAACAGAGCCAGATAAAAGTGACAGAAAATCTTTACCAGGATTGAACCAACAACCTTGTGGGAGCAAGGCCCATATCATAACCACTCCTCCAACTATGGTTAACTACTAATTGAGTCTCTTGCACATTTTTACTAAAAGATCAGAAAAAGGTGCATGAGTAATGTAAAAGGTGGAGAATATCTATGCTGGGTTTTAACCAAGGACTTTATTTGTCTCATTTGGTCTCTTGTGTGTTCTTCAATGTAAGATTAGATAAATGTAAAATATATAGGTAAGTTGGAGAACAGTCAGTACCAGTTTTGGACTCAGGACCTTTTACATTGAAGGTTTGTATCTAAACCACTATACCATTAACTTATTTATTTTTTTACTTTTAGTAAAAGATTGGGTTACAAGCACCAGTCAAAACTTGGGAAAATGTCTGGAACCTTCTGCTTCTCGGCCATATTTCTTCGCCACTGTACCACCATGTCTTATATTTAAACAGTTATCTTGCATACTTTCCAGTGAAAGATTAGTTAAAGGGTCCCCACCATGCTTTTCATAAAATACATTTTATATAAACATTGGTCCATAACACGGTTTTATACAGGTTTTGGCCTAAACAACCACTCAGATATTTAAATGTCATGTTCTGTCTGTCTCTATTTCCAAGCCATTTCAGACGCTGCACAAATACGACCTTTGTTGGCAACGGGGCGCTGCCTTTCATCTAAAACTGGAACGATACAAAGAAGATTAGCAGGGTACCACAATGAGAACCATGTAGAGTCAATCCAATTCAAACCAATTTTAGTACCACTTTACCTCATGGTTCCAACTCATATATATATATATATATCGTGTCAATAGAATATAGCCTCCCAAAAAGTACCGCCCCTTCTCGAGGGGGCCCAATAGGAAATGAGCTCGATTTCAAAAGAGTACCGTTCAGACGGTCAGACCTGCCCATTCAGAAAATCACTGAAATGAAAGGCAAGGCTTAGAGTTAATGGGTTTTTTGGGGGCTGGAAGAGACACTGGGAAGACCTGGAAGATCCATGGTGGGGCCCCTTAAAAGTGAGAAAGGTTCCCTGACAGTATTGAACCCAGAACCTCCAGTGCATAACACTTGTATCTTTACCACTGCTCCACTGTGGTCTTAAAGCTTTCTGTTCTATCATGCCACCTAAAACTCAGGACAATGTTCTTGCTGGTTTCAAACCAAGAACATACTGATCGCAAGCCCTGTTAGTGCAATGGCTTAGTGAAATTACCGTTACGGAGCGGATAAAAGTGCAGAACTTTTTGTTAGGCTTCTTTAGGACCTAACGATGGATTTTATAAGGGTAAACATCATGGATTTTTGATGTTTACCCATATAATATCCATATCAAGTTGGGCTCCCATAGACTTTCTATACAGGAGGAAAATACCCAGAAAGAAAATCTGCTTTAAGTAGGGTGTGAGGGGTCTAACTAGGGGTTTGTCATGATTCTGAATCCATTGCAAGCATTTGTTTTACACAAAAATATTTCCTTGGGCGAGAAATGGAAATGGAGTTTAGTGATGAGTCATCATTTTTCACTGTTTTTTGGGTGTTTTTGGGGGCCATTTCTCGCCCAAGGAAAGATTTTTGTGCAAAACAAATGCTTGCAATGGATTCAGAATCATGACAAACCCCTAGTTAGACCCCTCACATCCTACTTAAAGCAGATTTCTTTTCTGGGTATTTTCCTCCTGTATAGAAAGTCTATGGGAGCCCAACTTGATATGGATATTATATGGGTAAACATCAAAAATCCATGATGTTTACCCTTATAAAATCCATCGTTAGGTCCTAAAGAAGCCTAAAAAAAAGTTCTGCGCTTTTATCCGCTTCGTTTCGGTAATGTCAAAAACCAGCGTTAAGCAACTGAGCTATGTATCTTAACCCCTGCTTTAGAAGAAAATAAAAGAAAAAAGTAATCAACAAATAGTTCTGCTTGTGGTAGTTACAGTTTGAACTTGGAAAAACATGCTCAGTGGATTCAAACCCAGAACCACCAAAATATAGGACTTGCTTCTTAACCACTACTCCAACATGTTTCCCGATAATTCTGGTCTCTTGCATGATATTCACTAAAATATCAGATATTAGATGAAGGTAAAAGAGTTATGTAAAATTATTAAACTACTCTTGCTGGGATTGAACTGGGGACCTCCTAGCAATAAGGCCGATATCATAACCATGACTACATCAAGGTTAACTCACTGAAACTACTCTTGTACATTTTTAAAGGGGCCCCACCATGCTTTTCAAAATATCTTATATACATTTTAGTTCATAATACAATAGTATACAGGTTTAAGCCTTAGCAACCACTCGGATATTTAATTATCATGTTCTGACTGTCTCTAATTCCAGGATATTTCAGATGCAACAGGGTACTGTCTTTGGGCTAAAATTGGAACGATACAGAGAAGATTGGCAATATACATCAGTGAGAAGTTCACAGAGTCAATCCATTCAAGACAATTTTAGTACCACTTTACCTCATGGTTCCGTCTCACAAACACACACACACGCGCGCGCGCACGCACGCACGCACGCACGCACGCACGCACGCACGCACGCACGCACGCACGCACGCACGCACGCACGCACGCACGCACGCACGCACGCACGCACGCACGCACGCACGCACGCACGCACGCACGCACGCACGCACGCACGCACACACACACACACACACACACACACACACACACACACACACACACACACACACACACATATAGTCTCAGTAGTACTGTTCAGACCCGCCCATTTAGAAAATCACAGAAATGAAAGGCAAGGTTTAGAGTTAATGAATGGTTTATTAAAGTACGATTACGCTGGATATGAACTCAGAACCCTCTATGTGTAAGGACTGTAACTTAATCACAGAATTTATCACGTTTGTTCAATTTGGCACTTTTTGATTAAATATTACACAGTTTACAATATTACACATAAGCTATTTAATAAAATTATGGACAGTTGTTACAATTAGTATTATTGAGTAATAATATTGACTTGTAATTATAACTCATATTAATTTATTTAATCTAATATGATCAATGTGAGTAATTCATATTGTAATACAGAGGGAGCTCAACCCTAACCTAGCACCGTAGCAGCTAGAGTTAGGGTTTAGGCTCAAATACTGACAAATCAAATTCCGACGTATGTCAGTCAGCTTGCCAAGGCATACAAATGGAAATGACACATTTAGCATTTTTATCTCACGAACGCTTAGAAAATGCCCCTGGAAACATAGAAGCATGCTTTTCCCAGCATGCTTTGCATAGCAGGTAACCAACTTATCAATCAAGGGAAAGGGGTGGAGTCAACTACTCAGCTCTATAAAAAGTACTTAATAAAATTGAGTTGGATTCAGACAATATTCTCAGAATGATTTCAGCCTTAAAAACTACTCGATAAAATTGAGTGACATTCAGGTATCATTCTCAGAATCATTGTTTTATTTAACTAGAATGATGATTCCGATTATAGTGAGACGCAGAAGCAGGGATTGAACCCGGGAATCCCACTCACAAGTCCGACGCACAACCAGTCGTGCTAATAGGGCTGAGCCCAATTTGCAGGGCTGTTGTCGCTCCTACAACGCTGGTACTAACTGTGGAGGCTACAATCACCCCCCTGATCTTTAGAGCGCGCCCTTGTGCTTCACACTTCATGCCGCAGACTGCCGCACACGACGTGGACCTGTCCCTCACGCGAGGATATCACGCTCCTCATCCTGCCGACAACGCCAAATTGTAGTGAGACGCGGAAGTGGGGATTGAACCCGGGACCCCCACTCGCCAATCCAACGCACAACCAGTCGTGCTAATAGGGCTGAGCCCAATTAGCAGGGCTGTTGTCGCTGGTTCATGGCTGGTACTAACTGTGGGGGCTACACAATCATAGACATTTTTTTATTTAATGTAAAAGATATTAGACAGAGGTAAAAATTGTTAAGATGTCTTTACTGGATTTGAACTGAGGACTTTTGAGATATATTTCCTATATCTTTACCACTGCACTACTGCGGTGCATACTTGTAATGTATTCTGTCTTGTTATTTATTGAAAGTATAGATAAAGGTAAAAGCCAGGAAAAAGATGGAGAAAATGTAATACTGGTTTTGAATCATCACTTTCTGTGTTCAAGGCCTGCATCTTAATGACCTCTTATCCACACTGGTTGTAACTATAGCCTAGGCTATTTTCAAAAGCACCAATAATAAGCTGCAGTTAGAGACAGTGTAGCGGTCTGGGTCAGACTCCCAGCATAGAGGTTGCGAGTTCACATCCCAGTCCTCCTACCTTGCTGAAGTACTTTGATACTTCCACAAGCAAACAAGTCAAAAGCAACAGGAGATAGCTGTTGAGGGCTTTAAGGTGCCTTGGATCAGTGGTGTGGTGCACTTGAATGATCGTCTTCACCTCAGACCGTTGGCAGGTTCAAGGCCTGTCGGGGGTCGCTGTTATTCTTATTATTCCGTATTTTAGACTTAGAAACTCCATTCATACTTTTTATAATTCATCTAACTGTGGACACATGCTTGAACGTTTTACTTTGAAAGGTTTTGTAGTTTTGGAGATATTTAACTTTAAAAACTTAAATCTGAAAACTTTGGCACCTCACTGTTCCTACACTTTAACCGAGCAACTTGATTCACAATTCAAAAATTCCACCTTACTGTGGACATACATGCTTGAGATTCTTACTTTGAAATAATTTGTAGTTTTTGAAATATTTAACTTTAAGCGCCCAATGCATTGTCATAGACAATGGACATTTAAAGGAGAGAAAAATCAAACCATCAGTGTCAATTGCTCAGATACAGAGGTGCCAGTAGTGGGATTTGATCCCATGACCTTCTGTTGATGAGTCAAGAGCTTTTCCAACTAAAGTACCATGCATGGTGCACCTGGTTCGAATGATATCAACGCACTTAATGCGAAATATTCACGTGCTTTCAGACTCTTCAATGCAGAAAGTATCCAGGATACTTGGATATCCAGTATCCAATAACTCACCAATGCAGAGATATTAGTAGTAAAATGACGACATCTAGTGGTCAACCTCAGAGGAGCGCAAAAATAAAACCTGAGGTGAATCCCAGGCTCGAACCAGATGCCAATTATTCTCTGTTCCCCGGTGTAACGCTCCACGCCACAGACCCCGACGGAGCAGCGCGGTATTGGGCGCCGATGACCCCCGTGAGTCGCCACCGAGGCGAGCGCTAGCGAGCCGAGTTGCCGCGACGAGCCGCGTTACCGAGTTATGTGCCGTTATGGACAGAATAGTAAATATTCAGTCCCTCACTATCCACGCCTACCCCACTATCCACGTCATAGATAAATGCACAAAAAAGGAGTCACATCATCCGTTCATTAGCTCAGTCAGTAGAGCACGGATGCAACAAACCCACGGTTTGGGTTCGATTCCCCTGAGGGGAATAATATTCAAGGCGAGAGATATCGGCGCGTGCGTACTTCAAAGTGCACGGAGAACAGGATACCGTGGATACCCAGTGCATACGATACCCCGTGGCGAACTTTTGTCAACCGTGGCAGTAGTGAGGACAATTACTTATGACAGCGGTTCTGAAACTATGTGTCCCAACAAGAAATATAATTTAGGAAGAAACGGGAAAAAAAGGAACATCATTGTAATCATAGCCGATCTACAAGCTCACAATGCATCGCATCGCGACGCATTGTGAGCTTGTAGATCTGCCATTTCCAATACTTTTTGAAAGTGTTTGAAACTATTAACATTTCTCAACATGGAAACGATTATGACGATTATGCAAAAATAATTGTGATTAGACGATTATGTAATAATTGTGACAGCCCTACCTCTTAACGCTCCTTTTCCTTAACGGTTCCCTTTAATAATGAGTCCAATCAGGGGGTTCCAAAGTGTACACAAATAGAACCAAATGGACGTCCATTTGGACTCGTAAGGGTCTATTTGTACACTCCAAGTATAACTCTCTCTCCCTCACCCAGAGCAAATCCAGACTCGTTACATACAGTATGTGATCATTTGAGTTATTGTAGATTAAAATATCGACTTATATTATGTGTTACATTGTACCCACAGAACATCAGCAGTCTTCCTCTTGATTCTTTTATTCATGATCAGTATTTGTCCATACAAAGGGTTCGTTACAGATACATACACATTAATATCATGCTACCAAAGTATTAAATTTGTACAAAAATACTTTACAACGTCCCTGTTCATTTCAAATAAAAATACAGTTGGTTGGTTTCTTTTCTGGGATTTAAAGTGAAGCTACGAGGTTCTGATTAAACTAATATACTCTGACCCACTATTTTAATTGGCAGTGTTACAAGTACCTGTGTGTGTGTGTGTGTGTGTGTGTGTGCGTGTGTGTGTGTGTGTGGGGCGTTTATAATAGTGAATTGTGCAGTAATTTGTGTGTGCCAAAGTGAGATTTATTTGGTGTGTGTACAGTATATACTGTACGTGTGTGTGTTGGCTGTTAATATATGTGTGTGGGCCAATAAATGGAGATGTCTTGCTGAAGAAAAATTCTAGGGTGCAAATCCCTGCAATGGAAAACACACACACACACACACACACAACCCAGGCACGCACGCACGGACACACACATACGCGCACACACACATACAAGCATTCACGCACGCACATGCACGCACAGAGCTAGGTGAACAGTGTCATTATGGCTTTAGAGATCCCACAAACCAAGCCACACACCCTCAGCAAGGTCATCACTTCTCAAACGAGTACAACAGCCAATCATATGCTACGATCCCCAGAGCAGCTGTTCTAAAAGCAGGGTTTTGATTGGCTGTTGGTGCCGAGGGAGGGTTTGATTGGCTGTTGGCGCTGAGGGAGGGAGGGAGGGTTTCGATTGGCCAGTTTAAATAGTGAGTCCAGATTAAGAGGTGAGAGCAGGAAGTATATGACATCACTGAAAAAACAAGAACACACATGGTCGCACGCACACACGCACGCACGCACGCACACACATACACACATGCACACGCACAAACACAGTCTGCCTATTTCCAGGCATTTTTTTTTCTCTTATTGTGTAACATCATCATCATTAGGAGGGTGTTGCTATGGAACTGAACTGAACTGGTTTTTATTTATTGTACATTATTTTTTTCCCAGGTTCAGTCCGTGGTAACAAACAAACATAGAAAAACAGACAACGATTGATCGTTCTAAACATCTATTGATTATTGATTAACATATTTGATCAACGTTTACTCAACAGGTGTGGGGGGTGGGGGGAAGGGGGCATGCCTGGCTTTCCGGACTGTTGATTGGTCAGGTTCTGGAGAACCAATCACAGATGGGCAGAATTCCGTTTTCTCTGCTCTGATTGGTTCCAGCCAATCAGCTGACACTCTCTGTTGGCCAACCAGAATGGCCATATGTCTGCTGGCCAACCACAGAGCTCTCTGTATGACTGCCAATCAGGGTCTGACAGGGATAAGGGGCAGGGCAAAGCCAAGATGAAGGGAGAAGGGAGGGGCTAATACTGGCCTCGTACACACAAACACACATGCGCGCACACGCACGCACACACATAAACACACGCACGCAGCTAACAAACTGGCCAGTCCAACAGGTGTAAACAGTAGAAAACATTTCTTCCTCCTATTATCATTATCATCATCATCATTATATTACTTTAATATTCCAGTGTTTCAGTCAGTGGCTTCACAGTACAACTACAGATCAACCTTTGTCACTCACTGAACAACCTGTCTTAGGGGCTGAGTCCACAGAAGGCACAATGTGCTTTAATGCTTAATGTTTTTGAATGTCACATCATCTGCGCTATTAGCACAAACAGCCTGACCAAAATACAGAGAACCATAAATATGGATGCCAGGAAACGATTCCTTGCCATTGGCTCTGGCGTCAGATCTCGATGAAGATCTGGGGGAAGGGTCACAGGCAATTAGCCTGTGTCCTCTGCTATGTCTGTAGTTTTTCATCCTCTTCCTTGATTCAGATTGGTCGGTTGGAAAAGTTGCATTGATAAGTGGTTCTCCTCTCTAAATTATGAACTGTTTTCTACTTGAGGCACCCATGGCGCTCCAAAAACACAAGGTGTGGCACTGGGAAGAAGAGTGTTCCTTGTGTGTATTTACCATAGAAATACAAGGCAGAAAAGTGCTGCCAGCTCAAAAAATGCTTTCTGTGGACATGGCCCCTTACAGAGCTTGATTCTGATTCTGCATACTGAGTCTGTATTTTTTGTCCCAAATTGTCGAACGTGAAAAAATGTAATACAACATTGTGTCAACCACGTTCATATACTGCCTCCCATTAAACCTTTGTCTGTCGTTTGATTTTGCAGTGTTTTGAGGCTGTAGCCTTCCCTGAAGAATGAAGTCTGTGGATTCAGGAAAGGCTCATTGCCTGTTAGCATGCAAGTTTTTGATGCAATTATACAATTTGGAATGCTAAATGTGTCCCTACTGCCAGCCACTGTTTGGGATCGTGGAATTAGTGATGTTCTTTTTTTTATGTGGCTCCAGTATGGCAATGCATTAAACTGGGAAAGAAATAAAGCTCAAAACGATCGGGATAATCCTGCAGCTCCTTGATCAGCGGATGAAACGCTCATGACTCTTTACGCAATCTCAAGATGGCCACAGTGTACTATTTCCACACAATCATACTCACTGCTTGGTGATAGTTTTGTTTTGTTTGGCAAAACAAATGGAATACGCAACAGGCTCATTGTGCAAGGTGGCAGTGCGTGATGATTCTTATCGAATGGCGGATTTTAAAAACGCATAGGAAAAATGCAGACTCAGTGTGCAAGCTCTTTTACTCAGTACAGCTTGTATCCCACACACAGGACCTGTCCTGTCTGTCTGTCCATCTGTGTGTGGTCCAGGGTTCTGCTCTGTACCACTCAGGGCTTGTAGTCGTACTGCAGTGTGCTGTAATACTGTAGCAGTGTAGGAGTACTGTAATAGTTAGTTGAAGTACAGGAGTAGTGTAGAAGTTGTTGTAGTACCATTAGTACTACAGCAGTTGTAGCACAGTAGTAATGTAGTAGCAGATGGAGTACAGTAGTACAGTAGCAGTAGTAGTTTTAGTACATTTGTACCGTAGTAGTCGTTGCGGTACAGCAGTACTGTAGTTGAGGTAATCATCGTACAGTGGTACAGCAGTCGGACCAGTTCTTGTGCTTCTCGCGCTGTTGGTTCCATTTCTACTCCTGTGCCCTTCGTCTCATCTTCGTCTCCTCTTAATCTCGAGTGGTGAGGAGAAGGTTGTTGCTTCAATTCTTACTCCTTTCAGTCAGGGAATATCTTCAGAAATAATGTCCAATCCTGGAATAAATTCCTTACCAAGACATTTCTTCACCAATGTGTTTGTAAAGGTGTCTAGTAACACATCTCACCAGGCTGAAATTCAGTCCGTGACAGCTGCTGAAAGTTGGGGTCCCATTAACTCAACTATACAGGACAAAACACACCCAAATAATGATGCTTTAAGTAGCATGTGAGGGGTCAAACTACGTTTTTTTCATGATTCTGAATCCATTGCAAGCACCTTTACAAACACATTGGTGAAGACATTTTTGGTAAGGAATTTATTCCAGGACTTTTTAAGATTATTTCGTCTCATCTCATCTTGGTGCCAAGGAGAATGTCTTGTGTGCTTGGAGCAGTGGTTCTCAAAGTGGGGCCTGGGGACCCCCAGGGGTCCTTGAGGGGGGGGGGGTTCCAAGGCGTCCCTGGTTAAATAACTGATAGTTAGGAAACAAATGGACCCTTTATTTGGCAAATGTATGCTTTGAGTGTCTTGTCGGCGTTGTCGTATGGCGAAAGTGACAAAAAATATATCATGAAGGAACTCCGCCGATAGTGTCGTGTACCTCTGGGAAAAACAAAAACAAAGGTTCCTTCATAGAAGGTTGCGTACTCTGATTGGTAAGGAAAGATGCACTTCCTTGTTCGCGTTTTGTGGCAATGCTGCCGTGTCGGCGAGTCGCTGACAGTATGAAAGCTCACAAGTCAGACAGATACAAAGTGTGACATGTCGTTTGACACTCGCTCAAAGCATAAATTGGCCTTCACAGGTCTATAACTCCGAGAGCATAAAAGTGGAACCGAATGGACCCGGAGCGCTCATACCAAACTGGGTGTCCTTAAAAAGGAAAATTGAGAACCACTGGCATGGAGGCTCTGTGTGCAGGCTGGCGTCGCAGTTCAATGTCAAACATTTAGGGGTTTTAGGGATCACAGGTGGTCCAGAAGGTGTGTAGCACAATGAAGGGTCTACTGCCATCTGGGTTGGACCAGTTAAACCGGTTTAGTCCTTTAATTCTTTTTTTTTTCTTTTTTTTCCTAATCTAATTTTTCATTTGTCTCTTCTGTTGTGAATATCTGACCTGCTTAGAACTGCTTTAAAACAGTATAGAGCCAGTTTAGAACCGGTTCAAACTAAATTCTTTAGTTTCTTTTCCTGCTATAATGAGCTATTAACCTGCCCAAGCCCCACCCCTATCCCATCTCCTGGTTGGCTCCAGCTAAGAGGCCCCTCCTCTCCATGGTTGACGAGGAGCTCTGACAGGCCAGCCTCGCTGTTGGTGGGCTGAGAGACGTGGACAGAGGCCATGCCGTCGTTGTGATTGGCTGTGTCTGAAGAGGAGGCGGGGTTCCGGCTGATGACGAGCTCCAGGTTATTCCCAGACTCTGCGATCAGAGGAACGACCAGGCAGCAGTCGAAGTCTCTGGTCCTTACATGGTTAATCTACACACACACACACACACACACACACACACACACACACACACACACACACACACACACACACACACACACACACACACACACACACACACACACACACACACACACACACACACACACACACACACACACACACACACACAGAAGGAGAGAGACATTGTCAATAATAATAATAAAATGACATTCAACATTCCAACCTCAAATTAATAGTCTAGAAATTACCTAATGAACATCTACGACAGTGAAAACAGATTATGAATGTTTTCTGTGGATCAAAGACGGACTATTTTTAACATTCAGACTCTACAGGCAAATGTGTTAAATGTTGTACAGTACTGTACTGCATTTGCTAATCACCAGTTTGGCATTGAAAACGACAGCAGTTTGTTTACTGCTCTCTCCCTCTCTCTCCCTCTCCCTCTCCCTCTCTCTCTCTCTCTTTCTCGCCCAAATGTGAGATAATACTATTAGCATATAACATCTTGCTTTTGCTGGAACAAACAGAGAACACAAAATGACTGCTGTAAACTGAACAACTACACTAAATACGTGGAAGGAAGGAACAACAGCAGTAGTTTTGCCTGTCAGATCACAATGTATCGTGGATAATGCAGGAAATCACCTAGCACCTTTTGGTTTACTTTCCTCCTCTACATCAATTCAACAAAACCTTGGAATTTTAACTTCAAATAGAAGTGATCTCAGTTTCCACTAACATGGAGTGTGCGTGTGCGTGTGCGTGTGTACCTGCAGCAATCTGTCATATGCCTGTAGGCCTGCTAGTTCAGCTGGACCCCCAGGTCTGATGTTGTTCACATAAACTCCCTTGTCTAATAGTCCGTCGGACACACTGAAGCCAAAGTCATCCAGATCCGACTGTTTCTCTAGAGTGACCTGTAACACCACACACAGACAGGTAGACAAAATGTACCATTACAATTTAGGCATTTAGCAGAAGCTCCTATCCAGATAGACTTACAAGTGCGAGATCGGAGCAGAGGTAGCATGAACCCTAGCCATTAGCCTATAAACAACGAGGTAAATAGTCACATACATAGTAACCTTGCGTAGCCAGGCTTACTCATCTGCGAAGAGAAAAGCCTGGCCACGATATGAGGCAGAGAGTGTTCTAGGAGGTGGGGCTGAATTTTGACGGAAGTTGTCTTTTTTTCACAGAACGGTGTTCCTGCAAACATATTCCCCGCTGGAAGAAAATCTGTTCTACGTCTCCCACTCCCATCGGTTGCGCTCGCAATAAACAATATCCAAACAAAAAAAAAAGGATTCGGACAACATTAAACCTATTAATTCGGACACCGTTACACCTATTAAGAGCAACTTAAGATCTATTTTTGTTTTTTTCGCTGGGGATGTAAACAGACCGATAACGTCCCATAACGCAGCACTTCCGCCACAAGTTCCGAGACAACGCACAGCGCAGGTCACGTCCAGGGTGCATACATAGAGTGCAGAGAAGAATGTAGTGCCTCAAAGAAACTAGGATACCCGGTAAACAATGAACCTAGGATTCATTGATTAGGAACCATTCACAAAATAACGAAATAAGTGTTGATGGGCCGTTTGGATTAAACATGTACAGTACAGGCTTCATGTTTGAACCCCTAGACTCCGTGGGGGTGGCCAGGTACATTTACTGCCGCTTCAATCAAGAGCTTTTTAAATGTATAATTATCAATATCACCATCATTCATTTAATTACTGCAGGATGTACCATTCCATTGATAAATAAAATAAAAGCTAACTTATTCTGCACTTGTATAGATTTATGAAGCATATAGTCTTTAGGATGGAACAGATTGTTGATGATTGATCTCCCACTAGTTTATACATAACTATGAAGCTATCCATTTCACACTGCTTCAGGTTAAAATCAACTTGTGGAAATTTGCACGACTCTGGTGAGGAAAATAACTGGAGGATCCGGGGGTTAAATGTCACCTTGTGGAGTTCCACAGGGCTCTGAGTGAGGATGTCGTTGACTTCCTGTCTCATCTTCCTCATGGCGAAGGCTCGGCGTTGAGGGTCAGAGGGCAACGTATTGGAGCGAGGAGTCACCTGGAAAATAATGCTCACATTATTATAATGTCTAACAATAGACGACATTCAGCCACTAAATGTCAGTAGATGCAGTTCCAGTCATCTGTGAGAAACTGCTTTTATTTGTTTGTATCCAAGGCAGAACAAAGGGCAAGTCAAAATCTCAAATCTTCATTTACAAACTCCAAATAAAAAGTTTAAAATACATTTTAATTTGGCTATTTGCCTCTGTATTGGGAAATGACTGGGCACAAAGGACTGATGAAGTGTATTAATCACTTTTGGTATAGTTTTGTATAGTACACTAAACCTCTGGTCTCACCACCGTGTACCTCAGTCAGCACACTGTTTGGGAACCGCTAACCTACACTCAGTGTTTTTGAACAATAGTGCAATAGCGCATGCACATCCAATCTTACCAAGGTTCTGTACAAACAGTGATTCAATAGAAAACAATAAGCTAATGTAACAGGGAGGATGTCTGTCCCAGGTGTTTTCTTGCCCAAGAGAACAGGAGTTTGAGGTTAGGATTAGGCATTGTTTCTGTGAGGTTAGGGTTAAGCAGAGTATTTGTGAGGTTAGGGTTGGGTTTAGGTTTAAGCATAGTTTTAGTGACAGCTCAACTAATGTATTTGCGACCATAGGTCGCAGTTAACTATGAAAACCGGCACATCTTGTCCACGTATCCGCATATCTCTGTAGGTCACGCCTACACATCACTCTGACACATCACTGTGACATCACAGGTCTATGGGTTTGCTGTGATGTCAGAGGAACCACTGTTAACAGAATGGGTTTGCCGCTCTGACATCACGCTCTGGCTTCACTGTGATTGCACACTAAGAGAATCCCTTTTATGCCCATGTATGGAGTTCCCTGATGTCATCAATATTAAGCCCATATCTAACTTCATATGAGAATGCCCATATATGGACGCCACATCGGCCACGTACCACATTAACAGAATCCATATGGCCAAGACAGATGGCCATGACAGCCCATATCTGTGTGGCTGGTTCTACAGACAGGGATCTCCATGTATGGGCATAAAAGGGTATGATGTCAGATGTCATAGACATCATAGGACTTTCACATAACGAATAACTGAGTAAGCATGTTTGGGCTCTCACAGCATATCTTCATATACAGTAGGCCTACATGGATCTCCATATATGGGTACCAGGGGGTCTCCATATATGGGTAACTGGTCCTATATACATCACTGGCCAGATGGCCAAGAATTGGCGCAACCTCGCCCATGTCACCCTGAGGCGTCTTACTAGTACTTATTACTTATAACTGTTTCTTTATGGGGTCACTGTCAATATCAAAGGGTCAAGTATAAAAAGAAAAAGGTGAGAAACACAAGTAAATTTGTTTTAATTTAAAAGCCCCCACTCCCCTAATGCCATGGTCAGGACATATTAACTCATTGAGTGCCTATCCCGAATTAGTTCGGGATATATTATCGCATACCAGAGTGCCTATCCCGAACATGTTCGGGATAAGCCGCGGCAGAACCCCCTGAACCCCGGTACTGCCGTGCAATCAGCGTTTTATTTATAAACATATTTTAAAAAACAAACACACCAAATGATAAACAACGCGCGCGGGTCGTTCAGTGCAAGCCAGCAGGACGTGCACACACTATGTGTTTGGGCGGCCACTTACTTAGAAGCTGCTGCTGGCTGTATTTCTGCCGTTCATTTGCATGGAGCGAGATGGGGTAATCCGCGAGAAAAAACAGCGTTCGAAAGTACATTACGTCCTCGTCGCACACACATCGATCTAATTCCATGTATTCCACTCATTCCGAAGCCTTGATTTCGCCTGTCGTCTGGTCGGTATACTAGGGGGGATGGGCTAAACCAGGCTGCAGCACACACAGTGAAGGGGAACGTAATGGCCGCTCGTGGAGCCAGTGGCAGAGCCAGCCGATGACGTCATCACGTTTCTGACGTGATCCGATTGCACAACGTCTCTTAAAGAGACAGAGCACGACCTGCGACTGTATTTTTCAAAAAATTATGATTAATTTCATAAATTACGGCGAAGTACGGGAATAGACGATTGGCTGAGGGGACCCAGTAGGAAGTCCGAGGGAGTGCGGCCAGGCTTAGAAGGTGTTAAAAAAAAAAAAAAAAAAAAAAATGATTTTTTTTTTTTTTTTTTTGGACCCCATCAAATCTAGTGAACATGATTTCAATCGCGATTTTGCATGTTCCACCCCCATACAACCCCATCTAACATACAGGGCAGCCATGTTTGTTTACATAACATGTAAAACATAATGGCGATTATCTCAAGAATGCCTGAACGGATTTCCAATCGGATTTTTTTGTTTGAAAGCTGTGAACAAACTGCACAAATCCACTTCAATGCAATCCAGGATTGCATTGGATTTTTTAGAGCTCATTCTTCTCTGTTTTTTTCCCATGCATGAGGTGTGCAAGGTTTAATCATGGCTAAGTTGACGAAAATAAGGCTTCTAAAATGCTTGGTAGCCAATAGCTAACTTCAAGCTAACTTCATCCTCTTCCTGTACATGCACAAAGTTAAGTGTTCAGGCAAGTCATGGCTGCAGGGCTTCTGCATATACCAGCATATCTCTATGGGATTTTCTATGGCCACTGGGCGCCCTCTAGTGGTGAAAGGGGTGGCACTCAATGAGTTAACACCAATTCACCTTCAGCTCTGGTAATAATGTGTTGTTTCATTCTCTGCAAATGAGGAGCTGAAGCAGAGTCTATCACATTTCAGAATGTTGCCATAAAATCAATGAGTGTATGTGTGTACACCGCACGCATCTGCTGTCAGTACCTTCCCATGTTCATCAATTTTTATTTATTTTTTTCTTCAGAAATTACAGTACTACATACTACTACAGCGTTTTATTTACTACAGAAATAAAACGCACCCACCTCGAGCCACCCAGCAGACACAACGGTTCACAACCCGGAAATAAGCAGCGGTCGAGTTGGATGTGTTTTATTTCGTGATAAAAATAATGTATTTTACAGAGTGTGTGGGGTGCTGAGAGGTTTCCCACCGCAGAGAATACACTTTCAACAACGCAAAACTACCTTTGGTTTGGTGAACAGTGAAGTAGTTTAGTTTAATTTGACTTAAGTTGAGCGCTCGTAGGGGCTGAGAAATCCCGGTTTAGTCATTTAGCGACGGGTCTGTCAGAGCGTCAGTACAGCTGATGCTCTGGACCAGAGCTAATCTGAGATGTGAAAAATCTTCACACAGAATTGTGTTTTTACAATAATGTGAAAAATATCCCGGGATTTACTTCCTTGGCCTGCTGGCAGTGAGTGTGCACAAGGAATTTGGCGCTGATCATTCTCTAGTGGTTTGCAATGTTAGCCCACCCAGACCATCCACCCATATTCTCATTATTTAACCAGTGAGGTAACAGATGAAAGGTGAAAGGTCACAGGTACCTGCGGTCGAGATGAGCTGGGTTCCTGGAAGCTGGCCTGTCTTCCCAGGGTGGTTCTCAGAGGTGAAGGCTCGTGGTTCAAACTGAGGCTAGAGCCTGACATGATGGTTGCCTACCAACACACACACACACACACACACACACACACACACACACACACACACACACACACACACACACACACACACACACACACACACACACACACACACACACACACACACACACACACACACACACACACACACACACACACAGGAAGTCAACTTCACAGTTGTTGTTGTTTTTTCTTCCCCCTTTTTAGTCACAGTTTTTAAACGGTCACACAGCAAAAGAACTCCAATCCAGTAAGCCAATCAGCCTGTTAGTCTCATAATAGTATGACTACTATTCTCTGAATGCTATGTAGATTCTGGAACTACACCCCCCTCGGAAGCCATCGTCTGTTCGTCATTTCCGTTAAACAGTCTTTAAAATATATTTTAGAATGTCCATTTCTGAAAAGCAGCAAGCTATATGGTAGTAAGCTATACTGTAGTATGCTTCCAATAATTTGATTTACACCAGTAAGACTCCCTAATCGGGAGATAAGCGACCGTAGGTCTCGCTAGAAGAGGGCCATGTGAGAAATGAGGGGTGGGGTCTCCGCGTTGCCTTGGCGGACGAATAGGTACCGGCCCCGGCTCTCCCGGACGCTCCTAGGCCGAGTTAGGGCATTTTATGTGAGCTGGGGGCGCCACCACTTTTGCATCCGTTCTGGAGTAGCAGGAGTGGGTGGTCCCCGGGAATTCCCCGTGAGCAGCCCCGTGGGGGTGGTCATTTGGTCATTTTTGCACATTTGGTATTTTTTTTACACCTGGGGGTCCCCCAGGGACCTGGGGGTCCCTGGAACTCCGGGGGTCCTTGGAGGTTGTAGTTTGGCAGGTAAGGAGTGTGTGTGCAAAATCTGGCATGGATCGGGGCAACGGTTGCGGAGATATGAGCAGGGCAAAAGTGTGACGTCTGACGTGTGACGGACGGACTGACTGACTGACTGACTGACTGACGCACGGACACCTGGTGGAGCTTTCTGTAGTAAGTGCGACCTACGGTCGCAATTAACACAGCGAGTGAGTCATCAGTCTGGCTGGAGAGACTAGGTCCTAGTGAGCACCTATGGCCAGCTTCAAAACGGACACACAGCAAAAAAAACTCCGATCCAGTATAAGCCAATCAAGTCAGTCGTCATGATCACTGTGGGCGTGGCATGCCCAAGTCTCAGCCAGTCAAATCCAAGAATTCAACAGAGCCATTCCATCAGTTTGCTCGTCAGTTGAACAGACAACCCATCGGGCACTGCAGTGCTTCTCTGTCATGCTTTACACAACTCTAACTACGGAGAGGGGAGGGGAGGGGAGGGGAGGACAGGAGAGGAGAGGAGAGGAGAGGAGAGGAGAGGTGAGGTGAGGTGAGGAGAGGAGAGGAGAGGAGAGGAGAGGAGTAGATTACATGGATGTCTGTGTCCAGCCCTGACTCCTCCTGGAAGAGAAGCGGTCATGACCACGTTACGTTTCCATGACAACTGAACTGTCTGCAAGGCGGGAAACAGTTGATTTTGCAGTAATTACAACGCCCAATGCAGTAATTAGGACTACATTACCCACAACTCCCTCTGCCTGCTTTTCACCCAGAGGAAACACAACAATGAACACACAAATGTACACTGTGTCGAGCTGTGAGCTAGTCTAATATCTGATATATATTGCAATAGCCAAGATCTGAAATGACGGTTTTACACTTGTGTTGGTCACTATGACCATGTCTCTGTGTCTTAAGGCTGAGAGTGCTCCTAACACAAGCATTGTATTCAAAGAAACAACTTCATAAGTGCAAATTACAAAGTACATCTTTTTTATATCAATTCATTGCTGTATTGAGCTTGTACACCTACTATTTTTGAACATTTTTGATGTTGAAAGTAAAAGAACTACCGATTTAGCAGACATTTTTATGGCCTTTGCACACAGGGTCTGATTTTCTGTGCGGAAACTGACAATCTTGTCAGAATCTGGACCAATTCTGACCCGTGTGCATGGGGTCATAGAGACGCCATGTGTTCATTTATTGTCAGTTTTTCCCGTGCGTAAAATCATCGGACCCTGTGTGCAAAGGCCTGTATCCAATTTGTTTATATAGCACATTTTACAAACACAGGGTTTCCAAAGTGCTGCGCAATAAAAGGTACATAAAAACAATCAAGAAAAGTAATCAGTAAATAGTAAACATTTTGATCAAATAAAATAATAAAATTAATTAAAACCCATAAAAAGTAAATAAAAGCTGCAGTAAAAACATCAGCTATCAGCAGGACACATTGTTCTAAAATAATGCAAGATAAAATAAAAGAATAAAAATTCAATAAAACCCATAAAAGTAAATAAAAGCAGTAGTAAAAGATCTGTTATCAGCAGGAGAAAGCCAAAGTATAAAAATGGGAAGGCGGCATTTAAAAGTTAGGGTAGGGGCCGTTTTAATATGAAAAGGTAGCTCGTTCTTAATTTAGGGGCTACAGCCGAGAAGGCGCAGTCCCCTCTAGTTTTCAACTTTGTCTTTGGGACTATACGTTTTCTTCTGAGTTGCAGATCTTAAGGCCCTAGGAGGGATGTAATCCTGTAAGAGGTCAGAGACGTACTGAGGTGCCAGCCCATTCTGTGCTTTAAAAGTAATCAATAAAATCTTAAAATGTATTCAGTAGAATCAGCCTCAGGTCTTATTGAACAAGAAGAATACCTCTAGTTCTCGCAGTATTCCACTCTGGCCGCACGTCTCCAAGTCCTCCAGGGCTTGAGACCAGAACGTCTCCTCCTGGTCAGGCTCTGTCCCATCATGCCCTACGTTGAATCTGTTGGGCCACAGAGGTCGGAGGTCACACACAAACAGCCAATCAGAGAAGAGATTACAGATACTAAACAGTGCGCTGTGGGATCAGGGAGACGACACAGACTGCAATGGAGAGCATGTGTGGAGTTGTGAGTGCTTTTATGTCTGTAGAATAAATTGTGTTCTGTTATTCTTAAGTAATGCTATTTGGAATAATACAAAAAAAGTGGTCTTTGTATGGGTTTTTGTCATTGCAATAATATATGTGAGCACTGATCTGCAATAATATATGTGAGCACTGATCATCTGCTGGTGTTCACGAACATAATGTTATAAGGAGAATTGTTCTTCAAAGAGATTTTTCTTCGAATACTGTATGGTCCTCATTAATATCATAAAGACCAATACGTTAATGACACTCAAATTGATTGGTTGATGAATCTCCAACCTATTTCTGCTTACAGTACTCGTCAACCTTTGCTCACTTGAGCATGTATGGATACTTGGAGCTGGTACTGAGTGGAGGCTGCTCTTGGCAGCCCTGTGTGACTGAGCAGCCCTATTTAGAGACTGCAACAGATCACCGGAAGAGAGAGAGAGTATGTGTGTGTGTGTGTGTGTGTGTGTGTGTGTGTGTGTGTGTGTGTGTGTGTGTGTGTGTGTGTGTGTGTGTGTGTGTGTGCGTGCGCGTGCGTGCTTGTTTGTGTGAGAGAGAGGAGGGGGAGGGTCTCAAAAGGTGGCCTCAAAACCTTCTTGGATAAGTTCCCACACCTATCAGGACATTCTATACTACGGATGAAATACGAAGGCAATAAAGCTAAAATTGGAATGTGATAACCCTCCTGGTCTCTTCTGGCAACCCTGAGAGATTCCATCGGAGAACGGCTCTGGCTGCTGCTGAGCTGAGGTGATAAAACATCAACATTCAGCAAGACCAGGTTCCTGTAGTAAGGAACAGGCTACACCTCCTTCTGGAAAGGCTACCCACCTCTACCCAGCTGGACTGAAACACCTGGTGACATACAGTGAGTGAAAGTCGGGGTCTGTATCCCCCAAACCAAGAAGCACTTTGCTACAGTTTCCAGTGCTTGCAGCAACTATGTCATTTGAGAATGAGGCCAAGGACTGCTTCTATCAGTCAAAGGTTATCCTTTGATCCCCCTGGATCCCCAAGAGTGACAAGATCCTCTTGCTTGGTAATACTCAGAACAGGCGGCTATTATATTTATTATTATTATTATATAATTTATCATTATTGTTAATTGCTACAACTGGTATTTGCTTGTATCTCTCTCTCTGTCTCTCTTTCTCTCTCTTTCTTTCCCCCGGACACGGTCGAGGCAGATGGCCACCCAACCCACATAGAGCCTGGGTCTGCCTGACGTTTCTTCCAGTTAACCCATTCAGGCCGGGAACACATTTTAGTGTAGTACGGTACATGTACAGTATGTAGGAACATATTTGTTTTTGTAATTCTAGAATAATATTTTACTTTTTTCAGAAAACGTAGGTAGTTTTTTCATTGCCGCTGTCACAAAAGTTGCTTGCTCTGAGTGAGGCATTGTCGGGTCTCTGCTCTACATATAAAGCTGTACATGTAAATAACATATAGGCCTACAGTGCTGTCAAACAAGTCGATGAAAACCTGCAACACTATTTTGTACAATATGTAGTGGGGGGGTCCCCGCTTTCTCCTTCTCAGCTAAGGGGTCCTTGGCCTGAAAACGTTGAAGACCCCTGGCATAGATGACACTCACAGACTGGAGGAGAGGAAAGCCAGGAGACAGCAGCAGCTACCCAGGAGAAACACATCTATGGATCATGTCACTACCACCACTACCACGCACACATAGACGACAGCCACGTTACCACTTACACAAGGACACCATCAACACTAAAGCACCTACATACACATGGATGACATTTGGAATTGCACATGAGTTCTGGGCAAACCCCGCCCATGGAAGCTTTTGATTGGCTGAACTGGCGCTAGGGAGCGCTCCTTTTTGTCCGCTTGGACCGCACGGAGGTGCGAGGTGAATAGAATGCGTTTATCGTGGGCTTGCCCAGGCCTTACGGCCTGGGCATAAATATAACGATTGCATTCACCACGGCTTCGTAACTGGCCCTGGCCCGCTCTTCGCGGGCACTCGCGCCTGCGGCGCTCGGGCGCGAAGAGCAGGACCAAGGTCCGCTGGCCTTCGTGCCGCTTGCAATGTCGTGGACAATAATCAAACGGCTCCGCCCAGAACTCATGTGCAATTCCAAATAACGCAGCACCTACACATGCCCCACCTGCAATAATACTTGTGCTTCCAGGATGGGACTGTTCAGCCATCAAAGAACACAACGTTAAAGGAAAGAAGTACGAGTTGTCGTCATCGGATTCGATGTGTGTGTGTGTGTGTGTGTGTGTGTGTGTGTGTGTGTGTGTGTGTGTGTGTGTGTGTGTGTGTGTGTGTGTGTCTGTCTAGACTAGAGTAGGTTCATACTGTAGGTCACAGGCCAGGGCTCAATCAAAGATTGAAGTAAGCGATATATTTCTTTGTTAAACTAAGTAAATCATAGAGTTGTTCAGTAACATGGGTCTCCCCGGCTCTCCAGCATTTAGTAAACAGAAAATGCATTTTCAGTACGGGATTACCAATTTTATCTAATCAGGAGAGAGGTCCAAAAAGAGAAAGTTGTTACTGCTTGTTTCTATCACATTCACGTGCACTCATAGTCTGGACAGACTGCTGTGAATGCATGGGAACACTTGTGTGTGATATAAACGCACAGTACAAACCGCCTCAAAAACAAATCACATTTAAGTTTGACTCTCAGTGGAATGGCATTAACATTTCATTATAATTTTGGTTTAAAAGATATTTCAGTTATAATATAAATGTATATTTCTATAATCTGCTTTACTATAACGCACTAGCTTACCCGCTGAGAGGTGGGCGGTCCCATTCATCGTCACTCAGGCCGAGATCTGACAGTGGATTGGTCCTCTGGCGGGTGACGGAGGAAGGTGATTGGCTGTTGGTGGTCTTGGCATTACGCCAACCATGGAAACTATAAGGAGAGGACTGGAACAGAGGAGCTACAGACAGACAAACAGACACACACACACAGTTTTTCAGTTGGTTAGTTGTTTAGATCAATGTTGCATTGCTCATTGCACGCAGTACCACGGGCATCTGCCAAAAGATATTTCAGGAGCACGCGCACACACATGCATCAATCAAAAATAATTAAGTTCACACCTCTAAACAAAGTTTACAAAAGCTGTCACACCAGCGTGAATTAACTAGGAATGAGCCTGGATGCATATCAATGGTCCATTGTGTGACCTGTTAAATCCTGTGTTAGGTGTTAAACGAGGTGCGTGTGACGTCATTAAAATAGCGTCCCACAAAAGACAAAATCACCAATGCAACACTGGTTTAGATATATACGATAGATAGACCAGTAAAGCTCCCTAATCGGGAGATAAACGACCATCAGGTCACAGGTAAAAATCGGCCTGATGGTGGCGCTAAATGGGACAGATCCATGTTGATGACATGACTCTAGACATACTGTGTACCACTTTGCGTGATTTTAGAGCAAAATCTGTAGGAGCAGTGTCCAAAAATGTGTTTGAAAGAATCAGCCTGATGGTGGCGCTAAATAGGACAGATTCATTTTGATGACATGACTGTAGACACAATGCAACTAATGTTGATGTATTGATGTATTACCTTGCTTATTGTATTGATGTATTACCTTGCTTACTGTAAGTTGCTCTGGATTAAGAGCGTCTGCTAAATGCCTAAATTGTAAATTGTAATCAGATAATGATGCTGCTTCTCGAGTCCTCACTAATGTCAAGAAGGTTGATCATACTACAGTTCTCAGATTCTTTAAGAACTGTAGTTCTTCTATCTCCCAGGCTAACAACGCCGGGGATCAATTCTATGTAGGCATTTAACAAAAAACTAGAGAAGTGGTTCTCAACCTTTTCAGGCCGGGACCCCCCAAAATAATCATATTTTACATGGGGACCCCCCCACCCTGATGAGCACTAAGAGTTGAGGCATTACATTTTGTATAACACGGTTCTATTGTGAAAATAGCAGATCTACATGCTCACAACGTCTCGCAAATGCTATTTTCTCAATTTCTCCCTCTAATATTTGACAATTTGGCCAATGTTTAATTATTTAAAAGTAATTAAATTGTCACTTCAGAGATGTGCAGATACCCTAAATACACAAACTTTACGGTGTTGTACATGGGGGTCCCGACCCACAGGTTGAGAACCACTGCTATAGAGTGATCCAGGAGGATGCTTCCACATGTCCACACACACGCACACGCACACGCACACACACACACAGTACCAGGTGTGTAGCTGCTGTCTACGTTGGATCCATCCCAGGATTCCACCGCACTGTCCACAGACGGCAAGGTGCTGAACGCTCGCTGGGGCGGTGCAACCATGATGACAGGCTCCTCCTCTCCTTCCTCGTTCTCCAGGCCTAGACCCGCCCCCACACCCACCCCTGAGCCAATCACACAGGCCTTGGGGCTGGACACTGTAGAGAGAGAGAGATGAAACATTGACGTGAAGATGGTGGCAATGAGTTACATCCGCCACCAGGGGGAGCCTGGGTAAAGGTCTGTGGTTAGATCTTAAACCAGGGGTCTTCAACGTTTTCAGGCCAAGGACCCCTTAGCTCTGAGAGAGAGATGAAGCAGGGACCCCCACAACCTCTTCATAGATTCCATATAGTTTCATCATTTGCCAGCACAATCATCAGTGTATTTTGGATTCATGTCAATTTTTGTTTTCAGATATTTAACCACTTGAACCGTCAATACATAATAAACTTGACCTTTCACTCTGTACTTAGTGTGCTCTTTTTCCCCCTTTACACCAAACCTCTTTGGCGAATATAGCTGATCTACAAGCTCACAACGCCTCGCAGCGCGAGGCGTTGTGAGCTTGTAGATTCGCAGAATCTACAAACTTGTACAGTAAGTTCTCAGAATATGGACACTAGGGTTCAAGTGGTTAATATATAAAAAAAAAAATCAATCATAATTTTTTTTAATGGGTGGTTACAAAAAGATTGAAACAAACTATATTGGTTAGACCTACAACCAATCAGAGAAGTGCTAACGTAATACACCCAAAAATGGTGAACCACAAATCCAATAGGGTTTACGTTAAGTGGTTAAATGGGATAACTAGGCCACTAGGCCTATAACTAGACACTCACAGACATATACTTTCACCTCATTGTTATTGTAAAAATGGTGCGGTTGACACACTTGGCCAATCATATGCACATAATGGACATCAACTATTGTGCATCCAGCTGCTACTTCCTCTGACTGACAATACTACTGTATTTTGTTCATTATTGCAGCAGAGTGGAGTGAAACGAGCACTGTGTGTGTGTGTGTGTGTGTGTGTGTGTGTGTGTGTGTGTGTGTGTGTGTGTGTGTGTGTGTGTGTGTGTGTGTGTGTGTGTGTGTGTGTGTGTCTAACACGTAAATCAGGTCAATTCCCTTTGCCAATCTCACAATAGCCATGAACAAGGCCGGTAGTCATGGCAACGTGTAGCACAGAGCAGAGATGGTGACTTCAGCAGCTTTAGAAGGTACCAGCCTTCACAAGCTATTCACCGCTGTCGGGCAGAAACCTCCTACCTCGTAATGTTTTATCCCTGTACACTAATGCCCTACTCCAGAGGTCTTCAACAGGGGGTCCGCGGAGTTTACTACAGGGGGTCCTCCAAGTCTTTGTGTGATAGAGGAGAATTTAGCCAAAAATAGCCGATCTACAAGCTCACACCGCCTCACAGCGCGAGGCGTTGTGAGCTTGTAGATCGTCTATTTTCGGCAAAGACGTTTGGCGCGGAGGGGAAAATGAGCAGACTAAGTACAGAGTGAAATGTCAAGTTAAGCATTGACGGTTCAAGTGGTTAAATACCCATCTGAAAACACAAATTGACATGAATCCAACATACACTGATGATTGTGCCGTCAAACGTTCAAACTATATGGAATCTATGAACAGGTTGCGGGGGTCCCTGCTTCACCTCTCTCTCAATTAAGGGGCCCTTGGCTTGAAAACATTGAAAACCCCTGCCCTACTCGTCATACTACAGTGTAGCGCAAAAATAGCCAATCTTTTATAAAATACTGAACCAATGAAAAGGATTAAAAGGAGCTTGTTACTAAATGATAACTGCATTGGATCCATTGGAACACAGATTATGTTTTCCCATTGCCCGGAAAGTAACGCTTTTGGACATACAAGGTTTCCACCAGGATATGTGTATTGCATTGCATTGTATTGTACTTTATTGTATCGTAGCTCCCTTGCACTTCCATTTGTCCGCCGAGAGCAACATTGTAAGCTTTTGCTTCTGACAAAATTTATTACTTTTGTGTGCTTAATCATTTATACTGCTACTACTAACATTTTATTCACAAGAAGAAAAAAAAGGGAAAAAAAGCTGCCGACTATCTTCTGACTGAAAATCTGTGTAGAGCAGTGGTTCTCAACCTGTGGGTCGGGACCCCAAATTATTTTGGGGGGTCCCCAGATGGTCCCCAGAACTTAATATGAAACATTGTTTTCTCACTCAACAGTAAACAAACCAACATAAAGTTTAAGTGTATAGAGCGTATCTGCACATTCATAAAGTGACAATCAAAATACCTCTGAAATGACAAATTAAACATTGGCCAAATTGTCAAATATTAGAGGCAGAAATGGTGAAAATTGCCGATCTACATGCTCACAACGCCTCTAATCCTGTCTAATCCTGCTATTTTCACAATAGAACCTTGTTATACAAAATGTAATGCCTCAAACCTTAGTGCTCGTCAGGGTGTGTGTGTGTGTGTGTGTGGGGGGGGGTCCCCTGTTCAAATATGATTATTTGGGGGGTCGCAGCCTGAAACGTTGAGAACCACTGGTGTAGAGAACAGCGTGTGTGTGTGTGTGTGTGTGTGTGTGTGTGTGTGTGTGTGTGTGTGTGTGTGTGTGTGTGTCTTACGTTCTCCTTGCTTCTTGATCTTCAGCGTCACAGTCTCTCCAGCCATCTGCAGCAGGTGAATGGCTTCACTCAGTGGTTTCCCCTTCAAACTGTTACTGTTGATCGCTAGAATGCGATCTCCTACATGGATGGCCCCAGTCCTGCACAAACACACACACCACAAACCACGCACACACACACGCGCACACACACAAATAAACAAGGTGGGAAACAGGTTGAGTATTGTATTTTATCGCATTTGAAGTATTAGCCTTGCTTTACTGTTTTTACTGTATAGTACTACTTTTACGGTACACTAACCCTAATCCTTTCGTTATCTTTAACCTGAAAATAAAAACGATTACAAAATGAGCAAATACCAATTATGGTAATAATTAATCTGTCTGTTTTCACGGCTACACTTTACCGCGATGGTCGGCCCCGGTTTGGATTTTAGTTTCGCGAGCGTTTGTAAACAAATGGATTATCCTCCTCAATCGTCAGTGGACACTCACGTGCACACGCACAAAGCTTCCGAGGCTCTTCAAAATTAAAGCGTAAGTGAACGACGGCAGCAGCAACAGCTAGAAATGTTAGAAACCTTGGCTTCCCATGTGCTAATAAAGATTACATGTACTTAATACATAATTTTGACAAACTAAACTTTAATAAAGAAAGATCAAATGAAAGTTCAAGCAAATTACTAGTAAGACACCCAAGGGTGGAATGCGACCTCAGGGTGACATGCAACCTCGCCCTAAAGGGCGAGGTCGCGCCAATTCTTGACAATCTGGCCAACCACAGCGTTTCTCTGACGATTCTAGTTGTTGTCATTCTGGGGGGAGTTTGTTCATGTTTTTGTGAGGGTATCAACCCTAGGAGCTCAGCACACTCACAGAATCATGGCACACTCACAGAATCAATGTTATGCCCATACATGGAGTTCCCTGACTATGTTATGTCAAAACATGCCCATATGTGGACATTACCAAATATGGGCATTTCCAGATATGTCCTTAATATTGATAACATTGGGACAGGGATCTCCATATATGGGTTCATGAAACATATGTTAATTAGTAAAGCCAAGCTTAGGTTTGATGCCTTGGGATTTCTATATTTGGACATAAGTGTGTAACCAATAGGTCATCATCTGGAAAGGTAGGGTGTAAATCAGAGTAAAGCAGGCTTTTGAGCTAGTTAGGGTCAGAGATTGATGACATCAGAAATCCCCATATATGGGCATAAAGGGATTTTGCTTTTGGGAATGCCCATCTATGGCATTTTTATTGCGACCGTCAGGGAGCAGTTTACTATGAAAACCTCCACCGGCCGTCCGTCGGTCGGTCGGTCGGTCGGTCGGTCGGTCACACGTCACACGTCACACCTTTGCCCTGCTCATATCTCCGCATCAGTATATAGGGCTTGTTTGTTTATTGTATGACATCACGCCACATCATCAGCTGTGGACTCTGTGATGTCATCGTATCGCATCAGTATATAGGGCTTGTTTGTTTATTGTATGACATCACGCCACATCATCAGCTGTGGACTCTGTGATGTCATCGTATCTCCATATATGGCCATCTCCGTATATGGAGATATAAGTCGTCCATGCCCAAGTATGGGCTGGTGAGGTCAGACTTTGTGTGATGCGTAGGTTATCTCCATATATGGAGATTCAACATTCCAGGCAATGCTCTCTTCCCTGGTGAGAATTGCCCCTTTATATAGGGCTTGTTTGTGTATTGTATGACATCACGCCACATCATCAGCTGTGGACTCTGTGATGTCATCGTATCTCCATATATGGCCATCTCCGTATATGGAGATATAAGTCGTCCATGCCCAAGTATGGGCTGGTGAGGTCAGACTTTGTGTGATGCGTAGGTTATCTCCATATATGGAGATTCAACATTCCAGGTGTAACTATGGCTACCCGTATGACGTGAGAGGTGGAGGTTGTGATATTTGTGGAGATAAGCGACCAACGGTCGCTTATCTCCCGATTAGGGAGTCTTACTGGTTTTATTTTATCCTTTATTAATAAAAATACATGTATGTATCCATATACATATGGAGTTCAATATTGATGTTTTTGGAGAAGGTATGTTGTAAATGTATGCTACTTAGTAAGGGGCCTCGGGTTAGATACTCTTTGTATGGCCTCTGGAGGTCCTTGGCGTCGGTTAGTAGTATGCCCAGCACATAAGATGTGGGACGTCACAAAGCCTGCGGCCATGTATCATTTTCCATCAGGCCTGTTGGTTTTCACGCTCCAGTGCGGCGTTCATGCGCTGCAAGTCAATGGCAGACTTGGCAGTCAGACAGACAGCCATTGACTCCGGCCTAACAATGGCTACTTTCTATGACGGTAGTCCCATATGACATGATGGACTGGACTATCTCCATATATAGTGTTATCCACATTTCGTGTAGCTGCCCTGTACAGGAAGTGATGTCACAACTCGCTGACATCACACTGACATCACAGAGGCTTCGGAAGGACGGTCACGAGGCTTCGGACACTCAAGCGACACGATTCTTCAGAGTATATGCGACCTTCGGTCGCAACAATCAAATAAACAGGAATGAATCTCCTAGTGCACTGGTTCTCAAATTCAAGGGACTCTCCAATGGGTCCATTTGGTTCCATTTATTGTACACTGTCAAAGTTAAGGGGAGACCTTCAAATTTCAAAGTTTGAGAACCACTGTTCTAGTATAGCTTATAGAACAACAGTTGCTCACACATCTCCAAGTACATAACCCAGCCAGTGAGCGAGTGTGTGTGTGTGTGTGTGTGTGTGTGTGTGTGTGTGTGTGCGTGCGTGCATGCATGCGTGCGTGCGTGCGTGCGTGCGTGCATGTGTATGTGTGTGTGCATGCGTGCGTACCTCTCAGCCAGTCCTCCTCTGCTCAGGGAGGAGATGATGATGGGGTCGAACGGCTCCTCAGTTCCTGAGATAGTGATTCCTAACGGACCTCCGTAGCGTTTCAACTCCACAGTATAGATAATACTACCTGACTGCTCCTGTTCATCTGCACGCACACACACACGCACGCGCACATACACACACGCACACGCACACACACACACACACACACACACACACACACACACACGCTTGTATTATGATAATTTTGAGGAAATCAAGATTCTAAGACAGTGATTTTATGACTGTTTTATTTGTATTCTTTTGTGAGAACCAGGAAAATGGTCCTCACAATGTCTATTTCAACTTGTTATGCAAATGTAGCGACAATAGCAGATCTGAGATGGTAGATCTGCTATTTTCCCTGTATTTTATGTGTTTTGTTTCTTTAATAAACAGTTAACTAATAAAAGCTTTGTGACTAAATAATAACTACATAGGATCTGTTAGAAGGTTCTTTTTCCATTTCCTGAAAAGTAAGCAGTTTTGGACATACAAGGTTTCCATATGACAATAACAAAATGTGTGCTCATAACAACACTAGGTATGCACAGATAGTTTTTTTTTTTTTTTTCAATTTCGATCCGATCCGATATATACATTTGTATATGCTAAAACGTTTGGTTATGGGCTTACAATTGCGTGATTATATTGCATATTTATACGCCAGAGACTTTTTTATTATTATTTTTTATCTGTGACTTGGATCGGTGACGTCGTGTCCGATAGGCCTATCCGATATCCCAATATGACTTAATTAAGTCATATGGGGACCCGATACCGATAAGATATCGTTGCGTCCGTAAAAACAAAGTTAAATAATAAGCAGGCTAATACGTAATGAGAACAATAAACATCAGAGCTTAAATGATGATGATGATGATGATTCATGACTCACTGGTCTGAGA
>NC_137830.1:23492683-23530183 GCF_963921795.1 Nannobrachium achirus
CCAATCCCACTGTACTGGAGGCCAGAGACACTACACACACACACACACACACACACACACGCGCACACACACACACGTGCACACACGTGTCAGAGTTCCCAGAATAGCTCAAATACAAAACCCATAACTTTATTTTTTGTCCTCGTTTCATGAAAAATATGCAGTGTAGAAATACTCTGTTACAAGTTCTAAAATGCAGAATTAAAAATGTACTTGAGTAAAAGTACAAAAGTATTGGTATCAAAAAGCACTTAAAGTACCAAAAGTAAAAGTACAAAACGTATAGCCAAGGTATAAAATAGGGTTAAAGGTATGTTTTATAATATTATAATTTTATAATTAATATTACTGCAAAGTAACTAGTAACTAGTAAGTTTTCAAATAAATGTAGTGGAGTAAAAGTACAATATTTGGATCCGAGATGTAGTGGAGTAGAAGTAAAAGTATTGGAAATTGGAAATACTCAAGTAAAGTACCTCAAAATTTGTACAGCACTTAAGTAAATGTACTGTACTTAGTTACTTTACACACTGAAAATATGAATATGATAATAATGGTTACTAGATGAGTAGCATTAAAATCACTCGGCAACCAACACTAAGGAGTACAAGGATCATACACTAGACCAGTACTTTTACTGTGAGCTGAGTATAAAGTAATAATAATACTTCCGCTCTTGTGATTGGGTACAGGGCTTGTGCTTAAAAGTCAAAGGTCAGACTCACAGGAGCTCTTGAAATCTTTCTTCTTTCTATTTCTCCTCGTCATCGTGCCCCGGGGGCTGTTGGGATACATAGTCCTGGGCAGGGTGGACATATTTAGGGACGAGAGACTATAGGCCGACATGGAACCGGGAGAGAATGACTGTCCTAGAGCTGGAGAGAGAGAGAGAGAGAGAGAGAGAGAGAGAGAGAGAGAGAGAGAGAGAGAGAGAGAGAGAGAGAGAGAGATTATTTATCTTTCAGAGAAAAATAACTGAATGTGAGAGGAGGAAAGTAGAGATGAGTCAAGGTAAGCACACAAGGAGAGGAGAATAGGAGGAGAGAGGTGAGGAAAGGAGAAGAGGAGGGGTCTAGGAAAGGACACAAGGAGAGAATGAAGGAGAGGAGAGGCATCAAGTAAAGGGCACAAGGAGACTGAGAGAGGAAGGGGTCAAGGAAAGGACACACGGAGAGGAGCAGATAGCGGTGGGGAAAAGAGGAGGCCCTCATTTATTAAACAAACGTACGCCCAGAAACAAGGGCATGTCCACACAATATTGGCATTTATCAATCTGTCATCGATCCGTCATGAGCGTGGCCTACAATTAATTCTTGTGTCAAGTATCAGCTCATGTACGCACTTGAATATCACACCTGTGTTAGTAGTATAGTAAATTAGAGTAGTGCCCCCCGAGGTACTTTTCAGCAGGCGATCAGGCTTTCAAGTCTGGCATAATATCACAGCAACCATTTGTCAGGAGGAGTCATCCCCTCGGAAGTAACTATTGCATTAAATTAATATTCAAAACATTTTGGCATGATTCGTGCACTAGGTGACAAAGGTCATCCCCACGTGGAATATCTTAACCCCACTGGCAAACCCTGCCACGCAGGAGCAACAGGCCACGGTGGAGCGCTGTGTCGGGCTGTGTAAGGGCAGATGGTTCCGTCTTGGATCGGTTGGGGGGGGACTCTTCTGTATTATGCCAAAGTGTGCGACATGATTCCAGCCTGTGGGTTTTGGACTACCTCCAAACGCCCCCCTGTGATCTTCGGTGTTTGATATTCCAATGCAGGCAGCCTCATGAACCAATGCCAAGAGATTCATGGCCAGCACAGACACAACTAGGGGCTGAATAGAATCGCGTGGCCAGACGATATCACAAATCCGCCGAGGGCATTATGCACTGGCAGATTCGTCTGGTCCCCGGGCTAGAATGAAGGAGACAGGGCCTCATTCATCGCTTCTAAAATGCAGTGTTATTTCTTACTAGCCCTTAACCGTTCAAAGATATGAGCTCCGAAATGATGTGCAGTGTGTGGATTATGGGATGTGCACTGTGCACACAGTATATGAGGGATGGAAAGTAACTTTAACTGGTGCTTGCATGCTAATATGTAGGAGCATCAATGTAAGAAATACCCGTTCCATTTAACGGCTACAGAGATACTGTGTACCGATCTGCATGATTTTGGACAACATCTGTAACAGGGCCAGAACCACCACACACACACACACTCCCCCCCCCCCCCCCCCCCCCCCCCCCCCCCCCCCCCACCACCACCACACACACACACACTCCCCCCCCCCCCCCCCCACCACACACACACACACACTCCCCCCCCCCCCCCCCCCCCCCCGTGTGTGTGTGTGTGTGTGTGTGTGTGTGTGTGTGTGTGTGGGTTTGTGTGTGATTGTGCATGGCCTGAACAACAGCGCCCCTCCCTTAACATGTGTGGTCACAAAAGGTACTGTAGGCTAAATAGATACACCATAAAAATGCAATTATACAGCATACGATTTGTGAAAGTGACAAACGGGCTTCACAGTTATGTCAGGTGTGTTCATATGCTGATGGTGATGCGATTTCAGATCAATTGCTCCAGCCACTGAGGAGAAACGCGGTTTCAGACAGACACTCAGACAGACAGACATTCGGAAAATTATATGTTAGATATTTGGTAATAAAGTCAATGTATGGACAAAGCATAGTCAAATATTTGTATTTATTTGATGCAAGTTTTTGGTTTTTGTTTGTCGTCGACGGCTACAAGTGAGCAATTTATCTCCAACATTTATATTATGACCGTATCTCCACATGGGAGAAGGGGTGAGACCTCTAAACCAAGGATATTTAAGGGCACGAAATTTCAAGACGGGGTGCCATGATTATGATTATACTTCAAAGATTCTTTTTCTCATAAAAGTGTACAGAAAGTGTTAAAATTATGTTTTTATGTGGCCACACCCACCTGTTCAGTAAGTATACCTGGTTTTCAGGTGGGTGGTGACCCAACTGAAGTTAGCCACACCCGCAGTGTTGCTTGATGGTAAAAAGGGGAGGGAATTATAGAAAGATGGCAGATTTGAATTCACTGAAAAATAGGCTTAATTTACGGTCTGCAGAAACCAATGGCGTCACTTTGTCCATTCATCTTGACGGTCTATGGACCAAATTGATATTAATTTGGGGGTACTTTACAACAGGGGTGTCGCACCAAATGCTGGGCCCTGGGTAAAGGGATTCACTGCGGGGAGGGGGTTTAACCCATTTAGACTGGGAACGCATTATCACACATTATTTTGTGCTTTAACCACTGAAAAATAGCAGATATACAAGCTCGCTTGTAGATCTGCTATTTTTGAAAAATCGTGAAAATTTGGGCAAGTCTTGGAATATTTCAAATCCTTCCGAGGTTTTTTGAAAAACCTATGTTTCCCATCTCAAAATATTTAGTCCAGCAACCCTCCAGAATCGAGCTTGTATGTCTGCTATTTTTCAATAGCTAAAGTATAAAATAATTAAGGCCCCTCCACCTTTGGCCCTAGTAACTCAATCCCACTCCCCCCCCCCCCCCTTGTGACGCCCCTGCTTGAAAACATGAAAAATGTTTGAGAACCGCTGAGTTAGATTCATAAATGAGAGCCAAGGAGAGGAGGGGACAGGAGCAGAGCAGAGGAGAGGAGAGGATCGGCACATACGGGTGGTGTTGTTGTTGCGGGTCAGACTGCGGGTGTAGGAGGAGGAGTGGAAGGTGTTGTAGTGTTGATAAGAAGGAAGAGTAGATGAAGAGGAGGAGGCGGCTCCACCTCTCTGCCAGGGGAGAGAACGACTACTGCACTGTACCTTCACTACACACACACACACACACACACACACACACACACACACACACACAACATACACATGCACACACATTATACATACATACCCATGCACACAATACACATACATACACCCACACACATGCATGCATGCACGGACACACATACACACACACACACACACGGACAGACACACACACATGGACAGACACACACACACGGACAGACACCGGGGTAAGGTTTAACAAAACACCATGTACAGTACATGTTGACATGTTAAATAGCAGTAGTATTAATACTAATAGAGTACCTAAGTCCTGGGTCACCGAGTTGTTTTCCAACACCACATTCTAAATCCCATACACGGTTTCAGCATCACGTCATAAAGAACTGTGTTCCGAAAAAACGAAACAAATCTGTGTCTCTCTAGGTCGTCCTCAGACGAGCCCCCCTCCATCGTCGCTTCCAGTCATCCCGGTTCTCCATACATCCTGCCAGCTCGTGTCAGTCAGGCAATTTTATTCATACTGTATATATATGAAGCATCAATCTACTGTGAAAATTGTCATTTCTCCAAATAGCAACAAAATAAAGAGCCGCCTAAAACTTGACTACAATAACAACTACCATTGGCCAGTGTCCGGATCACTGCACTACAGTCAGTCGCACATAATCAGCATCACTTTGTGTTGCACTGTATTCTTTCTTTACTAGAGGAGGTTTGGCCCTCAAATCTAGAGTTCGGTCCACTGATCCGACCGAAAATCACAAAATCTAAGGATTCTAACGAATGTTTTTGACGGAGCGTGACGTGCTTCATTGGGATGGAGATTTAGCTACCGCAGCAGAATTAATTACATTTTCTCCAAAACAAACAACACACACACACACACACACACACACACACACACACACACACACACACACACACACACACACACACACACACACACACACACACACACACACACACACACACACACACACACACACACACACACGAGTCACATACCTAGGGTTGGGTATCGTCGGCGATACTTTTAATGGTATCGATTCACTGACGTCGATACTATCGAGTATCGGTTCACGTAAAAACGAACGATACCTTGTTTCGATACTTTTGAATGCACCCCTTGCCGGTCGCATCTGTAACAGTTGGGCTACTGAGAGTTTAATGACCGCTTTAGTAGGCTACACTCGTTACTGTGAAAATAGCTGACAATAGCCTATAATGTTTATTATTATGATAATGATCCAACGTCTATAAAATAGCCCATAGAAAAAGGCAAATAATAATTATAATAATTATAATAAATAAAAAGTATCGAAAAAGGTATCGTATCGATTCCCAGGTATCGAAAAAGGTATTGTATCGATTAAAAGGTGAACGATACCCATCCCTACACATACCTGACAGAATTGCCAGACTAATTTTTATTCATTAATATTACTTTCTTTTTTTTCTTTTTTTTTGGGTTTGTTGTAAAGTTAAGCCCATTTCAGAGCCCATTTCAGATCTACAAACACAAAACGCCTTGCGGTGCGAGGCGTTGTGTGCTTGTAGATTTTCACAATTTTTAAAATGATAAATACAAAACGAAAGGTTTTGGAAGTACAAGGTTTCCACCCGACAACAACGTAATAATGACATGATGCTGAAAAAATGTATGGTATTTAGAATGGAGAAAACATCTCCGTGATCAAGGGGATAACGGAAGTGATGTCAGGACTGCACTCTATCTGGTAGTAGTAGTAGTAGTAGTAGTAGGATAATGAAATTAAGAATAGTAGTATAAGTAGACGTATTAGTAATAGTAGTAATATCAGTAGTCCTAATAGTAGTAGTAATATTAACATTTGAATAGTAGTATCAGTATCAGTAGTAGTAGTAGTAGTAGTAAAGCATGAGTACCTTGCTCAGGTGGTTTTAGAGCCAGTCTGGTCTGGTGGTGTGGTAGTATTTCCAGTCTGACGGTCTGACAGGCAGCAGAGAGCAGCTGAGTGGCTTCAGCCAGAGAACAGAACTCCATGGAAGTTCCATCTACTGACAGGATGTGGTCTCCTGCATGTAGAGCGCCACACCTACACAGTACACACACACACACACAGGTGCACGTGCGCACACACACACACACACACACACAGGTTATAGACCGTGTTTGTTCACTTTAAGAACTTTTGTCCTTGTGATTTTGATAGTCTATTGCAGTCGTTCCCAAACATTTTAGCTCAAGACCCAAAAGGGAGATTAGGCGTTTGCCCGGGACCCAAACAAGTGAAATTCTTAACGATTTGTTTCTTAGACTTTTCACTTAATTATTCATGAAATTACTTTCTTTATTATTCATGAAGATCTTTTTGGGGAATGTTTTTTGAAAATGGTTTGAAATAATAATAAAAATGTAGGAAACCAAAAATCAAGGGACCCATAAAAATGTGTCCGCGACACAAATGGGTCCCGAACCAGTGCTTGGGAACCAGCGGTCTATTGTCTTTCCAAGAGTTTAGAGCTTCTCAGAGGTTAACCATTTAAGGCCTCCTTACAGCTACACTATGACCTCTTTAGTGAATACATGTTTATTTCATTCAGCATGTTAACACAATATAACTAACACAAATGCAGTGGCTCTATTTGGTCTCTCTGCTCTTCTATTGAGAAGTGTAGATCCTGTGGTAGGGGGTGACCACTACTGGTTGTGTTTGTGTGTGTTTGGGGCGCCCGCTGGCCTGGTGGTCAAGGCGCATACCACATACTAGGCTATGATGCCTGCTGGCGTCGCCGGTTCGATTCCCGATCCGGACGACCTTTGCCACATGTCATTCCCCCTCTCTCTCCCCAATTCCTGTCAGTCTACTGTCCTATCAATAAAGGCATAAAAAGCCCAAAAACAAACCTTTAAAAAAAAAATTTTTTCAAATGTGTGTTAAACCTCTAAAAAGTTCCAACTAATGCTGCAAACTATCGATAATTTATTCCATCCATGACTTTTTCCATTAATCAAATAACTTTTAATTCTAATTATATATCAATGAATCTATTAACCACTTTGTAAACTTTGACAACGGAGTGATGCAATTTTTATGAAAATAGCTTCACTATTATTATTGACTAACCCTCATGACATGAACAATGGATTAAAGCGATTAGTTCGATTAACTCCACCCCTGGTTCCAAAACTTGACACTGTTAGTTAGCTTACCTGTCTGCAATGCTAGCAGGTTTGACCTTGTCAATGACGATGACCTGTTTGTTACAGAACATGGAGGTGGAGAGAGCCACGCCCAGACTGGACCCCGTCGCCTTGGCTACCTCCACTAGCAGCGGACCTGAGGCTGTCGCCACCGAGTCTGTTTCCAGATCAGGGAGTCAGAGAAAGATAAAAAGGCAACATTTTATATTTATCGTAATGTTTGTAATAGCTCAAACCAAACAGAAAGGTACCTAGGTCCTAAGTAGGGGACATTTTTAGGAAATCCGACCACAAGGCCACTAAGCTGGCAAGAAACGTAGATTACAGGCAAATATAGGCAAAACTCTCGATATAGCGGTCAATCTTCGTTCCTACTGTCAATTATGGTCATGGCTGAAAGAATACAATTTCAGATACAATCGAACGAAATTAGTTTTCTCTGACTGGTGGCTCCCTTAGGGATAGGGTGAGAAGTTCAGTCACCCAGAGGAGATTCGATGTAGAACCGCTACTCCTTCACGTGAAAAGGAGACAGTTATGGTGGTTTGGGCATCTAGTAGTAATGCTGAGCGTCTCCCTAGGGACCTTGGCCAGACCAAGGACCAGATGGGGTGGGTCTCCACTCTCCACACTGGCCTGGGAACTCCTTGAGATCCCCCATGATAAAGTGCCGAATGTGACCAAGGAAAGGCAAGTCTGGAGCTCTCTGCTGGAACTGTTACACCCGCAACCCGACTGCGGATAAGCAGTTGAGGGAGGGATGGATGGAGGGATGGATGGCATAAGATACATCTTTGTTAGGTTCCTTCATTTGACTCTACCTTTCTAGGTCGTCTGTCTTAATTCATGTACAAAACAGGTGTGCTCCCAACTGGGTAACATGGTGATAGGATGAGAATAGCCAATAGCTCACCCATAACAGAGACATCATATTCAATAAGCAGCGTCGCTTCTTGTCCACACTGCTTCAGAATGCTCATGGTTTCTGACAGGCTGCTGCCATGGAGACGAATTCCATCAATACTTAGCAAACGATCACCAGGTTTGATAGTTCCTTCTCTGGAGACAGAGAGAGAGAGAGAGAGAGAGAGAGAGAGAGAGAGAGAGAGAGAGAGAGAGAGAGAGAGAGAGAGAGAGATTTAATTGCATCTATAAGGGAATGTTTTACTGTAAATTATTGAAATAGTCCAGCTTACATTATGGGTTAATATGAACTCAATATTCTCACATAAAGCTCTTGCCATTCATTCCCCAAAATGATCTATATTTGATACATTGCTCTCAAGCCCAGGCCACACCAAAGATTTGCAGCGGTCTGAATTCCTGTCCATCTCACCTGTCAGCTGGTCCACCTGGCCTGATGGTGGTTATGACGATGGGGCGGGACTTATTCCTATCTTCATGAGCTCCGCCTACAAACACAAGAGACATTTAGAATCTGAGCCTAAAAATGCTGAGTGGTTTTTAAATGGTTTATCTATGTATGTGCCTAAAGTTCTCTCACAATATGGACACTAGGGTTCAAGTTGATAAAGGAAGAAAAAAGCTTCTATCACACAAAGATTTGGAGGACCCCCTGTAGTAACTCTGAGGACCCCCTAGGGGTCCCGGACCCCCTGTTGAAGACCCCTGTTTTAGATATTAGCTTTAACAACTATTTTATACTTTGGCTATTCGGTTATTCAAAAAGAGCAGATACACAAGCTCATAGTGCGGACAGTTTTCCACTTGCATGGAGCCCTACGACTACGTGAAGAAAATAATTTCTGTTGCAGAACACAGATATTTGCAAATTATGAAAATCACAACTTAGTTTTGAAGATACAAATTCCATCAATACATGAATTTTAAAAAGTGTCAAAATTAAAATTAAAACATGGATCAACAGTCAGACCATACCTCACACGCGCGTGTGCACACACACACACACACACACGCACACACGCACACACACACCTCTGATAACGAAGCCAAACGTGTTTCCTTCTTTATGAAGCGTGACCTCCACATTTTTAAACATGACCCCTGACCCCTGCACTGCTGGAATACAAAAGAACATAATTAACAACGTCAAATACATGACAGCTACATTTACAATGTTAAAAAATAATTATAATTGTTGCACACATCAATGACAGCAATACTGACACTATAATAACAACAAGTCAAGTGATAACACTACTACTAATAGTTGTGTAAAGTAACTAAGTACATTTACTTAAGTATTCTATTTAAGTACACTTTTGAGGTATTTGTACTTTACTTGAGTATTTCCAATTTCCAATACTTTTACTTCTACTCCACTTATCTCCAAATATTGTACTTTTACTCCACTACATTTATTTGAAAACTTAAGTTACTAATTACTCTGCAGATATATTTTATAAATAATATAAAACATACATAAACCACTTTAGCCCTAGTATTTGTATACCTAGGATATTTGAAAATAGCCGATCTACAAGCTCACAACGCGTCGCATCGCGACGCGTTGTGAGCTTGTAGATCTGCTATTTTCAAACATTTAGTACTTTTACTTTTGGTACTTTAAGTGCATTTTGATGGCAATGCTTTCGTACTTTTACTCAAGTACATTTTGAATTCTGCGCGTTTACTTGTACGGGGTACATCTACAGTGTAGTATAGAGCTATAGTCAACTTTTTCTTGAAAAACGGACGCTAAAATAAAAATAATGTTTCGAAAATATTTTATAAAAGATTAAGCTTCATATATGTGTTTCTATTCAAAAATGATAACAAAAAGCGTAAAATAATGATACAATAATCATTTTGGCCATTATCAGGCTGACTTTGTTTACATCCCTTATTAATCCATATAAAAGAATAGAAGAGGGATATAAACAAAATCAGCCTGACAATGGCCAAAATGATTATTTTATCATTATTTTACGCTTTGTGTGGTCATTTTTGAATAGAAACACATATATCTAGCTTAATCTTTTATAAAATATTTTTGAAACATTATTTTTATTTTAGTGTCCGTTTTTCAAGAAAAAGTTGACTATAGCTCCTTTAAGTACAAAACGTGAGTACTTTTTCCACAACTACTAATAGCGATAATAAAGGACTCACAGACAGGAGGGAGTTCATATTCCACCTCCAATACGACCCTCTCCCCGATGTTCTTCAGCAGACCGATGATCTCATCGTGTCTGAACTTGGTCAGGTTGATGCCGTTCACCGAGCGAATGTAGTCGCCAACGCTCAGCTGGTCACTCCTGTCACAACAGTACGCGTTCATTAGAACTGAAAATATATCGCATTATAACTGAATTGCATTATAAGCCCCACTGTTAATGTAACCAAATAGATCCGTAGGGATCCGTTTGGTTCCTGTACGTTTGGTTATGTTTGTAAAAGAAAACCCACTGAGGATCTTTCAGTGTGCGTGCGTGTGAGTGTGTGTGCGTGCGTGCGTGTGAGTGTGAGTGTGTGTGTGTGTGTGTGTGTGTGTGTGTGTGTGTGTGTGTGTGTGTGTGTGTGTCGGTAGCTACCTTAAATTGTACCCTTGAAGTGTCAGGGTGTGTGGGTAATGGATAATTGTCCAAGATTTGCGGACTCTACATTATTTACTTCACCTTGTAATATTTGTGTCCTTGTATTGTATCTCGTGGACAAAAAATAAATTATTAAGTGTGTGTGTGTGTGTGTGTGTGTGTGTGTGTGTGTGTGTGTGTTACCTGGCCGCGATTCCTCCTTGTCGCAGGTTCGAGACCCGTGGTTTACCGTCCTTGTCGACGCCCCCGGACACCGTCAGCCCGAGTGTCGTGCCCTCCTTCTTTATCAGCTCCACCAATGAGCAGCCTCGGAACTCATCTGCGTCACATAGAAGAACACACCCCGTGATTGGTCGACTGAGGTCGTTCACACTTCTGCCTTTCTTTCTTTCATTCTATTTTCCTCTCTTTCGTGCTATCTTTTGCTCTTCATTCTGTCGTTCATTCCAGTTGTGTGTGGAGGCTGGCGGAAGGGGGCGGATGGAGAGATCGAGTAAAAGAGAGATAGAGCGGGTGAAGTCATCCTGCTATTCTGTCTATCATCTATATTTCATTAACTGACTGAAAAATTTAACAGAGAGAGAGTAGAGAGAGAGAGAGAGAGAGAGAGAGAGGGCAAGAGAGATAGAACAAGATAAAAGGGAGGACAGAGAGAGAGACAGAGCAAGAGTGAAGAGAGAGAGAGAGAGAGAGGAAGGAAAGAGAGGAGAGCTGTGTCAATGTTTATATCGTCTCCATATAGCAAGGTTTGCCGACCGTGTGTTTGTTAATTTGTGAGTGCATGCCTGCGCTGCGTGCGTTAGCGCGTGTTCTTGTATTACTATACTAAGGCCAAATGTCCCCACAAGTATAGCAGACTGTGAGAAACAGACATTGTGAGGACCATTTTCCTCACAAGAGAAATGGTTGTTTTATCCTATATTCAAATTGTCTACTGGGTGGGACGGTGCCGGTGGGACGGTGCCGGTGGGACACTGCGGCCCAAAACGTCAAACGTCACATACGTATGCTCACATACTGTATGGGCCTATATTCTCGTCCATGTCTTACCCCTTATCCCTAAACTTCTTTGCCTTTTCTTAACTATTTTGAAAAACATTTTAAAATACTTCAAATAGCTGATCTACATCGACACGTTGTGAGTTTGTAGATCAGCTATTTGAACATTTCAAAAATGTTTTTCAAAATAGCAAAAAAGGGCAAAAAAAAATTAGGGATAAGGGGTAAGGCAGGGACGAAAATAGAGCCCATGGAGTCAAATGCGCACATATGGAGTCGTGTTTGACGGGTGAAAACGGGCAGAATATAATCTATTGTAAATTCGCGGGGACGGGCGGTCCGCAACTTAACGCGGGCGGGTGACATTTTATTGTGAAAATCAGACAACTGTTTCCGCCAAAAGAACGTCATAGGAGCGCACACATTGAGCAGCAGGACACAACCGCGGCATGCATACAGCAGTGTTTCCGCCTAAACAACGTGGAGCACACACAGTGGGCAGTGGCACTGGGCAGCAGGACACCGACACACAGACAGACAACCACAGCACACACCAGACATCAGCAGGTTAGCCCAAGCTCTCATGATAGCAAGGGTTGTTTAAAAGGCTATCTAAAAAGATTAAGAGAGGCAGCCGACCTGGCGTTTATGTAAATAGCCTACTGTATATTGCGTCACAAACAATGAGGACGGCGTGCAGGGACGATGCGATGCCACTTGGAAGCATGTACACACGGCTGTATGCTATTTACTTTACTGCATGTAATCAAGGGTAGACGGGCAGGCGACGGGTCCATTTTTTGACGGGCGGGGTGGGGCGGATCTGGTTTTGATTGGGATCTGATTAATGATAGGCAGGGCGGGCGCGGGTTGTCAAAATTGGACCCCTGCAGGACTCTGCCCCTACCAGTCCACGGTAAAATACACATAATGGAGATCAACATGCGTTGATGTCATACACAACATAAACCAAATGCACATAGGCCTATAACCAGAGATTTGAATTTTCAACAAGCACAAACCGCGTCAAATGCACATATACAGTATGGGGATTTTCTGCATGCGCTAATGTCAGACACAACAGAAACCATGTATCGTTAGATGTGAGGGCTGTGTAGTGATTAAAAAATCGAACCAAGTTTGAAGTGATCAGTGGTGCGCGTGTGTGTGTGTGTGTGTGTGACCACCGCTCAAAAAAACACTTGTGCTGGTGTCACACACTGGAAAATAGTATGCGTGCATGTGTGTTCATGCATGTGTGCTGTAGGGATGGGACGATATGAAAATTTCATGTCACGATTATTGTGACCCAAGAAAATATGATGTACGATATTATCGCGATATATTGATTATTGCGATAATATCATAAATCGCATTTTCTTTGGTCACAATAACTCCAACATCCATTATCCTGGGGTGAAACATTTGCCAACAAATAGCAGATCGACAAGCTCACAACGAGTGGCAACACAACGTGTTGGCAAAGAGATTTGGTAGAGAGTGAAAAAAAGACTGTATCAAGTACATTATTTTCAAGTCCATTTGACCAATTATAGTGTTTAAGTGGTAAATAAAAGGTGAATTGATCCCAGTGCATGCGGGAAGATAATTTCACTATACATTTAAATCCCCAAAATACGATTTTTGTGTGTGTGTGTGTGTGTGTGTGTGTGTGTGTGTGTAGTACCAGGTATAGACTGCCTCCTGATAGCAAGGGCTCCATCTGCTGATCTGGATACAGCAGAGTGTTTACTGTATGGACCCTCATCTGGAAATACACAATCAATACATTATTATCAAAAAACATATTTATACACACAGGCACACACATGCGCGCACGCACACACACACACACACACACACACACACACACACACACACACACACACACACACACACACACACACACACACACACACACACACACACACACACACACACAATTATTATTATTATGATTATTATTATTATATTAATATTTATTAGCAATCATCATGATTAGTATGATTACCGGTATATTAATATTGTTAGCTAACTATCATCAACCAGTTGAGCAGTAAGGGAGATTGGATCATGTATTTCTGCTGGACAGGCTTGCTAAGCTAAAGAACAGGAAACCTAACTTGATGTTATTATTATAATTGTTGTAATCATGTTATATACATTACTACAGAAATATTACATTTAAATGCACGCACAGTCGCATACACACAGACAGACAGACAGACAGACACTCTAACTCTAACTAACAAAAAGTAATATACCAATCAACAGACACCACAGCAAACCATCCCTAAAAGCCTTGGTTCTTGAACCTTTTCATGTCAAATAAATTAATATGGCTATGGAGCCCCCCCATCTGAAAATATTTCAGATTTGAATTCTCCATTAACTCATTTTGCCGGGAACCTCCTGGAACCCCCTCAAGACAAGGACCCCCGGACCCCACCAGACCCCACTTTGAGAAACACCGCCAATCTAACAGCTGCCTGGATCCCAGCTGTATGACCCCGGTCCGGTCGGCAATCCAGCACTCAACAAAACAAAAGGTCTGCAGTGTTTGTTTCTACGTACACAAATCAAGGTGGGTACGATACCGTGTTTCCCTGACTTGGAATCATTTTTTTCCCACTGACAGTAAGCTGTTTTATTCCCCTCGTGTTTTATTCCCCTGTTCATTTGTAGTGGTTGCCGTTTCCATTCCTCCGCAAACCAAGGGAGTGAAGCGGCACGGCGACAAGTCACTGACCAAATAATTAGGACTGAAGGTGAGAGAAACCCAACTCCCTGGTTATTGTCCTCAGGGATTCTGAACAAAGGATATCCAACCCACGATCGTACCCAAATACAAACAGCTGATTAAATGCTCGGCCAGAGAATAGAAGACTCTGGATACATTATTAATTAATGGAGTATATCATGCAGTCACTCTTGCTGATACACAGGAACCTCTCCAAACCTGTTGTGAGGAGATCAAAGGCACGGGGCAGAGAGACACACTGGAGCAACAGAGAGCCTGCCGTGATGCAACAGATTGGGACATGTGGAAGCCTGGGACCACAAGCGTAATTTGTATAGGGTTGATGGGTTTGATGGGTTTTTAAACCCAAGGGCCCCCCTACTGGGGACAGTATTATAAATTCATAGGATATTATATTGTCGCTGTCGGGTGAAAACCTTGTATTTCCAAAACCGTTCGTTTTGCATTTTTCATTTTAAAAATGATTTAAACTAGTGAAAACAGCCGATCTACAAGCACACAACGCCTCGCGGTGCGAGGCGTTGTGTGCTTGTAGATCTGCTGTTTTCACTATTTTTGTGCGACAGCCTTGTACGATGAAGCAGGGCTTTGCTTTGCGAAAGAACATACAAATTTGAAACTTGGAGATACGAGGTTTACACCCGACAACGACGATATGTATTTTGTCATTTCCAATATATCAGGGGTCTCTAATCTCCTAATCTATGGGCTCCCCTCACGGCAGTACAGTGCCCTTTTGATCTGAAAACCCATGCAGAATAAGATCTAATTTTGCCCCTGCCTGGGACTATAGCCTGGTAAACCATCCCGGTCGTGTGAATTCACGTTATCATGTGCAATGGTGTAAAGTAACTAAGTATATTTACTCAATTACTGTACTTAAGTACAATTTTGAGGTATTTGTACCATACTTTTCCAATACTTTTACTTCTACTCCACTACATCTTGGATGCATATATTGTACTTTTACTCCACTACATTTATTTGAAGACTTTAGTTACTAGTTACTTTGCAGATATAAATTAGAATATTATAAACCATACATAAACCACTTTAGCCCTATTTTATACCATGGCTATTTGAGAATAGAAGATCTGCAAGCTCACAACACAACGCGTCGCTGAGCTTGTAGATCTGCTATTTTCTAACATGTTTGTACTTTTACTTTTGGTACTTTTGGCATTTTTAATGCCAAAACATTCACACTTTTACTCAAGTACATTTTGAAATCCAGGCTTTTACTTGTAACAGAGTAAAGCCCTTTGCACACAGGCGCGTTTATCCGCACGGATAAAACGCACAATTTAATTTTTTAAAAAGAAAACAATGATTCTCTATGACCTCATGCACACCGGATCCGAATTAGCCGTGCGACGAGTGGCTGCGGCTGTGCGTTTTTTTCTCGATCGAACCCAGTTCGGTTTGTGCGTCTTGTCGCATGTGGTAAAAAACTCATTACTCCTTTTATGACTCCTTCTGGGATCCGCAGCGCCGATTCCGCACAGCATTGCACACCAAATCCAGTGCGTTTTATTCATGCAGCAAACGAAAAGAACGCAACTGTCCTGTGTGCAAAGGGCTTAATTCTACATCGCAGTATCGATAGCCTACTTTTACTGAAGTAAAACATTTGAGTACTTTTGCCGCCACTGGTCGTGTGAGTGTGAGTCTTCTGCAGACCTGTCTGGTCCCCAGGGCCAGGTGGGCGTTTTGGGGGAAACCAAAAGGTGGAGGAGCCAATCAGCGCCTGTCATGCACAGGGTTCTCCTGAGCACAATGCGCCCTGCTATCTCTCCAGCACAGACAGCGCACCATGGTGCGACCTAGCGTTTGCCAACGAGTTTGTGCCCCTAAGCTAGATGCAGAATAGATATTCCAAGACCCAAATCTACAGTGAACATTTTTAACTAAAAAAATCTTTGCTTCTGGGGGTCCCTGGAACAAGATGGGGGTCTGCGGCCAAATACATATCATTTTGGGGGTCCTTGACATGACAGAGTTTGAGAACCACTGATATAGGCCGATTAAATGTCTTCTAAAAGCTAACAGTTTTATGAAGAAAAAAAAAAAATGTATGTTGCTATATCAGTGGTTCTCAAACTTTGTCATGTCAAGGACCCCAAAAATGATATGTATTTGTTCCAGAAGCAAGGATTTTTGAGTAAAAAATGTTCACTCTAGATTTGGGTCTTGGAATATCTATTCTGCATCTAGCTTAGGGCCACAGACTCGTTGGCAAACGCTAGGTCTCCTCCATGACTGAGACGAGAGCTGGAGAGAGGTCATTGTTGACTCCTCTCGCCCCAGGCCGGTCATCACCTCTTTGTCCAAAACATTCCAAGAAGAGGCACCATGTCTATCAAGAGCACGTCCTCATGCCACGGAAACAGAGACTCTGACTGCACACCCCCCCACCCATTGATCAGTCCCTGGGATTAGGATTAGGAATACAATACCCCACAATCCCCTACAACAACAAGCCCCCACCATACAGGCCCAGGACTCACAATTCACATACACAGGAATATATGTAGGCTAAACACTAGGGGTGTAACGATCAGAAGCGGCGATTACGCAGGGCATTGTGGGCAAGTGCCCAGGGGCGCAATGGCACAAGGGGGCGCCAGGGGGCGCCAGAGGAGAGAGAAGCGCTGCATGCATTCTTCCCCTTGCCGCAATGCAAGATAATAGACCAATTATTTGTTTACTAACATTGAGACTGAATGCACAGCTGACTGTATCATGTAATCAATTCCCAACAGATCCCCAAACCTGTTGTTTTGGGGAGCACTGGTTATTCAACCTCCTCTTGTGTGCTAGTGAGGTGCTCCATGGGAGCGCCCTTATCGAGACATATATACTTCATTGCGCAACGGTGTTCCACGTCAAGAGTAGCTGATATACAAACTCACATCGCGTCACCAATGCAACCCTTCTGAGCTTGGAGGTCTGCGGCTCTGCGCGCGACACCGTCGCAGGACGGAGCATAATTAGGCTTCATGGACTGCAGCTGGGCGAGCAGTAGACGCTCTGGTGATCCAGTGGATCGGGTGGGTGATCAAGAGGAGCGCTCCCTCTGTTCTGATGACGGTGAATAGAGGTGGGGTTTGAAGGACAACTGTTTTGAATCGCTATTATTGTTTACAATCAACAGAAACTAAGGATTATGTATTTCAAGTGTGAGAATTTACAGTAAAAATCCTAAGCATTCTTCCTCCACACTGGGAGAAAAACGGCATCTGAAAGTTTGATGGAATGCATTTTTAAACGCAAGTGCCATCCATTGCATCCTATGAGCGGTGGGGTTCATTCGGTGCCTACCTGCGTGCGCATGCTGGTTTTTAACAGTGTGACGTGGACCATTAAGGCAACTGATAATTAACCAGCTGAAAACCCTTGTCGGTAACACTTGGGGAGGCGTGTGGTCCGTGGGGGGGGGGGGGGGGGGGGGGGGGGGGCGCATCATAGGTACATTGCCCAGAGCGTCAGATGTCCCAGCCCCGGGCCTGGTAACGATATAGCAACTAAATTTGCAATGATCTACTATATCATTTGCAAAAGCAAAATATCGTAACGTTTTGGCTTTGTATCGTATCGTTTTAAAGTGCGGTAATCAGTATCAAATCGTTTTGCAATGCAAATAATTGATTGTATGAAAACTAAGTATTTGTGCCTTGTATTTGGCGATTTTAAGAGGGAAAATGAAAAAGAGGGGTCTAGTAATTACTATTCCATATAGCTACTCGTGGTCTATCAATAAATGTGTGTTCATGTCAAGGTGGGTTTGTCCATGTGTTGTGTATAATGTCCATGTATTTGCTAGATAATCACAGCGTTTACTTCCATAATAATAGATATTTTACTTGTTTTACACAGATTTAATTTCTTTGCTAAATAGTTACTATATCGATTTTAAATCATTGAATCGAATCGTATCGTATCGCCATGAATGAACCAATATCATCCATGTCCATCAGGCTGAGGCACTCTGCTACACTTTTGACCTCCTACCACAGGGAAACACGATCCAGGTCACAGCACCAATACAACTCCCTGGATTCGAACCCGGATCTCCCGTGTGAAAGTCCAATATCTTAACCATTGATCCAAAGGGCTCTCTATGGATCAGGATACTTTCTGTTTGTTTAGACTTACTGTTTTCCTTTTTTGTTCTTTCATTTTACTTTCTTTATATATCTACTGCATAGTACTGTGTTCTATTCGTCTGTCATTCAATGTTATATGAGATACTTCCTGTGGAAATAAGCTTAGTCTTTTCATGGATCTCCTTTTAGTAGACCTTGTACCAGTGAACTGTACCGTCATGAAACTGTACCTTTTCCTATGCAAACTTCTAATAAAGTCTTCAATCAATCAAAAAAGGGGGATACTAGACCTTTGAGGCCATCAGGCTGAGGCAGTGACACAATTCGCTACATAGACATACTGTTATGTAATCACTGACTCAGTCAAAGCACCAACTGCCCTCCCCCTGAAACAGTTAAAGCTTCCCTTTGTAACTGTTCAATAACTATAGAATATATTTTGTCCAAAACAATTAAAAGCTTCAATTTGTAAGCAACAAATCACACCCTTCCCCAACTTTATAGGCTCAGGGGGGTCTCTGCTATAGGGGCCTTACTGTATAACTAAGTCTAGGTGAGACTTGAGGCTCAATTGGCCATTCAAGCTCTAGTGTCAAACAGGTATATTAATGTCAAACAAATGAGAGATGATTCCCTAGTTATCAATTGTCCCCAAAACATTTTTTATTAAAATGCATTATTGGGGAAAAAAAGTTTATCATTGATTATGGTAAATCGATTAGTTTGATTAACGGTTGTACTGCTATAAAAGAGCCAGAAATAATTAAATACAGTAGATACAAGCGCAGTATTTGAAGGACGAAAGGACACAAAGAGAGAGAGAGAGAGAGAGAGAGGAGTGAGAGGAGGAGGTGAATAGAATGAAAGTCTGCGTTCTCATGGCACATTAGCTTAAGCCTGGCACAACGCTGCATTTGCTGCTCAGCCAATCAAAATATCATGCAACTATTTCACCAACAACATGGCTGTCAGAAAACACTTTCGTCAAGTTAAACCATTTATTGCAATGACGTTGCATTCAATTTGGCGGTGTGACTCTGCTTCTGTGATACTACAGAGTATCCGTGCAGGGGACTGCCCATAAGTCCGAAGGTTCATTAGTCCGAAGGTTCATTAGTCTAAATTCAGTTAGGGTTACTGAGGTTAGGGTTAGGGTTAGGCATAGTATTCTTAACAAATTCGGACTAATGAACCTTCGGACTAATAAAACATGCATGACACAGAGTCACGGACCCCTCCAAGCAGAGCCTAAGACACAGTTATTACACAAACATAAAATTGAACTCCAACATTTAATTAACATAGGGAAGAGGGAGTTTGATCACTGACAGGCTGCAGGAAGGGTGCTGTGACCTATGCAGACTGGAGCATGTAGCATGAAGAGTGAACAGTGTTCTGCTTAAAAAGACCACCTAGAATGAACCATTAGGATCGAGGGTGTAAAGTATGTGTTAGCTTGTTAGCGAATGAAACTGACGGGCGATTGAGCTTGGCTGAGCATAGGGTGGGAACTGCCTGACTGCCGCACGACTGCCTCAACTATCGCGTGGTTCAGGCTTGGTTCATCCCTCGTTCACAGTTTTACCGGAGCTGGGAATCGAACCTGGGACCTTCCACTTCCCACATGGGCTATATATGGCCATCCAGAGCAATGCAGTATACCACACAATGGTATGCTATATGTGAGTATGCCTTACTGTGCTATTGCCTCACAGGCAAAAAGAAGGACCTTGATTCAAACCAGGGACTTTTCTTTCTGTGTGGACTTTGCCTGTTCTCTCCATGTCGGCTTCCCCTCCAAAAGACGCATGTGTTAGGGACATACTCCTGACAGTGCACTTGAGCAAGGCACTGGCCTTAAAGAGCTGGAGCTGGTCAGCGCCAGCTGTTCCTGAATGCAGAGGATGAATCAGCCGCCACATGGAACAATTATAGTAGAACTAACTGTACAACACAACACTGTAGTGTATTACACCACATTGTAATACACCTGATCATGTTATAGATATAATTTTCTATTCCATTCCAATAGTATACAGTAACTGCTCTGAAAATAGAACCACACATTATCTCTAAACACAGCGTGCGCACACACACACACACACACACACACACACACACACACACACACACACCATAACTAACAGAAGATGAAAGCTAAGCCCCCACACACTCCCCTCCCCCCTCCAAATGTAGGGCAGCTATCACACACACACACACACACACACACACACACACACACACACACACACACACACACACACACACACACACACACACACACACACACACACACACACACACACACACACACACACACACACACACACACACACACACACACACACACACACTATAACCACAGTCGAGAGAATCTAATTTGTACCTTCTGTTTTCAAACGGACAGGAAAGGAGAGCAGCTGTCAGGGAAATCCATCTCAAGAGTTAAAGTATGATATTTTTTGGTTAAAACAAAAAGTTGTTGGTTAAAATGGCAATCATTGCTATATTGTGTGTCACAGGGGTCTCCCTGTCTCTCCAACACTTTAATTAACAAAATTCTGTATTAAATTTTTGCCCTAAAATCGAGAGAGGGCGAGATCATTTAGCGACCTACAACCGGGTCGCGACGTGGTCGGTAGTTTTCAGCGACCGGGTCGCTAAATCGACCGACTGGGACGTTAAAACCACCGACCGGGACGCTAGAACCACCGACCGGGACGTTAAAACCACCGACCGGGACGCTAAAACACCGACCGGGTCGCTAAATCGACCGACCGGGTCGCTAATTCCACCGACCGGGACGCTAATTCCACCGACCGGGACGCTAATCCAGCGACCGGGTAGGTAAATCCACCGACCGGTGGTCGCTTCCACCGACCACCGGGCTACTAACCCTAACCCTAACCCTAACCCTAACCCTAAACCTAACCTCAGTAACCTTACCTCAGTTAGGCTAACCTGCCACGCAACCTCCCGACCGGGTCGCTAAATCACCGACCGCGTCGCTAAATCACCGACCGCGCCGCTAAAGCGAGCGACCGGGTCGCTAAATCGACCGACTGGGGCACAAAATCTTCCGACCGGGTCACTAGATGTACCAACCGGGTCGCTAAATCTACCGACCTAAAACTGCAGGCAGGTCGGTAGATTTAGCGACCGGGTCGGTCGATTTAGCGGCGCGGTCGGTGATTTAGCGACCCGGTCGCTCGATTTAGCGACCCGGTCGCTGAAAACTACCGACCACGTCGCAACCCGGTTGTAGGTCGCTAAATGATCTCGCTCCTACTGCTAAAATCACACAAATCGCTACACAGTATGTCTACACTCATGACTCATCTCATCAACATGAATCTGTCCCATATAGTGCCACCACCAGGCCGATTTTTTGGACCTAAAATCACGCTGCGACCTGACGGTCGCTTATCTCCCGATTAGGGAGTCTTACTGGTTAATTTATTATATATTCAATATTCCGGAAGGTGACCACATTTCAGCCAACCAGGAAAGATTACCCATTTACAGCTTCCTGTATTCACAACTTTCCAACATTCCATCGTGCATGGCGCAGAAGTTGCACGGAGCTTCCAGCGCCGCAGCCGAGTGTGATCTACAAGCTCACAACGGTTGCATCTGCGACGCGACGTGAGCTTGTATGTCTGCTGTTAACCGGAAGTGTGGTGCAAAAAAATCTCCAGTAAATTCCCGCGGAAAGAGGTGGATATAGAATTCTATGTTCCAATTTTATCTGCTTATTTCTTTGTGTCATCACTTCCAATTTCACTTGTTTAATCTGTAACCTGACTGAGTTCTCTATATAGATTGGATTAAATTGGTAACCCAACTTGAAATGCATTTTCTGTTTAATAAAGAGCTGGAGAGACAGGGGGACCCCTGTTATTGAACAAACACTATATGAGCACTATCAGAATATACTGTAGAGCTATTTAACACTTATTTTATCCAAATAAAATCACTTACCCTACCTTTAACTTACTGTTAGAAGTGTTACAGTCGAGCACTATTACTACTACATAATTACAGTAGGACTGTGTACTACTGTATACTCAATACTCATGCCAGGTCTGATCTTGGAAAGAGTGCTTTTAGTATTTTGTGTGCGGCAGATTCATGAAATCTCTTGCAACATGACCTAAAACCATAGAGTTATAAGAAGAATAGAGAGGACACAGATATCCCCGCCTGTCCACTTGCATTGAGTTGCTCACCCAGCGCATGAGGCGTTTTCACCCCTTCTTCCGGGTAGTAAAACCGTGACGTAGTGGGGCCTATGTGACGCGTTTTGCGTCATAGTTTGTGTTCATGGACGCGCTGGGTCTTCTGGGGGCTTGCCTAAAACTCAATAGATGGAGAGTTGGTTACCAAATGGACCCTTGTATACCTTTAACTCTTGAGAGTGTTAAATTAAATCATTTTACGCTCTCAAGAGTTATATTATTGTTAAACACCTGCATTTCTTAATTTACAAGAAGTCTGCACAACTGGAGAATGTAGAAGAAGTGTTATTTTGATCAATGTTTGCTGGACCTTGATAAGAACAAGGCTGAAAACAAGGCTGAAAACCGCTGTCACAACACAATCAGACATTTTCAGCGAAGATATTTAATGCAGAGCAAAAACAGAAAAGTCACCAGCATAAGAGCCCCAACGGACTCGCTCAACAACGTATGGGTTTAAACCTTCCAGTACCTGAGTGACTGTTTACCCTGACTCAGTTTGTACGGTTGTATTTCCCATGGTAACATTTTGATATGATTTTGTTTATTGCAGTGGTTCTCCCCCTGCAAAATATTAACTTAATATAGCATCAGCTTTAAACCTATACATTTGGCTATTTGAAAATAAAGCTGTAATGTATAATAATCTAATGGTAATCGTCATGGTAGAGCAATGGTTCTCAAACTGGGGCCCGGGGACCCTCAAGGGTCCTTGGGAGGGTTCCAGGGGATCCCCTGCTAAACCACTTTAACCCTATTTTATATAGAGGGTATGAGACCCTACTACAAGCTCACAACGCTGAAAAATCAAGTACAATTGGCCAAATACGTATCAAGTTATGCCCAATTTATGTCCTTGACATGAAAATGTTTGAAAACCACTGTGGTTGAATATGATAATTCAGTGGTTCTCAAAGTGAGGTACAGGGACTCCTAGGGGTCCTTGAGTTGAAGGGGTTCCAGGGGGTCCCCAGTTAAATGACTGATAGTTAGTAATCAAGTGGACCCTTGCAGGTAACTCTGAGAGTTATGAGGGTCCATGGCCTAATGCACACCACACTGCGGGTCCCTGAAATTAAATAGTTTGAGACTCACTGTATTAATACGATATAAAGTAACTAACACTCTAACTCCTGTGTTTGGAGGAGGTCTCCCTGCTCTTCTATTGGGACATTTAGATCATGTGGTCGGGTAGGACTACAACTGGTTCATAAGAGGTATTGTAAAACACTTAGGATTCGAATCCGGGTCTCCCGCATGAAAGTCTAACATCGTAACCACCAGACCAAAGGGACATCCCTGTGGACTAGGGGAGATACCAGACTTTTGAGGCCATCAGGCTGAGGAAGTGAGTCACTCTGCTACACACTCAAAGGGAAATACTCTATATCGCTTTCTCAAACAGGTTCTGCAAAATAGCTCAACAGTAGAACTTTCGGTGCTCGCGCAGGGTATCCGGGTTCATATCCTGGGTATAGGACCTCATGAATGTTACGTTAAGTATTGCGGCTTTAAATGAAGATTGGGTCTAGGCCATTCTAATTGGGCTTGAGGTTAGAGTGTCCGCCCTGAGATTGGGAGGTTGGGGTTCAAGCCCCCCGACCGGGTCAGACCAAATACTGTAATAATGCTTCCCAGCTTGGCACTCAGCATCATAGGATTGGATTGGGTGTACTGTAAGTTCCTGCAACATACTAGCGTCATGTCCAGGGGGTGTACTTGAACATCATGGCTGTTGGATGTACTTACTTGTACATGTAGCTGCCTCACGCTACAGAAAGGGGAGATAGGCTCCTGCTCTATGAACTGTTGGTTCCCTTAGGCTTTACTTATCAGTCTAGTACTAAAGCCCTTTTATTATCCCAAGAGGAAAATCAGTCGACAGTGGCTACGACTACAGTCTAAGTCAGGGCTACTCAACTCGAGATGGCTCAGGGGCCACTCAGCAAAAGGGCCGCAAGCTAAAAATTTCTTATTTTGGACAATGATTTTGTAAGAAACTACATTTCCATCTATAAGGCCAAACCTCACAAAAAGATTGTTGTGAAATTATGAAGTTTCTTCTTTTGGAACAAACTAAATTGCAAAAATGTCTTGTATAAAACAAGACAAAAATATTTTCCGAGTGGTTTTGGAGAGAAACTGAAAAATGACATCAGAAATTATTTGTCCACACTGAAAGTAGACAAAATATATATTTTACTGTTATGACCATGACGGGCCGCACAGACATGCTGCAAGGGCCGCATCCGGACCACGGGCCGCAGGTTGAATGGTGTTGGTCTAAGTACGGCATTAAACTAATACAACAGTCCAGTTCTATAGTACTAAATCAGTGCTGCACTAACAGCATATCGTAGTCTGTCCTCCATTAAATCAGGTTAGTCCAACGGTACTAGGTTAAGCTAGTACTACAGCCGTCTGGTGGTACAGTATCAAACCAGTCTAGTACTACAGTACTACAGCAAACTACAACAGATCAGTTCTAAGTCATGTCATAAGATGTTGATTGATATGATTACATCCACATTCTATAATCTCTTAATCGTGTCATTTCACACACACACACACACACACACACACACACACACACACACACACACACACACACACACACACACACACACACACACACACACACACACACACACACACACACACACACACACACACACACACACACACACACACACACACAGCTGGATTCCAGAGCTATAAACAAGCAGATGTCATTCTGTTCCCGTTAACCTCTTTCGTCTCTCTCTTTTCAATGTCAGCGGTTTACACACACAAACACACACACACACACATGCACGCACGCACTCTCTACCTTTATTGAGGCGTCTGAGGATCTGACAGCGACATTTAAATGAGACGGCGATCATGACGAACAACCGACCGACCCCTACATCCTCTTACTGTACACCTCCCAGCTCTCCCGCTCTCCTCCTCTCCGCTGAAGGAGGGATGGCTGCTGTTCAGACAAACATCCAGAGGTTTCGCTCGATGCGTCCATTCATTTTACAGACCGAGAGACAGAGAGAGAGTCACACATAGAAGGAGAGATGTCGAGAATGAAATGAGAGAGAGATAGAGAGAGAGAGGGGGGCAGTGGCTACGGAATAACCACTGGCACAGAGAGAGGCGACGAGGAGAGAGAGACAGAGAGAGAGAGAGCGTGCGACAGAGGTTGCGCAGACAGAGCCGCATGAACGAATGGATGGAGGAGGAGGAGGGGTGGAGAGTAGGAAGAGGAGAGACTAGAGAAATGGGTGGGTGAAGGTGCAGAGTAGGGATGGGACGATATGAAAATGTCATATCACGATTATTGTGACCAAAGAAATCGCGATTTACGATATTATCAAATTATCAAAATAAGATCTACAAGCTCACAACGTGTCGCATTTTCTGGCAAAGAGATTTGGTAGAGAGTGAAAAAAAGTATCAAGTACGTATATTATAATTACGTTTTACCAATAGAGGGTTTAAAGGAGTAGTTCACCCCCAAAATGACTTTTTTCCTATTGATTACTCATGCCATGGAGACTTGAGTTCAATAATAATTTTTGAGTTAGCATTTCTGTCGCATTCCTAAGACAAAAAATGCATAATAGTAAATTTACCCCCATTTATTCCGGAAGGGGACCCACATGCATTTGGGTCCCCATCCGGAATCAATAGGGCTACATTTATTGTAATCAAATTGTGACGAAAAAATAAATAAATATATGATTGAACTCAAGTCTCCATGGCATGAGTAATCAATAGAGGGGTGAACTACTCCTTTAAGTGGTACCGGATATGCAGCACGGCAAACAAAAGATGAATTGATCCCAGTGCATGATGGAGGACGATTTCACAATAAAGTAAATCTCTGCAATACGATTATCATGTGTGTTTTTTTTTATCACGATAAACGATAATATCGCTTATTGTCCCATCCCTAGTGCAGAGGAGAAAGATGAGGAAAGGCAGAGAGAGAGAGAGAGAGAGGGATGAATGGACGGAGGGCTGGAAGAAGGATGGGTTCCGGCTTCAAGTTTGAATCCTCCAGGATTAGCAATAGATCATTATTATCTAATTTATTAATAACATGTTGTTTCTTTAACATTACAACTTATTTTATTGACCTTTTTTATTCGCGAATAACCCTTATTAGTCATTCATCATTATTATTTGGCAATTTCTCGTTTAATAATGACTGTTACTATTTATCAGCATTATTTATTAATAAAGAATATATATTTATCTATATATAATAACAATAACATTCAGATTTATGAACTCTTATTTATTAATAAGCACTGCTATTTAACAAACTGTACGTTTAGCATTTATATTCACTTTGTTCTTTATCGCTTATAGTCACTTATTTCTACATTAAAACATTTCTTTAAACAAGTAGCACTATACTTCAGAAAAACCTTACATCGCTGCACCACTACACCTTTAACATCCTACAAACACTTTAGCAATGCCAATGCAATTAATACATAAGAATTGTATATCGCTTTTCATAATAGTTTAAGGGGGACAGGTCTCCATTCTGACTAGTGACTACCCGCCATTCCGAAACCCGCCACTTCGAAACGCCGCCATTACAAAATTGATTTCCGAACGGCGGGGTTTTTGGCCCTGGGGAGAAGCAGGCCCTGTCACCCTCACCCCAGGTTCAGTGATCCTGGGGGTTTGCAGGAGGTTAGCACCACCGGAGCAGAAGGATCAGAAGGGGGCATTGTTGGTGGTGGAGGTCAGAGAGGTAGGGGGGACCTAGGTTGCTGAGGGCCTTGTAGGTGGCGAGTAGCATTAAAATGTATTCCGCGTTTGACTGGGAGCCAGTGAAGGTCACGGAGGACTAGTGTGATGTGGTCTGCACTCTGCAGAGCGGGTACTGTTGAGCAGGCATGCAGCAGAGTTTTAGCCATACATACTGTAGTTTATTGAGGACTTTACTGTGGTGCCATAAAGGAAGCTGTTGCGGTAATCAAGCTGGGGTGTGAATCAGTGTTTCTGCAGCAGTAAATGACAGTTTGGGTCGGTAACACATTTGCAGTACCACTACTACACCACACTCGCACACTGTAGCAAAACCTGAACAATACACCTTGACAAAAACTACTTAGCAGTACAGTACTATTGCACAATTATACCATGACAATGTGAATTCACAGAGGAGCCTCTGATCGAACCAGGAATCCCAAGGAGGCCTGCTCTACTAGTAAGGGGATATATTAAAAAGTCCTGGAATAAATTCCTTACCAAAAACGTTCTTCACCAATGTGTTTGTAAAGGTCTCTAGTAACACATCTCACAAAGACAGATTCAGTTCCCCTAGGAGAATCCTTGACAGCTGATGAAAGTTGGGGTCCCATTAACATAACTATACATAAAAAACATATATAAAAAACACACCAAAATAAATATACTTTAAGTAGCATGTATGGGGTCAAACTATTTTCTTTCTTTTTTTTCATGATACTGAATCCATTGCAAGCATTTGTTTTGCACAAAAAACATTCCTTAGGGTAAAGGCGGCTCCCACAAAACTGTGAAAAGTCGTTTTTTTGGCCAAGGAATGTTTTTCGTGCAAAACAAATGCTTGCAACGGATTCAGAATCATGAAAAAACTGTAGTTTGACACCTCACATGCTACTTAAAGCATTATTTGTTTTGGTGTGTTTTATCCTGTATAGTTAATTCAATGAGACCCCAACTTTCAGCGGCTGTCAAGGATTCTCCTAGGCTGAATTTCAGTCTTTGTGAGATATGTTACTAGAGACCTTTACTAGAGACCTTTACAAACACATTGGTGAAGAATCTTTTTGGTAAGGAATTTATTCCAGGATTTGACACTATTTCTGAAGATATCCCCTTACTATACCTCTTGAGTCACTGCTGCTTGGAACAATTCAGAGCAGCAGCACTGCTTTCCCCTCCCATGGGTTCCCAGACCTAATACTACCTCCTGCTGTGCAGTGCTGAAATTAGGTTCTGAGAAGAGGACCTCATCTGAAACCCAGCCGTAGCGTATGCAAACAAACCCGGAACCTGGCATATCGTTGCTGTCGGGTGGATTGATTGATTGTTTTAAGATTTTATTAGAGGTTTGCATATAGGAAAAGGTACAGGACAGTACAGTTCACCGGTACAAGGTCAACTAAAAGGATAACAATCACAAGAAAGCTTTTGGGCTTGTTTAAATTGGGGTCCCTTGAAACCTTGTAAACCTTGTATGTCCAAAACCTTCCCTATTCCTTTTGGTTATTATTTTTAAAACGATTTAAAGTGGTGAAAATTGCCAATCTACAAGCACACAACATCTCGAGGCGTTGTGTGCTCGTAGATTGGCTATTTTCACCACTTTAAATCAATTCACTACTTTTGTCCAACACTTTTGTATGATGAAGTAGGGCTTTAATTTACGGAAGAAAAAAAAACATACAAATTTGAAACTTGGAGATACGAGGTTTCTGCCTTACAGTGACGACATACAGCATGGCATGAGTAGAAAGGGCCAAACGCTGTCCTATCAATAAAGGCATAAAAGTCCAAAAACTAATAAAAAAAAAAAGAAAAAGAAAAAAAAAGAAAGGGTCAATAGATAGGGTCACCACAACAACCACAGGGCAGGTAATTAGAGGGGCAGGATGACAAGTTGTCTGACTCTTTTAAACTGATTTTATATAGTTATCCTATTCTAAATGGTGTTAATGTTCTTGTTCTCTAGTCTTACCCGTTTCTTTCTTTCATCCGTACCGCAGTGCTGTCATGACAAATGAATTTCCCTCAGAATAAATAAAAGTTCTATCTACCAATATTTGCCTATATCTAATCTTACTATATCTTTTGTATTTTCTAGATATATATTTGGGCTTTCTCTGCCTTTATTATGTTCACAGTAGAGACGGACAGACAGGAAACAGGGGGAAAGAGAGATGGGCAGAGACACGCAGCAAAGACCACCGGGAACGGGACTCGAACCCATGGTGCGCTGTCAGGCTACTTAGGAGCCTAGGTGCCCGGACCGCTAGGCAAGCGATCCGGGCCATAATCTGACTACCGTATATCTATCTACAAACAGTATATCTACCTCTATCTATCTACAGTATGAAACTATCTAGATTAGAACATTCCATGCAGCCATTATCATCAAAATGCTGATTTCATAAATTAATATTGCATGCTGACATTTATATACTAAATAAAAACGAAATAAAAAAATTATAAACATTGACAATTTTGTCAACAAAAAAAAACTACACTAAAATGTTGGGGAGGGACAAGTGGAGAAGAGATCCAGCAGAACTAAAAGACAAGTCATTTTATGTTTGGTTGTGCTCTGACATCTCACGATATTTAGTGGACTAAAACTAAAACTAAATGAGATTTTATTCAAAAGACTATGACTGAAACTAAATCAAAACATTCTGTCAAAATCAACACAGATGCACAGTATGTAAATGTCTATATAAAGTCTGTCAGCAGATGGAGCTACACTACCATACACCACGCACACACGTGTGTGCGCACACACACACACACACACACACACACACACACACACACACACACACACACACACACACACACACACACACACACACACACACACACACACACACACACACACACACACACACACACACACACACACACACACACACACACACACACACACACAAACACCACTGGACAGGTCTCTAACTACAGGATGGGACAGGAAAATACACACTTCACCACCATGCCTAATCTAATCCAAGCCCCACCCCCTTGCTGCTGCTCCAGCTGTAGCAGTTACCATGGAAACAAGCCGATGAATAATTGAGGGGGGCAAGACATTCTCCCACCCAACACTCACACGCACATATGAGCGCACACACGCACACACACACACACACACACGCACACACACACACACACACACACACACACACACACACACACACACACACACACACACACACACACACACACACACACACACACACACACACACACACACACACACACACACACACACACACACACACACACACACACACACACACCTCTCTCTCTCTCACCCTGTCACTGTACCATGTATTTACTCTATCACTGAACTCAGATCAGTTACCATGCATTTATGAACGTTCTAAGATCAGCTACCATGTGTCTATCATTGTACTAGGATCAGTTACCATGTGTCTATCATTGTACTAGGATCAGTTACCATGTGTCTATCACTGTACTAGGATCGGTTACCATGTGTCTATCACTGTACTATGATCAGTTACCATGTGTCTATCACTGTACTATGATCAGTTACCATGTGTAGGCTATATCACTGTACTAGGATCAGTTACCATGTGTAGGCTATATCACTGTACTAGGATCAGTTACCATGTGTAGGCTATATCACTGTACTAGGATCAGTTACCATGTGTCTATCATTGTACTAGGATCAGTTACCATGTGTCTATCACTGTACTAGGATCAGTTGACGTGTCTATCACTGTACTAGGATCAGTTACCATGTGTCTATCATTGTACTAGGATCAGTTGACGTGTCTATCACTGTACTAGGATCAGTTACCATGTGTCTATCACTGTACTAGGATCAGTTACCATGTGTCTATCACTGTACTAGGATCAGTTGACGTGTCTATCACTGTACTAGGATCAGTTACCATGTGTCTATCATTGTACTAGGATCAGTTGACGTGTCTATCACTGTACTAGGATCAGTTACCATGTGTCTATCACTGTACTAGGATCAGTTGACGTGTCTATCACTGTACTAGGATCAGTTACCATGTGTCTATGAATGTTCTAGGATCAGTTAACATGTGTCTATCACTGTTCTATGATCAGCTACCATGTAATTATGGTGGTTTATGGTGGTTTGTGTGCTCTTTGTTGTAGAACCTTGGTTTAAAAGGCTGAAACACAAAGGAACATGCAAACACTCTACACCCCTACATATACACCCCTCTAATTACACAAAAAGGGAAGAGGCTTGAAAACCTTTCATTACTCCAACAGCGTGACACACCCCCTACATGCTGTGTGTGTGTGTGTGTGTGTGTGTGTGTGTGCATGCGTGCGTGCGTGCGTGCGTGCGTGCGTGCGTGCGTGCGTGCGTGCGTGCGTGCGTGCGTGTGTGTGTGGTGAGGTGCATGTGCATGACAACTTGTAATGGATCAGTCGGTTTGTTTGTCACACTGTAGGATTATAGCTAAGCAGAACTTTTTTCAACAGTCATTTTGTGTGTTATTGCGACCGTAGGGAAATTTCTATAGCTGACCTGTTGTGACATCACATTGTTGACTCCTGACATGCGCCCTCACCCTAAAGGGCCTAAAACTAGCTGCCAAAGTGCTATGTGAACAAGCGTCTCTTCAGTGTGGACATTATACCCGATTTCATATATAATATCTGTACGTACAATATTTCTTTATATTGTTCTATTGAACCTGTTTTCTATCTCTTTCCCTTTGCGCTCACCCTACCTCTGTCCTCTCTCTTCTCACTGAATAGTACAAAATGATGGAGCGCGCACAATAACAACTGCTTAAGACAAAAACATTTTCAGGTCAAGGACCCCTTAGTTGAGAGAAAGATGAAGCAGGGCCCCCCACAACCTTTTCATAGATTCCATTTAGTTTAATTGTTTGACAGCACGCGTATCAGTGTATTTTGGATTCATGTCAATTTGTGTTTTCAGATATTTAACCACTTGTGCCGTCATTACCTAATAAACTTGACCTTTCCCTCTGTGTTTAGTCAGCTCTTTTTCCCCTCTACACCAAACATCTTTGCCGAAAATAGCCGATATACAAGCTATATCTGCTATTTTTGTCTATAGTTCTCAGAATATGGGTTCAAGTTGTTAATATAAAAAGGATTGGAAGATTTGGAGGACCCCCTGTAGTAACTCTGAGGACCCCCTAGGGGTCCCGGACCCCCTGTTGAAGACCCCTGGCTTAAGACTATGATGTATGGCCTGGACAGCTGACGTGGTGGTCCGGGCACCTAGGCTCAACGTAGCCTGACAAATGCGACTGAATCTCAGTCTGACAGTCCTTCATCCTGTGGTTCAAGGGACAGAAAGGCACAGCAGGTCTGGGCACGTTGCAAAGCTGACGTTTGTCGACTGACGGCACTGCAGCTTGTTTTTGTTTTTATCTCTTAAATTTTCCCCTGTCTTGAAAGATATTTAAGGGATTAAATGTTAAGCTTACAAGAGCCCCTCTCTGCTGTCATGGTGTGTTTTGTTGGAGTTGTAGTGTTGACTCAGGGTTAGGGTTTTATGGTTGGATGTGTCTGTTCTCCATCTTTTTTCTTTCTTTTGTTTATCCTATTCCAGCATGTTTGTGAGCTATACCTGACTGAGAGGATGACCAGTACTGCGCCTGTGGCAGGGCTGTCAACTAAGCTCAGAAATTACAATGGCATTTTGTTCGTAAACATATTGGCCTTAACCACTTAAACACTCTAGACTTGGTAAACTGGACATGAATTCTAAAGATCTTTTCGACAAAAATAGCACAACGGGACAACATTAGTCTTAAACCCTGCCTACATTTTACGACAACGTGGCCCAGCTCCTCTTGCCATTTGCCTTAACACTTGTTGAGGAAGGAGTTCATGAAACGCTGTACTGTCCCAGTATTTTGTTTGTGGTGCTAAACCAAAGTCACACAACTCCAGCATCGAGGACCCAAACTTTATAGATTAGTAAGACGCCTCAGGGAGACAAGCGAAGGGCGAGGTCGCGCCATGTGTTGGCCATCAGGCCAGTGATGTATATCAGACCAGTTACCCATATATTGAGACCCCTGGTACCCATATATGGAGATCCATGTACTGTATATGGAGAAATGCAGTGAGAGCCCGAACTTGCTTACTCAGTTATTCATTGTGAAAGTCCTATGACGTCTATGACATCTGACATCATCATACATACAAACCCTTTTATTCCCATACATGGAGATCCCTGTCTGTAGAACCAGCCACACAGATATGGGCTGTCTTGGCCATCTGTCTTGGCCATATATGGATTCTGTTAGTGTCGTATGTGGCCGATGTGGGCTCCATATATGGGCATTCCCATATGAAGTTCTGTTAGATATGGGCTTAATATTGATGACATCAGGGAACTCCATATATAGGCATAAAAGGTATTCTGTTAGTGTGGTTCCCCTGACTTCACAGTGATGTCAGAGCGTGATGTCAGAGCGGAAAACCCATTCTGTTAGAGTGGTTCCCCTGATATCACAGTGATGTCAGAGTGGGATCTTACATAGACCGTAAAAAAAGTGTACACGTCCAGACAGACGGAGACATGATGTGCCGTTTCACATACTAAACTGCGACCTTTGGTCGCAAAAACTGCAATCTTCGGTCGCAATCACACTGCACACAGATCTCCAGGAGAAAAGCATCTCAATTTCACCAATTTATTTGACCATTTCAACAAGCATGCAGACGTCAGCAGACGTATAACCCCCGGCGAAGATTGCACTGACTGGTCAGCAACCGTATCAATTGCTGTGTCAGTGAAATTATGGATCCATCTAATATGTATGCATTTAACAATCCACTATACAAGGGAGCCTATTGTGACAAGGTGACGGCCAGGACAGATGACCAGACGTAGGAATTTGAAGATGTGTCTCTGTAGGTTGTTGTTGCTGTATCAGCCCTAGGGAAAATATGGCAGATGACCAATCAGCACAGACTCCTCATCCTCTCGGCCCCTTCATCAATTCCCTCACCCAGGGCAAATCAAGGCTGGGGTACACAGTATGTGTTAGGACTGGCTTTGGGACTGGCTGGATTAGGTGATGCAAGGACGTATTGTAGGTGTGGGTGGTGTGTGTGTGCATGCGTGCGCGTGCGTGCAATCTGTGCATGCATTCAAAGTTTAGTCAACCAACCTCAAATTCCTTCATATAGAATCACACGCTATTCCGAACACGCATACTCACACACACACTCACAAAGCCTCACAAAGGCTCATATACACGTATGTGTGCGACATAGATACAATAGCAGCCAGGAAAACACAATAAACACTAAACTCACAACAATACACAATACATCAAGCTAGTTGGTAAAGCTAATGGCTAACATCTGACTGGTGATGTATTGTATTTGTGGCCAAGTCAAGTGAAATATCACTTTAAATGAGAATGATACCAGTTTATAAACAAGTCAACTGAAGGTTCACAACATCCCTCCATCATCTAGACCAGGGCCTTCAATGTTTTCAGGCCAAGGACCCCTTAGTTGAGAGAGAGATGAAGCAGGGAGCCCCACAACCTATAGATACTATATAGTTTCATCTTTGACAGCACAATCATCAGTGTATATTCAGATATTTAACCAGTTGAACCGTCAATACTTAATAAACTTGACCTTTCACTCTGTACTTAGTCTGCTCTCTTTCCCCTCTACACCAAAGCTCTTTGCCGGAAATAACCGATCTACAAGCTCACAAGAGAGATCTGCTATTTTTGGCTTAAGTTCTCAGAATATTGAATAATTCAAGTGATTAATATAAAAAAGGAGAAAAAAAAGCTTCTACACAAAGATTTGGAGGACCCCCTGTAGTAACTCTGAGGACCCCTTAGGGGACCCGGACCCCCTGTTGAAGACCCTTGATTTAGACACTCAAGTACACCCAAGTACAATCATTGGGCCTGATTCACTGAGCTCCCGCAAAATTCACAGACAAATAAACATTAGTGAATCAGACACTTACAATATAGGAATTGTCGGAAATGCCGGTACGTTCAAAATATGGTCTTAAATTTCTCATTGAATCGGGCCCATTGAATTATTAAAGAAGGGGAAACTGGAATCAAACGAAGGTTAATAATTTCTCTCCCAGATGATAGAATCAGCAGTGAGTGACAGTCAAATAACTCAGCCGTTATCTGCTGTTAGTCTGAAGGAGAGGAAAGGAGAAATTATTTAACTCTTCGGGTGCACTTACACTGTACTTCAAATATTCAATATATATAAAGATGTCAATGAGCAATATTCGTCTTTCCGCCTGAAATGAGCCAAGCTTCAAATGCCATTTTTTTCAACTCAACTGATTCTCGCAGAAGCAAACAAAGCGCCAGCCATTCAATATGTATAAAGGGATGTGACAAATACACACAAGTGTAAAAGCGATGTGGATGCAGCAGAGCGAGTGATGCAGTTACTGCATTTTCATCATGTCGGGTGTCCACCTTTCTATCTCCAACAGACAAACCGTTACACCCCTGACACGGACGCACGCACGCCCGCCCGCCCAAAAAAAAATGGCCAGTAGAAATTAATTCGGGTCTTGCAGGGTTAAGTGGGTTGGCAATGATCAGCTGACTGCCATGTCGGCGAGTGGCATAGGGTCTGGCGAAATAGTGTTGTAGCAAAGCGGTGTAAGCCTCTCGAGTATATCTGCCTGAACTAACTTCATAAATATTATGTTAAAAAAAAAAATAGACCTGAGGACCGGTTTCTACAAATGTAGATTTTCTAAAAAAAAAAATATATATATATTTTGGGCATAATTAGTGGTTCTCAAACCTTTTAAAATCAAGGACCCCCAGAATTATATGCCGTGGGTCCCCCTCTGAAAATATTTTGTTCCAGGGAACCCCAGAAGCAGAATATTTTCACACATTTTCATGATTTTTCAAAAATAGATCTAAAAGGTTATAGCGTTATAGCTCAAAGCTCATAGCTATGAGCTTGTAGATCTGCTATTTTTTAATAGCCAGTATAAAATAATGGTTAAAGCGGTTAAAATCTAAAGTGACAGATGCTTTCCAGGTCTAAATACAGTATGTGTTAAAATAAACTGCAAATGCAAACGGCCCACCCATCTGACCACTTAACACTGCAGCTGGCGAACACATTCAAGATTTCCAATTGGGTGCTGATCCAGAAAAGGTGGAGAACCACTGCTCTACTGTCAAGCTGACGACCGAACCCAGAAGGAGGGTGTGATTCCAGGGCAGTACATATGCGCTGGCCTGGGTGAGCTGCTTTCACTGACATGAGTGGCCGGGGATTGTGTGTCAGAGCACATAATAGACAGCTCAATGTGGCCAATCAACATACAGAGAGTATAATGCATAATGAGAGAATATGCATGAGTGTGTGCCTTAAATATTCATCATGCTGTATTCCCCGGCCTTTATAATAATAATAATAATAATAACAATAGTCTAAATTGTGTCATAATCTGTTTGGCTCTAGAAATGCTGTAGAAACACAACAGGATATCAGAGGGCAAAATACAATGTGGAGTTTGTGGTTATCGAGTGTCAATCAAGTAAGCACACTGTTGACAGAGAGTGCCACCGGAACAAGAGAGGGCGAGAGGCAGAGAAATGAAGAGGAAGAGCGAGATGAAGAATAAAGAGGGAGATGAGAGAGACGGAAAGGAAGAGGGAAAGATGGAGATAGAAAAAGAGGGAGACAGGGGAAGATAGAGAAAGAAAGAGACAGATATGGGGAAAGAAAGAGGGATAGAGGGTAGAGTAAGCGAGTACATCACAAAACTTTTGAACTATCGCTCAGGAGTCTGACACTACTCTACATCTTCTTGCGCCTTAAATATGAACCCTAGACTCGGGCGAACATTCTCAACAAGCTCATAATGCGCCGCAACATATTACGTTGTCTGTATGCATAATCTACTGTATGTAGTTTAATCTGTCTGGTTATGCATTTTAATCTCTCCCTCTCTCTCTCCCCATATATTTCTCTGCCACTTTCTCTCCACCTCTCTTTTGCTGATCAAGCTTTGGTCTGATGAGGTAACAGACACCACTGCCTAACAAATTAATGCTTATTTGCAATGACATTGCATGTCATTGTCCATATGTGGGCATAATATGC
>NC_137830.1:23535183-23555183 GCF_963921795.1 Nannobrachium achirus
CTGAGTGATGGAGAGAGGGACAGAGGCAGAGAGATTGGAGAGAGATAGAGAGATGTATAGAGACAGAGATGAATAGAGAGATAGAGACACTGGGCCAGAGGTAGAAGGAGAGAGACAGGGACCTTTGTCAGTCCCACAGGGGATAATTCCCTTTCAGCTTCACCCTTGCAGCTAAAGGCTGCTAAGATGGTTTTGATGAGTGCTGGAGGCGGTGGGGCGGCAGTTAGGGGTTAAGTGTCTTGCTCAGGGACAGTCGACACATATACGAGGCGATAGGGGCCAGGATGCCAACCGGCAACCTTCTGCAGACAGTATCTCTCAAGGGGAGCACACACTGGACTTGGGCGGCTGCGCAGCGTCGCGTCGCAGTCGCGACGCACGTGAAGTGCCGCGCGGTAACACCAACTGGATGCGGCCCACTGCCACACAGCACATCCATTTATAGAGATATAGAAATAGAGAGAGTCGGACTGAACGACCTGCAAAAAACACTCTCCCGTGTTTAATCAGACTAATCTATTTAGTCGATTATTAAAAACAAACCTATTTGAATTTTGTTGAGTCGATTTGTTGAAACGCACTTCCCGATTATCGATAAAGTAATTGATAGATTCATCACTAAACAAATAATCCATATTTGCAGTACTACTGTCATTCTTAATGTCGTCTTTTCTTATGTTGTTTTTGATCTTATTTTATTGTAAATAAATAACACACCCACACAGTGGAGTTGGAATAAGCTTGCAGGCTAGAGGCTGTCAAGTTTTATGTACCATCTAAATGTGTGTCTGCGGTTGTGACCCCTGCCCTCGTGTCAGCTCATATCCCATGGTGCCATGCAGCCTGACGCGCTGAAAATGCTGACGGAAAAATGACTGACATGTTTGTATGACTGCCTCTGGAGGAAAAATACTTGGTATATTCCAATCTGACTCACGCGCGCGCGCGCACGCACGCACGCACGCACGCACGCACGCACGCACGCACGCACGCACGCACGCACGCACGCACACCGGTGTTCTTACATGACACAATCAGACACAGTAGTGTTCACATGACATAGGTGCTGTGTGTGTGTGTGTGTGTGAGTGTGACTGTGTGTGTGTGTGTGTGTGCGTGCGTGCGTGCGTGCGTGCGTGCGTGCGTGCGTGCGTGCGCGTGCGTGCGTGCGTGCGTGCGTGTGTGTGTGTGTGTGTGTGTGTGCGCCCGCGTGCGTGTGTGAGTTTGTACTGCGTTGTGTATCCAATATCATTATATGAGACTCACTAGATATGATCTGGCATTTGGGGTATCGTAATAGTATGATAACAAAATTGCATTTTCCTAGTTTTAATCACTTGTGTCCTATTTTATACTGTAAATGTAAAAGAAAAAAAGCTAGTCCAGCATGTACACTGACTGGTGAATAGTCAGTCTGATAGCGTGCAGCCTTATGGCAAGGGTCTTCAAATGGGGGTCTGGGACCCGTAGGGGGTCCTCAGAGTTACTACAGGGGGTCCTCCAAATCTTTATGTGATATATATATATATATATATTTTTGTATTAACCAGAGCTTGTAGATCGGCTATTTTCGGCGAAGAGGTTTGGCGTATAGGGGAGAAAGAGCAGACCATGTACAGAGTGAAATGTCAAGTTTATTAAGTATTGATGGTTCAAGTGGTTAGATATCTGAAAACACAAATTGAAATGAATCCAAAATACACTGATGATCGTGCTATCAAACGATTAAACTATATGGAATCCATGAAAAGGTTGTGGGGGTCCCTGCTTCATCTCTCTCTCAACTAAGGGGGTCCTTGGCCTGAAAACGTTGAAGACCCCTACCTTATGGTATACTGCCCTCCGGCGCCTCACAAAAAACACAGACAAATAAATACACACACACGACATACACAAAGGCCTGAGTTGTGCAGTGGCATGGCGGCGAAACAGACATCTCTCTCGCCACACATTACAAAGGGTGCAACAAATGTGAAATGGGGAGGAATAATTGATCACATAAATGATCCCATTGCAGCAGCAGTAGAATGATAATAAAGCCTTGCTGTAATTTTCAGATACTGTATACAGTTAAATCTAAGCTCAAAGTTGCACACGTCACAAAATTACATTCATAAATGAATTGCAACGAGCAAGGTGCTACAATGCCGAGGCCGGGAATCGAACCAGGGACCGTGCGTTTTCCAGGCAGCCGCCGGCCTCTCACATGGAGAGAGCGGTGGCGCAAAGTGATGGTAGATTGCAGGCAAGTGACTTACTTGGCATCATGAAACAGCAAACATTACAGTAACAGAAAAGCTGATTATGTAGGCCACTAAGTAAAGGTTGAACAATAAGATGCAAAGCCAGAAACATGCTCAGCCCGTTTGGATTATACTCTGGTCTGGTGTGTACAAACTCCAGTACGATTTACTAGTATCTTACAAGAGTAAGAGTAATGTATCCGTTTGGAGTTTAACAGGTAGAATATCTGTGTGTGTGAGAGTGTGAGAGTGTTTGTGTGAGTGTGAGTATGTGTGCAATGTAGCTAAAAATGACACATGGTTTATTTGCATATTGCTCTCAGCACGCTCTGCTGCTCTCTAACAGGATTGGACGTTTCGCTGTGTGTGTGTGTGTGTGTGTGTGTGTGTGTGTGTGTGTGTGTGTGCGTGGGTGCGTGGGTGCGTGCGTGCGTGCGTGCGTGTGTGTGTCATGCCAAAAACTGATTTTTCACACTTCTGAGTGTGTGTGTGTGTGTGTGTGTGTGTATGATACAGAAAGAAAATAACAGGGAAAAATCTCACTTCTCTGTAACATGAGAGGAGCAGAGATTTGGTCTTTGTCTCTATCTAGTGGTGAGAGTGAGGTACAACAGTTACCTTTGGTTGCCACTTGCCAGTGACTATGGGGCTGTTAAGTCTGACATCATTTTGTAGGCAGAGGAGAACTTTTGCCCCCCAAAAAAGCGAATCTTTTTACTATTTACACATTTTTCTTCTCTTTGTTGTTGAAAGGAAAGTGGTAGAATTATACTTTAGTCGTTATTTTTGTCTCGGATCTGTTGAAATAGCGAGGGACAGATATTGACAATAAATCTGCTACAAAATGATGTCACGGCTTAAAAGCCCACATACCTACTTACATATCAATATCAAACCGGTTGAAAAGTTTCCACATATGTTACAGAATTTCAAAGAATATATAAATCGAGGATTCTTTAATTAAATTCAAATTAGAATGTTTTGTTATTATTCCAAATTAATGTTTAAATGTAGGCACTGTAAACTTTCTGAACCAAAACCTGTCCACATTCCTGAATTCTGAAGCACATTTCAGAAAGCCACAAACTGCGGGGATGTTATTTGTAGCTAAAACTAAACATTTTAAACTGCTAGCGCAGACAGTGTGAAACACGCCTTTTCTGCTTATCATCAACACTCAGCAATGCAGTGTGCAGGTTTTCTATGATGTGATTCTAAGGTGGCATGGGGCTATGTCAGTCAGTGCCAGTGGTTTCCTTTTTTCTATGCCAATATGGACCTCCCAATACGTAGCCATACTATCCCTAATCCCTTACCGTGAAATGCCCTTTTCTTTTAAACAAAAATAGCAGATCTACAAGCTTACAAGTGTTCCAAGTGACCTACAAGTGTTGCATTGCAAAGCGTGGATTTGATGAGCTTACATCATTTCCGACAACGACGTGCCCAACATGTCTCGTAACGACAGGTTGAAAGCATTTAAACTGGGACAATTATATTTGAATAAAACTAACACATCTGTATTTACCGTCACACCAACGGTTGGTAATATGAATGAAAGTTTCACAAAACTAACATTTTATGTTTGAATGAAAAGGTTTATCAGGGTGAAGGTCAGTATTTCATAAGGCTAGTTTAGGTCTACATTAGTTAATTAATTTGGCGGTGCATGTGCTGATTGGCATTAAGCTTAATTCAAGCTCTGCAGTATGACAGCGTCACTTGCCAAAAAGCTTGTTTAACAAGCTTGTTAGCTTGTTAGAACAGTACTCTTTGGCAAGCGCTACCATCGTACTACGGACTATAAATTAAGCTTAGAGAGCAGGAAGCCTAAGGAAGGAAGCAGTACATCTCGTTATTGTGCGGAAATGAATTCCCCTCCAGTTGGATCCATGTCTTGTTCTACCTTTCTCTGCAGCCCCTCTCAGTTTGTTTTCCCCCCGCCTAATACTGAACCCTTTCAGAGTGTTTCCACTGAAAATGAATTGGTTCAGAAACCTAAAAGTTTCGTTTGGAACTGGAACCAAAAAATGGCCGCCAGTTCCTTGAAAGCACCAAGGTTCCAAGAATCCAGAACGGAACCAGTTCTAGAACCAAAGTTAGTTTTTTGGTGTTTTTTGAGTTTTGGTGGAAAAGGGGCCTCGGTTCCCTACATATGACCCATTATATAATGTTCACCATAAACCTTAAAAAGGGGGTTTTCTGGATCAGGGCCCACTTAAAAAAAAGAATTAAGGATTCGCTACCCACCCATCTGACCACAACAAGGGAACTAATGTAGTATTATCATTAAAATCGTAGTGTTTTGCTGATTATTTGGGGGGCCACCAGCAATATCTTCAAGGCCCACTAGTGGGCCCCGGGCCACAGGCTGAGAACCAGTGCCTTAAACAATTCAAAGTGTACTTTGTATTACATCAGTAAATATGTACAATGGATGGATGTCACTACGGAAGCCTGACAGACCGACCAATGGAAAAGTTCCATTAACCTGTGGCCTGACCTTTATACTAATGGATGGCTGTGGCACGCACACACACACACACACACACAGTAAAACTAAGGGAAAAAAAGGAAGAGATCCGAGCACTCAAAAATGTGGAGGAGAGGATGTAAAGTTGAAACAAAAATTATTCTATAAAGATGGCCAACATGTTTCGACTGGTTAAGCCAGGTCATCATCAGGGAAGACCTTAACCTCCTTTCCTCCACATTTGTGACTGCTCAGATCTCTTCTTCTTTTTTATAGTGTATATTCCCATCAATCCTAGAAGCACCACACACATTTAAGACATTGTTTTTATCACCTTGAGCACCTGGTTGACCTCTGTTTTTATCTGTAAAATAAAATTAACCATCAAAGATACTGACCTGGCGTGCCTGACCCCGATACATTCAACACATAAATACGACATAGAGAGAGAGTACTACTACTCTAAACTTGAAAAGTACAGATCCCTGACAGGCCAGGTTGCCTATAGGACCCGGGGCTGTGTCAGATGGGAAGCTGCGTTGGTGATCGGTGGGTGTTTGTGAAAAACGGGCCACTCCCACAATCCTTGAACCGCAAACTAATCGGAATGGAATCTGACAGATGAATCTTGATCACATGACGAGTTTTGGACAAAATCTGTATGACTACTAGTATCAAAAACGCAAAATCATGTGGCCTATATGGGGAGTTGCATCATGAGCCAAGGACCTACGGTTCAAGAGTTACATGATAATAATCGTGATTTTGATTTATAGTCATATTGCTCGGCCCTACTCTTCACTGGTTTGAGGAGGAGGAAGATTCATGTTATCAGGGAATTGCAGCTGGTAAAAGACAGCTCTGCACACGCACACGCGCACACACAGTACATACACCAACTACAGAAAAACAAGCTTCTAAACAAATTAAATGTGGTTTCTAGAGAGAGAGAACTGTTTGAACATCTTAACATTTTAAATTGAGATGAAATATTTCGGCAGAAACAAAAGCGTCTTTAAATTATAAATACAACTGACTGACTGACTGAATGCTGATCTGTCTGTGTGACTGAGATATGAACTTGTGTGGGCATGATAAAAGTAAAAATATTGTCAATCATCTTTAACTGCGGCTTCTGTGCTCAAGGAACAAGAAACAGTGATTCCTTTCACTTTAAATGTGTGTTGATTGAAACGGCTCTCAAAAATCACAATTTTAGCACAATAACAGATACTGCCAATATATATTTTACGTTTTGCTCTAGTCCTGTCTATATGGATGACAATCGAGATCAGGTGCTGACACTAAGGGTTGCCCACCTGCCCCTGGCAGGTAAATAGAACTTTCGGGCAGGTGGAGTTTGCTTTCAGGTTGCCCGACCAGGAAAGACTTGCTCGTTTGAGAGGGGACGCAACCGTTTTCATTTACTTCTTTCTATCATTTTAGTGATTTTAACGATTTTAACTTGCATGCATGCCTGCGTGCAAGTGGCTAAATATGTATTTTTAGACACAATAAGCCCATTCCCAAGATGCATTGCAATCTTTCATGGGCAGATGTGACTTATGGGGTTGGTGTAAATAGTAACAAAGAAATTGCCGGCTTATTGTGTCTAAAAAGACATATTTAGCCACTTCACTTACGCATGCCCCCAACCACTGAAATCAAAATACTAAAATGGCTAAAACAATAGAAAGCAGTAAATGAAAACATTTTAACACTCATCTTTTCTTTTCTCGAATTACAATCTAAAATATGAACCCTTGTTGTAAAAAAATACTAAGTTGTCCTTTAAAATAACCCACAGACACAGTCATATTTATAGTATATGTACTGTAGGTATTTGGCATAGAACTTGAGGTATGACATATCACACAGCCGCAGCAAGTTAAAAAGTGTTAGGTAAATACAAATGTACCTACTATCATTTTATAATGGACGATTTACTTTTCAGGCAAGTGGGCATTACCTTTGTCAACCCCCGCAAGAATCATCACAGAATTGAATTAGTTCATTCAGATAATCGACATTGTGTACCCCTGAGCTTATCAATTTCTTATCATAAATGCTGCAATGTTTTTCAACACGTTTTTACAACACGTTGTGAGCTTGTAGATTGGCTATTTTTGGCTAATGTTCCAATCAGAATATGGCTGCTGGAGTTCAACTGGTGTTCAAAACTTGCAAGGCTTTTTCTACTTTCCACTATACTACACTTAACTGTTTCAGAGGTAATAACAACAACAACAACAACAAAAAGAGTTGAAAACCTGTGTTGGCCTACTCTTGCCAATTTCTAATGGCACTGGTAATAAAATCTGATCAGTTCCCATCTCTAGTCCTGGCTACCAGCAGCGACGGCACTCACGTTACACCAGTAGCGGTGACCTATAGATTTGTGTTGCACCAGTTACTATGTAACTTTTTTTTATAAAGATGACACAGCCAGGATCTGAAACAAATTTTGACCTGATGATCGAGATTCAATTTGCAGGTTAAATCCAAGGTAGAAGAGGAAAATTACATAGTGCAGCTTTAATAAATCGCATAATCAAAAAGTGTTTGTTTTACTATACAATAGTAAAATTCATTACATTTATTAATATCATTTCAAAATGTAATTATCTCTCACTGTTTGAATATGAAACCCAGATTTCACACCTTTTGCCCAGAACTCTCCCGACGCACAAGAGTGCCCTGGGCTTCCAGGACTTTACCATGGAAATGTTTTTCCACAAAGAAAAGTCTATAATCATTCAGTCACACCCACTGCTGCTGTTGCAGCTGCTGCCGCGTGCATTCTGCTTACTGATCAGTGTTAATCCAGCCATTCATTTGCTATGACCTTCTGCTTTTTAACTGTGCTACCTTTAACATCAGACATATTGTTGTAAACAAAGTACTCGAAAACTAAAGGCAGAAGTAAAGACGTCATGTATCAGATATCAAATTATGTAAGTGTGTGTCAATGGAGTATATTCACAGTAATACCTACTACATAATAAAGTGATAAACGCCAGAGTAATGGGAGCTTATATGATTGACATGGCGACAGACAGGGCTCAGTGCCTGTTCGGCAGCCAGATGCCTTGGCTGTGGAAACTGTCCCTTAGTCTGTTCATTAGGAATTTGATGCGGCGGTATTCCCTGCCTGCCTGAAGCAGCGTGAACATATTGTGGCTGGGGTGGTTTGTGACTGATACGGTAGGCCAGTCCACACCAATGTTTCGTGATGCAACAGGTTGCAACTTGCAACCGCTTTGTGACCACATGAGTAAATACCCCCTTTATAAAAATAAATAAATAAAATCCATAAATTCTGAGAAAAGAGTAAAGAGTAAAGCTGAGAATGTCCTGGCTTGTATGTATGATGTAGTGCTATCAAGTATCAACTGGTTGTAGGTCTGCATAAATAAATAAATAAAAAACGTAAAAGGACCACTTCACGCATATTCAACCTATCTTCATTTAATTGGTCCTCACATTTCAATATAGTACCACTTTTGTCTACCCGGTCTGTGTCTCAAAGGAGGGCTGTGGACATCATCGACGGAGAATCCAAGCTAATAGAAACTGCAGGCTTTCTTCTGGAAAGTTAGCATGTCATAATAGAAGCCACTGTTCTCTCATTCTTAACAAATAAAAGAAAGCACTTTAAATCTTATTTGAAATGAGCAACCCTGCGCAGCGGTCCAGGCACCTAGGCTCGATGTAGCCAGCGTGTCGCAGGTTTGAGTCCCAAACCGCCTTTGCTGCATGTCACTCCCCATCTCTGCTCCCACATTTCCTGCCAGCAGCAAACTTTCTATCCCTATCAATAAAGGCATAAGCCCCACACAAATCTAAAATCTAAATAATAATAAAGAAATGACCAAACCTGCCTAGTACCGAATACCGATGATGGCCTACTGATTGTGATGCTGTGTTATTGTTGCTGGGTACCAACTGGAACCCCTCAAGGACCCTGGAGATCCCCAGACCCAACCTTGAGGACACTTTGCACACACGCATATCATCATATCATATCACCCCTCATTAACTCCCACAATTTTCTAATGGTTGTTGAAACTTCTGCTCTAGTGTCAACATCAATTGTACTAAAGTCCTTCCACATTTCCAACTGTTTGAAATCTCCCACGTCCAATCATATGATTAGCACACACTGGTCTTAGCCAATCATATGAGTGGATTGTCATTGTCATACACATCGATGCTAAGCCAATCATACAAGAGTGGATTGGTTTAGGGGTGCCAACAGTTAATCGATGTAATTGATTATAAAGAAATAATCAATTTTAATGAGAAGCGACACATTGTAAGCTTGTACATCGTCTATTTTCACCATTTTGTGTGACATTGTTTTAGAACGAAGTATAAAACTAGTAAGACGCCTCAGGGCGACTCGGGGCGACTCCACCTTGGAACAAGGGAACTAATGTAGTATTATCATTAAAATCGTAGTGTTTTGCGGATTATTTGGGGGCCCACGTGCAATATCCTCAAGGCCCACTAGTGGGCCCCCGGGCCACAGGCTGAGAACCAGTGCCTTAAACAATTCAGCACAATTCAGGGCGACAAAAGGGCAAGGTCTTGCCAATTCTTGGCCATCTGGCCAGTGATGTATATCTGACCAGTTACCCATATATGGTGACCCCTGGTACCCATATATGGAGATCCATGTACTGTATATGGAGATATGCTGTGAGTGCCCAAACATGCTTACTCAGTTATTCGTTATGTGAAAGTCCAATGATATCTATGACATCTGACATCATACCCTTTTATGCCCATACATGGAGATCCCTGTCTGTAGAACCAGCCACACAGATATGGGCTGTCTTGGCCATCTGTCTTGGCCAATTATGGAGTGTCCGAGTGTGGTATGTGGCCGATGTGGCCTCCATATATGGGCATTCCCATATGAAGTCCTGTTAGATATGGGCTTAATATTGATGACATCAGGGAACTACACATATGAGCATAAAAGGGATTCTGTTAGTGTGACATCACAGTGAAGCCAGAGCGTGATGTCAGAGCGGCAAACCCATTCTGTTAAGAGTGGTTCCCCTTACATCACAGTGACATCAGAGCATGATGTCAGAGCGACAAACCCATAGAACCACAGTGTCAGGCGTTATAGACAGAGATACATACATACGGACAAGCTGTGACCGTTCACATAAAATATTTTTTTATTAATTTGTTGATATACGAAATGTATCCAAATTATCCAAAAATGTTGCTTCTTGATTATTCGAATAATCAAAAAGTAATCTACAGAATAAGGGTTAAAAAGATAATCATGAGTTGTAGCCATCTGTCGTGGTTACAAACAGGAGGGGGGCATGAGAAAGTGAAATTGCTGCTCCTAGAGGAATACAGGGTCATAATATTGTACTAACCCACACTGTTACACTTGACGATGTAATAAAACTTGTGAATCCCAAAGAGAGTTAAACATCTCCCTCATGTCTCTTGCAGTGACTGTGAAATTGTGTCACCTCTGTCATTCACTGCGCATCAGAGCGAGTAGGCCATTCCTCACTACAGGGACTTGTTCACAGTCTTAATCTTTATATGTTCAACTGTCCTAAAATATGTGAGGTGTAAGGAATCATGGAAATGCGTGTTTGTGGGCAATGGGCATCCATCCATTATAAAACTAAATAAAAGCTCATGCATGCATTATGTGGCAGGCGGCCATTGGATTATCTAAATTATCCATGCGATTCCTAATTACAATTCATACCAAATATCAACCATGACAGGATTTAAATAAAAGTTTTTACTGTGTATAACACGTCTTACAAACGTTTTATCACTCTGCTACTCTTGACTGAGGACCCCAATTGAAACAAGCCCAAAAGCTTTCTTGAGGTATTTATCCTTTTATAGTTGACCTTGTACCAGTGAACTGCACTGTCATTAAACAGTACCCTTTCCTATACAAACTTCTAATAAAGTCTTCAATAACCAAAAACCAATTGATAGTCCTAACCGAACAGTTGATAATAGACCTACATACCAGTTGATGGTAGAGCTGTGGAAATCTGACAAGAGAGATGACCTCAAGAGGCGGCTTTTCGTAGCTACAGTGTGGAGAGTCCTGACTCATTACTACTGCTGTACACTCTGTAGAGCAGGAAAAGGGCCCTGGAAGGCATCTACACACAAGAATGCTTTATGAATGGCCTCTACTACGGAGCCCTCCCACGGGCCACAGACAAGGTCAGAGAAAGATGAGGCTGGCTGGGCACTGTGTGTGTCAGGCACACAGAACTGGTAGTGAGCAAACTAACTAACTAAGGCATAGCTAGAAAGAGAGGCAGCACCTATGGTATGTACAGTAGACACTGCGGCATGACAGCGGAACTAACAACACTGCAGACAGGAACAGTGGTGCAACATTTACTACAAGCAACATTTACTTTACTGGAGTACTTTCCAAATATCTGCACTTTTACTTCTACTCCACTAAATCTCAGAGGCAAATATTGTACTTTTACTCCACTACAATTATTTGAAAACTTATAGTTAATTGTTGATTATAATCACAGTGATGTCAGAGCTCGTCTATTTTCACAAGGTTCGCCTCTTGCTTACTTAATATTTGACAGTTTGGCCAGTTTGGTATTAAACAGTATTGAAAGTCCTTAAATTGTCACTTTATAAATTATAATATAATAGATACCCTACACTTATGTAGGTTTGTTTACTGTTGAGTGAGACATTGTTTTTACATTAAGCTAATCATCTGGGGACCCCACAAAATAACTTGGGGTCCCGACCCCATGTTTGAGAACCACTGCACTATCATAAATATAGAAGCCAGTTATACTGACGTTTTAAGCTTTACTCTCTTTTTCTCACACGCCACCAGTTCCATTTCCCGCCGTCTGCAAAATGCTCACACCCGTCAAGTTACAGGAGCTTTCATAAATCCCAATGCATTTTAAGCCCCTACTTGTGCTTATGCAATGTTTACAAATGAGACCCCTGGACTGACTCTCTATGACACACACACACACACACACACACACACACACACACACACAGCCGTGGGCAGGGTCCAGGTGCGGGGACAGGCTGGTTGGCAGAACGGTGTTGGCAGAACGGTGTTGGCAGAACACACACACTAATTTTCTACATGGATACACACAGCAGGAACACACACACACACACACACACACACACACACACACACACACACACACACACACACACACACACACACACACACACACACACACACACACACACACACACACACACACACACACACACACACACACACACACACACACACACACACACACACACACACACACACACACACGCAGTGTGTTACTAATAGACTAACAGTGGACATTCTCACTGAACTGTCTGGACACACTGCAGGACTGTGTGTGTGTGTGTGTGTGTGTGTGTGTGTGTGTGTGTGTGTGTGCGCGCGCGCGTGCGTGCTGTTGAGTTGAGCTTAGTTTAGTCTATCATTAACATTTACGGTATAATTTAAGTAGAAACCCTAACCATGACCTTTGACCTAAGCCAGAGATCCAGGAACTCAAACAAGCAACGTTTATAAAATCATAAATCACATGAATCTCAATCCTATTATTAACTAATCAATCATTTAACTCATATTATGCCATAAACGTACAATACGTCTTTGATCTCCAGTGCCATAAACGCACTTTACGTCTTTTTAATTAATCAAAAGTTTTATCTTTCATACCATAATTTTAATTTCAAAAAAATCGCTCCAAACGTTAGCCTAAAGCCTCCGTGACCGGAGCGCCACGACCGATTTGACTGTAGCACCGGTCAACACAGTCCGACGGGAAACCGGTATAACCGAACATTGGTTCCCGTCCACATTAGCATTAGCTATACACGTTCGTTTATACACTTGCCGTGCTTCCCAGACGAAGTATAAGTACTCAAAAAACTCGAAAAGATAACGCGAATCTAGAAGTGCCATCCATTCGGCAATCAGAGCCCTTGATAGCGATCGCCAGGGCTCTGAAGTGTGTAGCATGTTAGCAAAAAGGCCTGGCCAAAATGTAAACAACTAGGCCCGGACCAAAAAAGAATGGACGTGTCTCTTCCTTCTTCTATTTGTCCATCAGATAGTAGGAGACCACCACCTGGTGGTTTTCAAAGGCCATAGCACTCTAGAGAACACACAGGCCCAATGACAGCATAAACATATGATGATGATCAAGACATCTTACACATGTTCTATTGAAGCCCAAATCTAATGATAGGATATATATATATAAATATACATTTTTTCCTTTGTAAGAGGGGTAGTGTGGCTTTCGATAGAAGCATAGATTTATATATGTAATTTAAGTACAAAATATGATTTTGGCCCCCATAAAAAGGTAAAATTAAACAAAATGGATGGCACCAGTTTTGTAGATTTTTAATAAAGGGTGGCATTATTACTTAACTGCCAGGGGGACCCCCTGAACCCCTGGAGGAGAACCACTGACATAACTCTCAGTGGTCCAAACAATCAATGAAAACCCTTTATTTAAGCTGGGATGTCACACTAACAACAATGACGCCTCATTTCCATTACAAATACAAATACAAGGATGACTGTCACGAGGAGTCCCAGCCTCTTAGCGAGGCTAATGCAAATCAATAGTAACTGTTAGGAATGTTAATGCTAATCAATAGAAACTATTTAGGACTGACCATCGACACCCTTCGGCCCCCTCACCATGGTAACAACATATTTGTCGGTTCCATTTCATTCAGAGAATCAGAGGGACACAGACAGGTAGACAGTCAGGGTTAGGGTTAGAACAAATGACTGTAAAATCCTGGAAACATTTGTTTCAAAAAGCTTTACATCCTGCCTACATGTGTATATATACAGTAACTAGTCCTATTCCAGCACATGAGCACTTTTGTGGTTTTGTTAATTTTATCAAGTTGCAATGTGACACAGCAGACAGCACTGTTTAAACACATTCATGTAGTCGCTTGCTTAGTTTTGCATTGATTTTACTTGACACTGCAATAAAGCTCATTTGAATTTGAAACAGAGAGAGAAACAGAGAGAGAGACAGAGCGAGACTGTGTGTGTGTGTGTGTGTGTGTGTGTGTGTGTGTGTGTGTGTGTGTGTGTGTGTGTGTGTGTGTGTGTGTGTGTGTGTGTGTGTGTGTGTGCGCGCGTGCGTGCGTGCGTGCGTGCGTGCGTGCGTGTGAGTGAGTGAGAACACTGAGACAGACAGAGGTCAATAGAGCAGAATGAAAGAGAAAGAATTTGTAAGAATAATTTCACAGTCAATAAATGGAGACTTATTCACTACTCAGTTCTACTGTCTGTAGTGTGTGTGTGTGTGTGTGTGTGTGTGTGTGTGTGTGTGTGTGTGTGTGTGTGTGTGTGTGTGTGTGTGTGTGTGTGTGTGTGTGTGTGTGTGTTCAAAGATCATAGCAGGCCAAATCACAGCTCCTTTAAAAGGCATTGCTGCAACTTGAGCTACATTGTGATACTGTGTTGACAGCCGCAAAGTGTGTAAGTAATATTTGTTGTATGATGGCTTCATTGACAGAGACAGTGTTACTGACCGATTTCTTGCCTCCTTTGTAATGGCCAACTCATACAGCAAAGTGCTGACATTCAATCTCTTGCCTATGGCTAACACCTAATTGGAGTAGAGATGGGCAGAGACTGGCTGCAGCGGTGAACAACCCAAATGCATGTCACTTTCCCATAATGTTATATTATACTGTATATTGTCACTGTCCAGTGTCATACCGTATAAGCCACCAGATGTCTGCATACAGAATCCCTGTCCAGTTGATTGATTGAATACTTCAAAAACTACGTTTATTAGACAAAAATGTAAACAGTATGAGGTACAACCAGAAATGTAGGCTAAAAGGATAAGAAAACCGCTGCTTATCAATTCATATTTAAATCGATCAATAAGGTTGTCAACTTTCCATTAATGAATTAATCGATAATTTGCATCCCTACCGACAGTGACAATATATACAATATTTAGGAGCGGCCAAAGCTTAGTGGGAAGAGAGGCCCTGTGGTACTACATCCAAGTGTCGCTGAGCAGACAATGTAACGGTTAATTTGGTTACAATTGTACATGTACATGTACATGATGAGTTAGTTACAAATGGAAGCCCTTCCTTTTCGGCATCAACCATGTCAGATATCATCACCATCGCTTTTACCTGTTGTGGAAATCTCAGACTGCAAAGTAAAAGGAGTTTTAGCAGTTTGTTTCCCATTTGTGGTGTGCAGTGTAAAGCATGTCTATATGCTTCTCGTTTCATATAGGTTTGCCAAAATCAATAAATATTCACTGCATCTAAAGATTCTCGCTTGTGAATGGTGAAGCGAATTTGAGTAAGTGCTGAAATTCATTCATTCATCCTTTCACGTTGCCCGATGCAGCGTTGTTTGACTTTTTACGTACACGAGAACCACACGAACTAATGAACAAAAGTGTGACTTGTGTCACGGCAACCACACAGCTGGTTAAGGACTGACACAATATGTCCATATATGGGCATTCCCAGATATGAGCTTAATATTGATGGGCATAAAAGGGATTCTATTCACGTGGTTGCTCTAACAGGGCATCATCTGGGAATCAAATGTAGAGCTCCATATACAGTATGGAGATCTAGGTGATGATCCAGTTGTCTTCATATGGATATCCAGGTGATGATAGTCAGCAGTCTTGCAAATGAATTCTATCTTGGCCATATGGAGCATCCATATATGGGCAATGCCAAATATGGGCTTAACATTGATGACATCAGGGATCACCATATGATTGCCAGAACAGGCTGTCTTGGTCATTGAGTCAACAAAGCTATAGACATTGAGGCGTTACGGACTGACGGACAGGATCTGCCAGTTTTGATAGTAAACTGCGACCTACGGTCACAATCAACATATTGATACATTTTAGTCAGTTTTTTCTGACCTTGGTAAAGTGAACACATGGAGGTCTGCACATGATGCAGCATAATTCTCCAATGAAGCAATCAACACATATTTGTAGCATGGTTGTAAATTCAAACACACGTACAGTAACTCAAACACATCTTTGGTAGATGCCAGCTTTGTCTTAATTAAATGAAAGCTGCTTTGTTCACACGTTTTTGCTGTTCAGTTTTACAGCAGAATCGTACACTTATAGGCATAGCTTTATCTATAGTGCAAACACCCACACAGTGACATCTCCTGTGTAACTTATCATTTAACTACTGAATACCAATATGAATTAAGCTACAGTACAAGTAACTGGCAAACCGAGCTGACAGATGTTGTTTTGACTTGACATCTGGCTGACTGGCCAAGAAATTGATTAATTGGAGAGAGGCAAAAATGCAAGCCTCTTCACAGGGAAAAAGGAACGCTGCGGTCAAGGGTTTGTAGTTACGTTTAAAGCTCTCGGCTCTGGAACTGTCTTCTTTAAAATCCATTCTAAAAACGCCTTCTGAATCATGGCCGAAGGTTTCTGAAAAACTTCAAATATGTATTTAAAAATGACAAAAAAAATATTATGCCGCTATATACTGTACATAGCAGCAACAAGAACCCCAAAATGGGTTTCTGTCCTGAAGGGTAAAAACACCAAAAGGGGTTCCCGTCCAAAATGGGTTAAGTGTAATTTAATTATTTTCCATCTCCTAGCTTTATATAGTCTCGCTATGATTATTATTATTTATTCTATTATTAATATTAGTAATTCACTTCATGCTTTGTAGTAAAGGTTATACGAATACATGTATGTGCAGTAGGCCCTACTGACATTATTTGCATGCAATGTACGTGCCACTGTTGTATCTTTCTGGGGTGTTCTTCTATATCTATACAGTCGTTCGTCAACAATACACACCATGACAGCCACCCTGAGTTTAAATGATACAAAATGCCAAGTACATTCTCACACAGACTACAAATACCTCAGTATAGGCATTTAAAATCCAGGCAGATAAATGTCAAAACTCATGTGAGTCGTCTTGAACAAATCTCTGCGGTCTGTATTTTAATGACAGCCTGGGGAGTCCCATGGCCAAGATAATTAAAGTATTCCACAAGTATTTATGTTGTACTATAAACCTCAAATAATCCAATATCCAGTACACTGTAGCTCACTGGCTTCATATTCAGAATCACCCAAATACTAAATAGCCCACAGGAGAAAGCACACATAAAGAGGAAGGAATTATGCTTGTTTTTATATTATAGAGAGACCCATTTGTGGGTCGCGAACACATTTTTATGGGTCCCTTCATTTTTTGTTTCCTACATTTTGTTTTTAAATTATCGTTACTTCAAAACATTCCCAAAAATGATAAGATTTTCATGAATAAAAAAATTAACAATTTTTAAATAACAATTAATAAATAAAATAAAAATCAAAGAAATGCCATGAATTAGAAAACAAATAGAAAATAGACGATCGACAAGCTCGCAGCGTGAAGCAAAACGTTGTGAGCTTATAGATCGGCTATTTTCACTAGTTTGGGTCCCGGGCAAAAGGCATATTTCTCTTCTGGATCTCAAGCTAAAAGGTTTGGGAACCGCTGATATAGACAACCAAATCCTCCACCATCCTCTGATACACATGAAGTCACCAGCTGTTTATTAGATCCAGCAGTAGAGTGTAATTCTTGCGTATTCCCACCATCTGACCCGCAATCAAACATATAGGCTATATGCTATGGCCTGGGCCGTGGTCCAGCGGTCCAGTCACCTAGGCTGAAGTGTAGCCTGACAGTGCATCCCAGGTTCGACTCCCGTTCCAAACGATCATTGCTGCTGCGTCTCTCCCCATCTCTCTCTCTCTCCCTCTTTCCTGTCTGTCTCTACTATAATCTATAAATAAAGCGCCCCCCCCCCAAAAAAAAAGAATATACCCGTAATTGCCGGACTATAAGCCGCGGCTTTTTTTCCCACGTTTTGGACCCTGCGGCTTATACAACGGTGCGGCTTATATAAAGATTTTTACAGCTAACGGCCAGTTAGTTAGCTTTACAATGGTCTTTAACAAGGATTTATATATAGATTTTTACAGCTAACGGCCACCAGGGGTGCTCTAGCGGAAAGCAATAAGGACACCTGCGGCTTATAGTCAGGTGCGGCTTATATATGTAAACATTTGTTTTTTGTTCTAAATTTAGCTGGTGCGGCTTATATTCAGGTGCGGCTTATAGTCCAGCAATTACGGTACTGTATATATATATATATATATATATATATATATATATATATATATATATATATAAACATATAGCTATTCTCACTCATTAACAGTTTTAAAACTTCGCAAGACTCATGTGAGTCTTGTGATAGCATGACATTGCATTGCAACATGTCGTGAGCTTTTGGATCTGCTATTTTTGGCTAATGTTTCCCACCAGTCCAGAATATGGATGTTGGGATTCAAGAGGTTAAAAGGGGTTTAAATGTTACTTGCACTCTAATGGCCCAAATACATACAGAGGTTGATAACAGTGGGGGTCTTGTGTGGCCCACATCAGCAGTGGTTACCAAAAAGAAAAGCCATTCTCACTTCTCACGCACACAATACCACGACGACTCGGCTTCTTTTTCAAATTAATTTGCATTCTGTGCGGGCAGGCACAAGAATAAAAACGCAGTCCATGCCCCCAGCGAGCCCATGTCATGAGAAAACGAATGTCTTTGGATAGAGTGAAGCTTAATAACGAAGAACAACGATGATGAACAGAACACTGCATCATTTGAGGGACCGACTATGGCTTATAAAATAATTAGGAGTCACCCCTGATGTAAAAAAAAAGAAAGAACCGATGATGACATGACAAAAATAGACGTGTGTGTGTGTGTGTGTGTGTGTGTGTGTGTGTGTGTGTGTGTGTGTGTGTGTGTGTGTGTGTGTGTGTGTGTGTGTGTGTGTGTGTGTGTGTGCGTGCGTGCGTGCGTGTGTCCAAACAAAGTCTGGGAGGTGGAAGGAGATTATCAACTTGTTCCACATCATGATTAAATGATATTGCATGATGTCATAGCCTGTGATACATGATTAGATCATATTATTTTGTGGAGTCAGAGCCTGTAACTTAAAATCAGGTTTTAACCACTTTTAACCTGGCTCTCCATTCATTATAGGTGAAGATTTACAGAAGTTCTACAATAATGTATAACATGGGGCTTAGTGAGTGTGCTTATTGGGGTGCCAAATGTTCCTCTATTTCTCCTCCATTTTCTTTTGCCAGGGCATTCATCATGATAAATTATGGACAACTGAATTTGAAACATTACCTGCTGTAGTCTATTATAAGCCGTCTGCCCTGTAGTCCAATAAACCAGTGTATAACTCCATAATACCGGACAGGGCTTGACATTGCTCAGTCTGTTGCTCTGTTAACACAGCCTGCAACTCTCACAAAATCATATTTCCTGACCATCATAACCAGTTTAATTTCATGCTACAACAGTACAGTTTTGTTGCACATAGGCAACATTTTAATTTAGGCCTATATGCACTTATTTTATTGTGTTGTATCATATTCATATCAGTGTACAATTATAATGTAATGAAGAGTATCTGCAACAACCTGAAAATGCTGCTGCTAAATGACAATTTTGTATATATACTTCCACACCACACCCCTGCTGGTACATGAAAACTCTACACAGACTAGCTTGAACCTCATTCAGCAGGTTGGAAGAAGTTCAACATGCTGTTCAAGTGATCCGAACAACAGCTGAAAATACACACCTACAGTAGCAGATGACACCCTGCGTACGGGACCCCCCCCCCGCTGTTTTTGGCTGACTGTCAGCTTACATATTTGCCTCTCTAAAGTTTCAAAAACAGACCGGCTTGCTTCTGCATGTGGAAGACAGCCAAATGACAATAAGGTGGTCGATCATTTGAGTGTGCCACAGGGAGCGCCCTCCCAAAGCTGATGTACAGTATATGACAGCGGATGATTGAGCAGAGCAACAATGATTACGAAGGACAGGCTGCACCCCAGAAATGGACTGTTTGTGATGATGTGTAGAGGTACGGACTGGGATGCGTTTGAGGTGTCTCTATGCCCGGCCGGCCTCAAGAACAGGTTTTTCCCAGCGGATCTCAAGACCATAAACAAGGACCAAAAAGATGGCATTGGAACTGTAATCATCCCTGTAGAGATTGCTCAAACTGATATTACACAATATATAAATGTATATGGTTGTACTTGACGGCACATTCTATAAATCCAGACACTAAACTACCACTTCCTCCTACCTATTGTTCCTC
>NC_137830.1:23560183-23642683 GCF_963921795.1 Nannobrachium achirus
TTATAGGAAAACAGTGAAAACACATTGACCTGATTCTATACACAGAGAGGAGGGGCAAGAGACATTATGGACAGAGAGAGAGAGAGAGAGAGAGAGAGAGAGAATGATAGTGTTACTGTTACGCTTCAAAGAGAAAGAGGGGGCTCGCCACTGTGCTAGGCTCTGATGCGGCCTGACGATGAGTCGTGGATATGATTCCTTGTAGGCTACTATAGGCAGAAAAGCCCCAAAAGTATCTAAAAACTATACACATTGTAATTTTTGATATCTTGTACACTGTACAGTATTAATTGCTGGTATTCATATTCTAATGATCTTGTAAGTTATTGATATTTTGTAATGCTTATCAATTTCTTCTGCATCACCACCACCATTTTTAATTACAAACTGCAGCAGAGAGGAAAGACAAGCAGCGGGGTGGGGCTCTCCACTAACACATTTGAGTGTCATCCACTCGAGCTGTCTCCACAAGCGGGCTTCTAACATCTTCAAGGACCCCTCACACCCTGGATACCCCCTGTCCACTACCAGACAGGATGAGATCACACACACACACACACACACACACACACACACACACACACACACACACACACACACACACACACACACACACACACACACACACACACACACGTTCACATTTTATCCAGAGACTAGTCCTTACATTTGTATTTATCTATGAATGGCACTATCTTAGCCTAGCACAGCTAAACAATCCACCCATGTTAAAACAAGGTGGGGATGCAGTTAGTTAGCTGCATTAGTATATGGCTATGCCAGGCTAGCACTATCTCAATTGACTGAGCTTTTAGGACCTTTTTACTATTTGTATTTTGCTTTTAAAACTATTTTTTTATGTAACAAAAGAAACACATCTATTGGTGGATCTAATGTGTTGATATTGTAATGACCAGTGGTTTGCTCGTGAGAAGAATGAGCCATGATGACGTAACATCAATATTCTTTTAATGCATTAAACAGCTTGTAATCCATCAAATGGATGAAACATTAGCATAAATGACATGAAGCAACATCACATATAAATCTCCAGAACACATTCCAGAATACAAATAATAAGACAACAAAAGGACAATAACACATGATCCCAATGCGCCCTGGGGCATATACTGGGACAGCTACAGTAGGTCTATACTCCCAGCCCAATAGCCAGGGACACAGCCCCCACTTGAGGGGTTTAACTGTCCCCAATAACACACTCCCAAGTCAAGATGATGAGGCAGACGCCTCCCTTTATTTCTCCAGGACCCTGAGGCTCTGATGCCCCCTGTGTAAGGGTTGCCTGGTCTGTGTGGACTGGAGTGTTCTCAGAAAGGTTGCATAGCCGGACCTGTGCCCCCAAGGCAAAGTCCTTCCGCTCAGGACCCTTGTGCAGTGGCGGAATGTAACTAAGTACATTTACTCAAGTCCTATACCAAAGTACAATTTTTACTTACTTTTACTTTAATGGAGTATTTACTACAGATTTAGCCCCAACAATCATTGTTTAACCCACTTACACCAGACAAGATGAATGGATAAAAGAATGACATGTCCCCATAATATATTCCAAAATACAAATAATAGGATAATAAATGGACACTTACACAATCGAAATTATTCCCACTTTGACTATAGAGTCGACGTATGGTACCGCAACGCCTCAAAGGCCCTAAAAACACTCACTTAACCGCTAATCACTTTCTAAGCGTGGGGCGGCTCACGATACCTGACAGAGTACAGCATCTTGCAATGGGCCTGGTGTAGAAGATACACTACACCACTATCAATGTACCTGACAAAATACTTCCAAAACGTCAAGGATGTTCACAATTACAACACCAGAGGCAGCTCACAGATCAAGTCCAACCCAGATTTGGCACTAAAAAAGGGTCAAATGCGTTCTCCTGCTATGCTGCTAAAATGTGGAACGCCCTACCAAAGGCCATAAAGGAATGTAAATCCCTACCTTCCTTTAAAACTGCACTGAAAAGCCACATAGAAGCGACTGTTTTTCTGATTATCCTCTGCATTGTACTGTGTTCTATCTGTCATTCAATGTTGTTTTAGTTGACCTTGTACCAGTGAACTGTACTGTCATGAAACTGTACCTTTTCCAAAGCAAACGTCTAATACATTCTTCAATCAATCAATCAATAATGTGCCATTTGGCATACTGGGAGTGGGAAATCTACTCCCACCCCTTATAGCTCAGGATTGCTACCATATTTCGTATCACGGTTTTAATTTGGAATTTGATACTTCCATTTAACACAGCATACTAACATTCAGGTGTTAAACCGTTATGTTACTACACCCAAATATGAAACTGTCTTACTGTATGTTTGCCCAGAAGACCTACAGTTTCAAAGGTTCTTTATAAAATGTAATCTGTTTCTTTAAGAGATGTCAAAGAGGATGAACAACTGTAGACTACAGTAGAAAATAAACTGCTGTTCTTTTCATTTTGCTCACTTACGTTTACACGTGTGTGTGTGTGTGTGTGTGTGTGTGTGTGTGTGTGTGTGTGTGTGTGTGTGTGTGTGCGTGCGTGCGTGCGTGTGTGTGTGTGTGTGCACACTGTGCCTTGTATGTGTGTTTCCTGTAGTGTTACTATGGCAGTTCCAAATATTTGGAACAACATTCCAAATATATCATCTGGTTAGTCTGATTGGATAATGGAAATTAATTTAAATTTATTTTTATATTTCTATGCATGCATAATTTCACCCAAAATGTTTTGGTAATCAAATTTCCAATTGCAATCCTATTGACTGACTGCTGGTGTGTGTGTGTGTGTGTGTGTGTGTGTGTGTGTGTGTGTGTGTGTGTGTGTGTGTGTGTGTGTACTGGGTGCGTGTGCGTGCGTGTGTGTGTGTAGAGACGCAGCTGGATCCTCATTTCATAGATTACTGTCAACCCATCAATGCTTGTGACGCACACGCACACACACACAGTCACACACACACACAGTCACACACACACACACACACACACACACACACACACACACACACACACACACACACACACACACACACACACACACATACTACACACACACACACACACACACACACACACACACACACACACACACACACACACACACACACACACACACACACACACTTTGCATGCATATGTCAGTAATGGCATTATGTGCAGTGAGCGAGGAGATAAAGAGAGAGAGAGAGAGAGAGAGAGAGAGACCAACGTAGTGCTAGCTTAGGGCTTGTGATCATCCCTTTAAAACTGATATGTGACTCATCACACACATGCACGCGCAATGCCATACGTGTCATTGTGTGTATGTGTGTGTGTGTGTGTGTGTGTGTGTGTGTGTGTGTGTGTGTGTGTGTGTGTGTGTGTGTGTGTGTGTGTGTGTGTGTGTCAGTGTGTGTGTGTGTGTGTGTGTGTTGGTAAATGTGGTTTAACGGGACAATTGGCCTGAATACACACCACACTAACAGGACATTTTGGATTAGCAGGACAGGACTGGTGTCCTGCTAATTCATGGACAATTCTGAAATAGCAGAAGTGTTTCTATTGGTCTAGAGAGCCCAAATCCACCTTTTTTTTTTGATGTCCTGTTAATACACATACACCCGACTTTTTTGTGTCTGAACAGCGCCCCCATAGGTTGTGTAATGCTACTGCATGTTCATACACAAGCTCATGAATATTCACACACAGTGTATGTTTTGAAGCACCTGATTGGCTGGGTGTCAGAGTCCTGTTAATGCACATACATGTTTTTATGAACATTTCAATGACATAGCATTTTGGGTGAATAACGTTAGTCATAAACACTCTTCAGGGGTCTGCCATTATAATAGCAACACCACAGGCCCCATGTGGCCCCCAGGGGCCCCTGGCTGCCATAAGCACACCGTTGCTCCGATCCACACTAAACTTGGCACACACACCGTTCAGGGGTCTGCCATTATAATAGCAACACCAAGGGCCCCATGTGGCCCCCAGGGGCCCCTGGCTGCCACAGGCACACCGTTGCTCTGATCCACACTAAACTTGATTGTACAAACACCGTTCTGGGGGTCTGCCATTATAATAGCAACACCACAGGCCCCACGTGGCCCCCAGGGGCCCCTGGCTGCCACAGGCATACCGTTGCTCCGATCCACACTAAACTTGGCACAAACACCGTTCAGGGGTCTACCATTATAATAGCAACACAAGGGGCCCAATGTGGCCCCCGGGTGCCCCTGGCTGACACAGGCACACCGTTGCTCCGATCCGCACTAAACTTGATTGCACAAACACCGTTCAGGGGTTGGCCATTATAATAGCAACACAAGGGGCCCAATGTGGCCCCCAGGGGCCCCTGGCTGCCACAGGCATACCATTGCTCCGATCCACACTAAACTTGATTGAACAAACACCGTTCAGGGGTCGGCCATTATAATAGCAACACAAGGGGCCCAATGTGGCTCCCAGGGGCCCCTGGCTGCCACAGGCACACCGTTGCTCCAATCCACACTAAACTTGGCATAAACACTGTTCAGGGGTCTACCATGTTGGTGGTTTGCCACACCATGGGCCTGCAACATGATTTGCATAACATACAGACAATGTTTCTTAATTATACAAATTTAACCAGATATTGCAATTGTTGTATTGTTATTTTGTGTAATAATTAATCAAAACGTCCCAAAAAATCACGTTTATATTAATGTCCATTTTCCAAGTTTGCCAACATTTTAGCTCACTCCAAGGAGGCTATGCATATTTTACAAACCACTCATCCAATTGACTGTACATTTTGTGGTTCTTACATGTTTCTATTTTTTATTAATGAATTGCATTTGTTTTCTTAATGAAAATCTTGGCCGGATTTAAAAGGCATTTTTAGAATCGGCCCCAGGCCTAAATGGATTAATGCAGTGGTTCTCAACCTTTTCAGGACACAACCCCCTAAATTAATAATAATAGCAGATCTACATGCTCACGAGGATGTAGATTGGCTATTTTCACAATTTCTGCATAATATTTGTCAATTTGGCCAATGTTTAATTTAAACTGTCACTCTAGAGGTATTAGAAAGTACTTAAACTGTCACTTTAAAAATGTGTAGCTATACAAGTGATGACCATGGTAATCAAATGGCTATTCGCATAACAGGTTTACCAGGCAGGCAGTGAGTGGTGGGCTTGCACATACCCCCCTATTCATATGGATAGGCTACTTTAACACCTACTGTAGGTTTCCAGCGGTGACTGTATGTGCATTGTGCGTGTCTCAGGCTACCTGGCTCCATTACTGTGATAGATGAGATTTGTTCAAAGCAAACTTTTAGTTAGCACGCACACATCTAAAGGCGCTCGTGCATGTGACGTCAATAAATGACCGTCCGCCCTGAAAAGAAAACCCCAAAGCACCACTGGTAGCAGCTCTGCACAGTTATGTATGCTGATCAGCGTAGCTCCTATATACAGTATCACATGACCACATCATGACCATGACATCATGTACAGTACATATGAGTTTAAGTTAACTCCGACATACAGGAGTAGGCAGGCACCCAGGCACCATTTTTACCCTTGGGTAAAAATGCTAATTATGTTCAAGCCTACAGATCATTTTGGTCACTTTATCATCTAATCAGGCTTTTATGAACACCCAGAACAGTTTTTAATATTTATATATTTGATGTAAATGTTATCTTTCCCCCCAGGCTCAGGGCCTCTCCACATACACACCCATTGTAACTTCAAACTTCATTAAAAACACACACTATTTTTTTCTGGTGACTCATACTACCCTCCTAATACGTGAGCAGGCCGTGTTTTCTCAATAACCCTTTTCATTTATTTTTAATAATTCTTTGGGAAAATTTGAAAAATTAAAATTATTACAAATAAATGAAAAATTGTATCGAAAAAAAAACATGGCCTGCTCATGTATTAGGAGGGTAGTATGAGTCACCAGAAAAAAATATAATGGAGTTTGAAGTTACAATGGGTGTGTGTGGGGAGAGGCCCTGAGCCTGGGGAGGCAGACCCATGCAAGGCAGAGTTTTTTTAAATGGAATATCCCTTTAAATCCCGATACTGATTCTAGAATTATTCCTCTACACAGTATTACACAGTATAGGCAAAATTCTTGTGTTACGAATTGTGTGTACATCTTGTAGATCAGTGACTTCACTAGCCTTCAGATACAGTATATGACACCAAAGTAGCTTACTACAATTCTAAGGTCAAATTATTCTAAATAAGCTTGTGACCTTGACCTTTTATCACTGAACTGTACTGTCTGTACTGTACTGTCTGTACTTTTACTGTACTGTAAAAACAGTGCAGTAAAAGTTTGTTTATCGGTGATGACACTGATTGACAAATTGTAGCATTCCCTGTGGGATCATAAAGCACCAAATAGAGTGTCTCGTTTGGCTTGAATAAAGCATAGCCTTATTAGCCTACTACCAAGGTTGTCCCGAATATGCCATTTCCTCATATGTGACACAATGTTACTATAGTCCGGCCAGTTTGTGCAGTATTTTGATGGAATCGCGCACTTTTTTGCCTGAAATGCTCGGACTACAATCAGTCTAACCTGCTTGATTCCTCCAGACTCAAATCTAATCCTCATCTCCTTGCTTGAGGGAGCAGGGATTTAAAGTTCCTTGAAGTACACAAGTTCCTTGAAGTACACAATAAAGAGGAGCTCAAGTGGGACACAACGCACGTGAGGATAAAGAATTTGCAACTATATTGCTTTTATCGCCTGAAGAGGTTCGGAGTCTAGGCTACTGCATCCTCAGGCTGGACTACAATAGCTCCATTGAGAGTGTTCTGTCACACCTGGATTCGCCCACGAGAATTATTAAAGTTATATCACTGGATTGATCCAGACAGACAAACAGTCTTTTAATTATATAAAAGAAAATAATGTGTGAATTAAATCAAACAAGCCACCTGTCCTGTTCTCTGATTGGCTGTAGCACGTCTCTACTCTCAGTGCTGTCACAACCCATGTTAGGCTTTTAGGTTATAGGACGGCAAAAGGATCATCTGGGCTAGCATGTTGCATTGTGAACCGGGCTTAAGAAATCTGTTATACAATCCGGGATGAGGTGCGTGTGTGCGCGTGTGCGTGGGTGCATCCGGCAGTGGTAGGTCACGTCAGACAGTGGGTAGGTAGGAGTCTATGGCATCTCAGTGATGTCATGATGACTCAGACATGCAACAAATCGGTCATATATCTGCACAAAAAGGGGTAAATTGCCCCCATTGATTACGGAAGGGTACTTTAGAAATCTGAAGATACCCTTACACTTAAACCTTATGCTGTATGTTTACTGTTCAGAGAGAAAGCAATGGTGCACAGTCATTTAGATAATCATCTGGGGACCCCCTCCCCAAAATAATTCCCTGACCCAGAGGTTGAGAACCACTGCTTTAACTAACCAGAACAAAAAAATAAGCCATGTGCATAGATTACACAGATTATGAGTTCCATTTGGTTCCATTTGTATATAGTCACTAGTAAGACTACCCTAAGCATAAAGTAACACGTAGGATTTACTTTCACACATATTCACAGTATTTAAAGCCTTGCCTTGTACAGACTGCATACAAACAAACCAACTGACTGTGGGGGGAGGGGCAGCTTCTCACTCACACAGTTTTGAGTGAGTGCAGTGAGGGAGATGGGGGATGGGGGATGGGCAGGCAGCACAGGTGAATTTGATCAGTGGCTGATTGCATTGCAAGCTAGTAATCAGCAAGTGGGCTACAGTGGAAAGAATGAGTGAAAGGGTTGCCCTGCACAAGGTGAAATCTTTGAAAAGAGTGGAGGAGAGCTTAACTCAAATTGGTTAACAATCGGCAGACAAACAGGCAGGCAGGCAGGCAGATAGACAGACAGACAGACAGACAGACAGACAGACAGACAGACAGACAGACAGACAGACAGACAGACAGACAGATAATGTTAATTTAACCTTGCATCATGAGACTTAGTGTTCATTTGGTTCCATTTGTACTGTCAGAGCAGTGTAGATGTTGTTGACTAAAACTATGACGAAAAGTATTTGTCGATTGCATTTCTTTCACTGACAAAAACTAAATAAAAACTAAGCTGTGATGACTAAAACTAAGACTAATTATATTGACAATTTCGTCAACAAAATCAAAACTAGACTAAAACGTTAGGGAGGGACTAGTGGAGTAGAGAGTCATTTTATGTTTGGTTGTTCTCAAGTGTTGCGTGCTGAAAATAGCAGATCTACAAGCTCACAACGTGTCGCGCAACGCGTTGTGAGCTTGTAGATCTGCTATTTTCAGCACACAACCAAGTGTAAAATCACTCATTACGATGCCATCAAGGCCTGCCAAAATACATTTTAGTTGACTAAATGAACTGTAGATTTAGTCGCCTAAAAATGTATGATATTTAGTCGACTAAAATTAGACTAAAACTAAAACTCTTCAGGTCACTAAATTATGACTAAAATTAAATGACATTTTATTCAAAACTAAATCAAAATGTGTTGTCAAAAACAACAGTGTCAGAGTCCCTGGGCCTGAACAGTGGTTCTCAAAGTGGATTCCAACCTGGAATTCACTTTGAGAACCACTGTGTGAACAGAATATGAACATTTTTACATAACAGCATGGTAGCAATATCAGAATAATGATAGTTGACAAAGTAACCATCTTGGTGGTGCCGGTGGTGATAACATTAATATCCAAAGAAAACATTTGCCTTGTCATGGCATGTTCGGGGACATCATGAGCATTTAGCAATACAAAAGATTTGCATTCATTCAACCTTTATTTAATTTCTCGAAAAGATCAATTGAGGGAGATCCTCATTTACTACTTTATTGAAAATAGATGTTTTGATTTATGTAAATGTGGGGGTTTCTGGACTAACGCTGGTATTAAACATAATTCTGGAAAAAGTAGCCTATTTATACATTTGCAGGCAACTGAATAATGGGGATGCAGTAACGCACTGTAGCTTATGAGATACTGCAAATCAATTATCAAATTATAATTGCCATAATTATTCCTTGCAGCTACAAAAATGATGTCATACAACATGTAACTCAACATTAAAGTAGGGCTGGGTGATAAATCTCAGACCTGACTTTCTTTTTTTTTAAGATTAGTTTTTGGGGCTTTTTATGCCTTTATTTGTTAGGATAGTAGACAGACAGGAAATGGGGAGAGAGATGGGGAATGACATGTGGCAAAGGTCGTCCGGATCGGGAATCGAACCGGCGACCTGCATACCTAGACTTGTGGATCTGCTATATTTTAAAGATTCACTTAATTTTTCTTCCTGTGCATTTACCCGCTGGAAAAAACAATGTCATTGCTTAATTGCAGTGCACTTAAAACTGACCCAAAAACAACAAATGTATCGATAATTTATACCTACAATCGACAGGCTGCAGTCTAAGGCAGATTTTGGTTTCGGAAAATGATTTGAAAAATGCTCCCTTCAAATGTTCTGGGTAGCTATAATCACTGTAGCAGGTCCCCCAGCAGCAACGTTTCACCATGGCCGTAATAATGTAATATAAATGTTTTTGATATTAATTTGCCTATATACCAGTAAGACTCCCTAATCGGGTCACATTTATGATTGGCTACTTTTGACTATTTTCCCATATTTTTTTCCCAGGGGGTCCGTGGGGAGCCCTGGCGGTGGCTGGGCCCCTGGGTACCCCCTGGGTGCTGGCCCCGTCTCTCCCGGTCGATGGGGGGCCAAGGTACGGGCTTTTTAGCGGGTTATGGGAGCCAACTTTGGGTGGAAGTGTTTTGCTACGCTGTCGTCCAATCCTCACAGTTAGGGAGAGGGCTTTGCGACAGATCAATCATGCAGTAATCATGCAGATCTACAAGCTCGCAGCACGAAGCATTGTGAGCTTGTAGATCGTCTATTTTTTGGCAAAGAGATTTGGTAGAGAGTGAAAAACTACTGTATCAAGTACATATATTATGTACCTTTTACCAATTATAGAGGGTTTAAATAGTACTGGATATGCAGCTCGGCAAATAAAAGGTGAATTGATCCCAGTGTATGACAGAGGATGATATCACGATAAATTAAATCTCCACAATATGATTATTGTGAGTGTTTTTTATCACGATAAACGATAATATCGTATATTGTCCCATCCCTACGGTCTGAGGTGCTTTGGCGGTCTTCCCCGAATTTTGTCTGATTACAGCGGGGCAGGGCTACATTCCTGTGTCCTACAAAAAATAAATGTTGAACCTTGTTCATGATTGGTGTGTTTTTCAGCTATAGTTTTTGGTCTTATAACCCTTCCAGTAAATCTCTTATGAAAATCTCTAAAGAAGTCAAGAATAACAGACGAGCTGTAAAGTTAACTTCACAAAGCTTAAGTCTATTGACCCCTCAGTCATGACATTTTCAATGTCCCCCTTCGACCAAGATGGATGAAAATGCTAGTTTGTTCACTGCAGAACTTTATTAACAGTAGCTCAACATTGAAGATGTTGAAATCACATCTCTCAGCCTGTTCTCAGGCCTGCTAAGTCACACACAGTAGTCATATTGCATTGAATTGTAGTTTACCATCTCAGTGGCACCAACAACACTTAGTTAGTGAGCTTTGTATCGATGTCATTCCAGTCCTGCATGTTTACTGGCTTATATTCCACTTGTATGGTTGATCCTGAGGGCAAGTCAGGTGTTGAAACAGTAACACACCACTGTAGGCAAGAGACATTGACCGAAGTGCTGTACATGGTGCATAAATGACAAAAAGGCCTACCAGTAAGACTCCCTAATCGGGAGATAAGCGACCGTCAGGTCACATGTATACACAAAGACGGATGTAACTGGCATTGGTTCCTAGTTGTGTGGACAATGTATAGTTTTGGTTGGCTCAGAGAATGTGGGGTGTACCGATTTTCGTGATTTTAGGGCAAAATTTGTAGGAGCAGTGTCCAAAAATGTGTTTGAAAAAATCAGCCTGATGGGGGCGCTATATGGGACAGATCCATGTTGATGACATGAGTGTAGACATACTGTGTAGCGATTTGCGCAGGAAAATTAAGGAACATTAAAAGCCAGCGAAAAAACAAATGTGTCTTAGGAAGAGATTTAAAAACATCAATAGAATGCCTTGTTTGTGTTTAGCTATGTCACATTTAATCACATTTGACCCTTAAATACCCTGCAGTGACATATTTTCATGTGTTTAATTGCAGCTGTCCTGTTAATGTAGTTAGTCCTGTTAATTCACATGGGCGGAGCTTAGAACCTAATTATCTAATGTCCTCCTAATGTAGGATTTTGTCAGATTGTTAAAACTTGAGTTGTGTTGAGTTTATTCAACTTTTGAAGTGAAATATGTGTTCTATGGCTCAAAATAGATTTTTTGACATGCTCCACATATTAGTAAAGCAAGTGGAAAGTGGTGTCCTGCTAATGTTGTAAACCGCAGGTTTGAGCTAAAGGGTCCTGCTAAACCACATCTACCAGTATAGGTGTGTGTGTGTGTGTGTGTGTGTGTGTGTGTGTGTGTTTGCACGTGCACACACTTTAGTGTGCCAGAGATTCAGGAGCTGCTCCATTATTCAGAGGAGGCTGAAGTACTGAATAGCTCTCTCTCTCTCTCTCTCTCTCACACACACACACACACACACACACACACACACACACACACACACACACACACACACACACACACACACACACACACACACACACACACACACACTCAATCACATCAGTAAATGAAGAAGGCATGCATGTATCTGAAACTGTTAATTCAATCAAAAAGGTTCTAATACTGAAGATATGTGTTTTCAGAGCTATACCACCCCCGTGTGGATACTTTTGACTACAACCTGGGCATTTATGTGCAAAACAGGGCTAGGAAGAACTGATGTGCATGTAGCAGATTAATAATTTAATTTAGGCCTATATCATAAACAAATATAATGTTTGAGCCAGAGTCTCATTGTCTCCCGGCAAAAACCTAAACAACTTAGACAGTTCTTTGTGCCAGTAGGCATCAGACTTCACAACCAGGGGGCACGGTGGTGCAGTCGGTAGTGCTGTCGCCTCACAGCTAGAAGGTCCAGGGTTCGATTCCCGCTGGGAACGCTGTTGGGGGCGTGTTCTCTCCTCTGTGTCATCAGTGCCCACAACCTATGGGTGGGGTTGGCAAAAAGGTTTCTGTGTGAAGTTTGCATGTTCTCCCCATATCTACTAGGGTAGGTACCCTCACAAATAAAGTGCAGTAATCCTGGTCTCTACTGCCAGCCGTGGTGCCTGATTGAAGGGAAAGGAACTGGTTGGAATCATGCGTTACATCCAAACGGGGATTACTTCCCCCCTGTCAGGTAAAAAGAAGCAACTTGGACTCCTCATGCATAGAAGGAAGCATGAGTGCAGTATGTTGTCTCCCTAGGTTGGCAGAGGGAGTGTAGTGCCCAGGATTACATTAGATAATTGACACTGGGAGAAAAATGGGTTACAAATAAACGTATGTTAAAAAAATTTAAAATAAAAAAAGACAACCAATTATCTTTTAGGGTACCATACCTGAAGGCAGCATTCAGAGAATTGCCTTGTCCAAACTCTTCTGAACTTGAATGCAGCATCTTATGTTGAAAGAATTGCCCTCTCTTGACTTTATTAAGTGTGTTCAGTGTGGTATCGTTGATCAGGTTGGGTATCACGCACTGGAAATAGCCGACCTCCATGCTCAAAACGCGTCGCAGCTATTTTCGATATTTCTGAAATTTCAGTCCCTGCCTGCAGTGCCTCTCTAACATTCTCAACACGTCCCTGCTCCACTGTACCGCACAACAGTGCCACACGTCACAAATAGCCGATCTACAAGTTTACAACGGTTCGCCTAGTTCTATCCACAAGTTTCCGCGGGAGTTTACTGGAGACTATCGGGACCAAACTTCCGGGTTTAACAGCAGACATACAAACAAGCTCACGTCGCGTCGCAGATGCAACCCGTTGTGAGCTTGTAAATCGGCGCCGGAAGCTCGGTACAGACGTCTGCGCAATGCACTATGGGGCGTTGGAAACTCGTGGATAGACGGGTTTCTTGTTTACAAACATTGAGACTAAATGCACAGGTGACTGTATCATGTAATCAATTCCGTCCAATCCCCAAACCTGTTGTTTTGGGGAGCGCTGGTTTCATTGGCTAATTTTGGTACCGACCTGCGCACGCATCTAGTTCTTATCAGTGTTACGTTGCGAGCTTAGAACAGACTAAGCCCCCACTTCAAGTTCAAGTTCAAATTCAACATTGGCCTGGTCCATAATTCATCTCTGATTAGGACCCTTCGGGGTCTATCCATTCAGTGTCAATTAGGATCAGTTATGCTTAGTTCAGTGTGGTATCAAGTACTGAAAATAGCCAAAAACGTATCCATATTGCTTGGGAAGTCCACTTCCATGACAAATGACTGTATTGTGTCCCTGTAAATATTTAAATGTTCGCTATTTTAAAATAGCTGATGTACAAGCTCACATCTGTGCCCACCCACATTGTGCCAGGCCTAGCCAGTTGGATTAAATCCCTGGCTACGCCGCTGCTCTTGTGGTTAAATCATAGAGTTGGTGTTAAACCGGATTGTATTGTGTAGGGGCCCCACCATTTTTGATTGATTGGTTGAATACAACTTGTTTGGTCAAAAATGTAAACAGCACATGGTACAGTCACAAAAACTCACTCCCTCTAGTATTGTGGCTGTGGGTGTCTTACTTTGGAGAAGTACCGGTAGTTATCAGGTAAGAGGGTGAGGGCACTGCCCCTTTGACCATCTTAATTACCACTCCCATTTTTATTTGCTTAACCCTATCTTATACCCTGGGCCATCCCAGACAAGCAAATTGTGTTGGAATTAGGTGGCACATGGGCTTTAGGCAGAGAAGTAGTCAAGTCAGTTTGTTTTGGGAGGACTGAAGCTTAGTTTAGTGACAATAACATTGATGTTGGAGAACCAATAGGTGCAAGCCTAGTCAAAATGGCTTTGAATGAGGTCTCCAGCAAGAGCCTTGAGAGCACTTTTGTTGACAAAGGAGAAAAATCTTGTTCTTTGATCGACTTTCTTGATCATTTTTGATGCCCTTTTTTCTCCTGTAGGTTTATTGTCAAGAATACAGCCCTTAATAGGTTAGCCTGGAAAACAAGACAAATCTGTCAGTGATATTAATCTGAGCATGTCAAGCTACAAATGGGTAACTTCTTCCTTGAAATAATTTGCATTTACATTACTATGGGAATGTTTTGACCCAAAAAGAATTGATTCTGTTTTACCAAGGTGTAATGACAGTTTGTTATCGGAAAGCCGAATACTGAATTCGCTGAGTTCAGAACTGAGGGCTTATCCTCAACTTGTATTTTGTCCTCGTCCTAGACCAGGATTACTGAGTTGTCAGCGAATATGAACAAACTGCAGTTACAGGCTGCTTTCATGTCGTTAATGTATAGAAGGAACAGTTACAGTGCTAGGATTCTTCCTTGGGGAACCCCACAGTTCAGTGGCTGCAGTAGGGGTGAAAGCCCAAGCAAAATTTCCCTTGTTGACAATGAAGTTTACCTTGACCTTGAATGGGAGGGACGAGGACAATGTTCCATTGACATCAACCGCATGTCCTTTTCATTCAGTGTAGGATTTCTAGCCTGGGCTGGCTTCCAATTTTCGGGCTTTTGATCCGGTCGGGAGCGGATGGCGTCCTACGTAATTCTGTAGTCAAAACGGACTACACTTTGGCAGGAAACACCAAACCGGAAACAGTTTTAACCCCTACTTGCGCATGCGCAAACTACTTGCGCATGCGCTAACTGGGTTAAACTGTTTCCGGTTTTGTGTTTCCAGCCAAAGTGTAGTCCGTTTTGAATACAAAATGACGTAGGATCCCATCCGGTCTAGACCGGATCAAACAACCTGTTTTGTAAACGAAGACCAGGCTTTCTCCCAGCAGAAAGCCTGGTGAGGCGAGGTTAGGATTTCATCCAGTTCACAGATGTGTTATCAAAACCAATCGCTTCAGCTTATTCTATAGAATTTAACGATTGACAGTGTCAAACACCTTTTGGAGGTCCAGCATGACCATGCCACAGTATTTGCCCAGAGGTCTAACGCGGACAGTGTACATATAGTCAGAGTTAAAGTGGTTTGTGGCCTAGAACATTGGTTCTCTAAGTGGATTCCAGGGATCCCAAGGGGTTCTTGAGGGAGTTCCAGGGGCCCAGGTGGTCCCCAGCTAAATGATAGTTAGGAACCGAGTGGATCAGTGGACCCTTATGGCCTTATGGGTCTGTAACTCATTGTACAAAGGGAACCACCATTTGTACACTCTGAGTTAAATTAACATTGACATAATATAAATTGGGGTCTCGGAGATAGAAATGCCATTAAATGGGGGTCTGTAGGACCGTAGCCTAAATGCATGTCAAACTGGGGGTCCTTGAAATTAAAATGGTTGAGAATCTCTGCTAGAGCTGTAAAAATCTTCTGTTATGGGGGTCCCTGTGGCCCCCCATGTTTTCAAATGGGGGTCCGCTGGCTAATAATAAGTGTCAATTTGAGGGTCCTTGACATGAAAAAGTTTGAGAAGCACAAGCACTGGCCCGTCTGGCCGAGAGATGCATGCATACCATATGCATGCATATACCAAACATTGATGGAGAGAAGAAAAAAGAAAAAAAAAAACCTGTGAACTTTAACCCCGCAGCAGACAGGCTTGCTAGCCCCGCCCCCTCTGCAGAGAGAACGGGACGTCCATTCAAACACATCCAAACTCTCCTCTCCACCACCGCGGGATGCGAACCAACAACCAGGCCTGAAGCATCTGGAACGCAAAAGCGTCTCTGCAGCACCCCGCCTGTCCTTCAGCTTCTTCCAGCCAGCCTGCATCACCTGCACCAACACAACGGTCAGCTAACGGTCGTCAACGGTCGGTCAGTGACGGAGCAGCACTGGTAGCAGGAAGGAGGCTAACAGAGGAGCTAACCCACCAACACAACACGCAAACATGGCGAGCGCCTCGTACCACATCTCCAACCTGCTGGAGAAAATGACGTCAAGCGACAAGGACTTCAGGTACATCATTGTTTTTAAATTATACATAATTTCCCCCACCTGCAACCTTATAATATGTGGATACACGCTACATTTAGGGCAGAAAATGTTTCCTGACTAATAATGAACGGGCTAATTATAAGCTAGCAGGCCACGGCGCTATTCTGTTTTTTCCCCCTCCCTTTTAATTACACGTGCAGGTAGCACGAGCCATGTTGACACGAGGTGCTTGTAGCGAAGCAATAGAACGTGTCAGACAAACTACAACAAATAACATTTCAATTGCTTTTAATAAGCGAGCGAAACACAAAGCGTGTTTGTGTGTGTTGACGTTTAGCATCGGCACGCATGACAGTCCAGCTAGCTGCATGCGGCTAATACTGCTAATCAGCATGAACGAGAATTTGAGTTTGTTATTAAACGGTTTAACAAGGTAACAGGTTATGTTTGTTGTTGTAAACAGCTTGCTAACTGTCATGGTGTGTGTTGACGTTTATAGCATCCGTAGTTGGCTCCCCCTTGGTAATCATCACGGGCTGCATGTTAGCACTACAGAGGTGCAGCTAACTGCTGTCCAGCTCATTCTAATGTGTGTGTGTCCATTTAAAAATTAAACGCGTTATCAGATTTTGACCATTCAACGTGTATTAACGTGCGAAGCTAATTGAGTTTTCCCAGTATTGAATGACATACCAGATATAGCCGTCATTTATGCAGTCTAGTGTTAGCACAAGGGGTGTGGTAATCTCTGTAAAACAGCAACATGGGCTGTCAGCACACAGCAGCCCTGGAAAGTAACTCATGTTCACAAGTATTTATGTACTGGAAACGAAAGTAATTAGGTATTTGTGAAAAGGAAAGCAATTGATGTTAAAGTATTTGTGCTGGGTTGAGGTGACTAACTGCACATTTTAATCACTAAAATACTGCTTTTAACACTTGAGGATTTAACTGAAGTGTTTTGAATCATGTAGAATTGTGGCCTAAAGCAAGCTAGATGGAGAGTGTTTCAGCAGAATTCACTACCACTGTGAAATACTTTAAAATAACTAAATTAATGGATCGGTATTTTACCAGCCAGAGGATGCTTCTAGTAATTTGTAGTAATGTCAACTACCCACAGCCTGAGCCAACCATAATCTTATTTTTGTTTAACAGAATAATAATATGATTCTCGGTATTAACGGCAACAGGTGGAAACTGCTGTTTTAAAAAATAATAATTCATGTGATTGTTAAAGAGTAGCGTGGCTCCCAGGTTAGCTGTCCCTACTCTGCCTGTTGGTTTGTCTGTGGCTGTGGTCTTAAAGGAAGTCTGTTTCTGTCTGAGGGTGAACGCTTGCTAGTAGTGTGTGTGACTGAGAACGAGTAATCTTTTCATGTTGAGACTGGAAGCCTGTACCAACCTGTATATCTACCTTTCTATATGTCTGATCAGACATGAATGTCTGTCCAACTCTGAAAAGTACTAACCAATCTATCTACCAGTCTATGGGACTGATCAGTCATCTCTGTATGTCTGTCTTTGAATATGTCTGTCTCTACTTTATGTCCATGTCATATTGCCTGTCAGAACCTCATTATTCCCACTGACAAATGACAGTATCCATGTGTAAACACACTCTCACTCTCTCCAGGTTCATGGCAACTAATGACCTGATGTCTGAGCTGCAGAAGGATTCAATCAAACTGGATGATGACAGTGAGCGGAAGGTCAGTTAATACCAGTCACAGTTTTGTACAATTCATACCAGTCCATACTGGTTTTGTACTGTCCATACCAGTTCCATACAGTCCATAGCAGTTCATTACTAGCCTGATTTTACTCAGCAGTCCACTCAGAGAGTGGGCAGGTCTATGGGCTGGAGCCAGGCTAGTTCATTACAGTTATGTACAGTTAATACCAGTTGTACATGGCAACATACAAGTACGGTAGATACAGTACATAGTTATACATAGTTAGCACCAGTTCTATACATTCTGTACAAGTTTTATTTAGAAGTGGTGCTGTTATTTGTGAAATGTTTCGAAAAATCTTGTGAAAAATGTGGTATCCTTTTCATCAACAGAAACACAAATCATCTGTTATGGGGGTCCCTTGAAAAAAATCTTTAGCGATGGGGCCAAATAAGTCCTTGACATGAAATGTTTGATTACTTATATACAGTTCATACCAGTTCTATACCACCAGATTTCCTGAATGAATATGACTGAAACTGAAACCACATTAGATTGATTGATTGACTTAATTGATTAACAGGTGGTGAAGATGATTTTGAAGTTGTTGGAAGATAAAAATGGAGAAGTTCAAAACCTGGCTGTTAAATGGTAAGTGCACGCATACATGAACACACTAGCACACTGACACTACCTACAGTGGTTGTCTTGCCGAGCCATGAGGCCCATAGGGCAGGAGCCTATCTCCTTTTTCTGTAGCATGAGGCAGCTTGACAAGTACACCCCTTGGACATGAAGTTAGTATGTTGCAGAGACTTACCCCAAAGCAGGGAGGCACTGGGTCCTATCTTTAATGACCATTTTTCAGACACTCTTAACCACAAGGCCACTGAGCTGGTTGTCTTGTAGCAGATATTCCACTAGGATAAGTTGGTGCTGGTAAAAATGGGAAATATATTTTTCTGGAAGAAAATATATCACAAATCTGTGAAAATCATGATGTAGATGACTATATGGTGGTCTTTATGTTGCACTTGTCACACACCCAGCCTTTATTTGGCCTGGTTAAGGAGTGGTTAAAGGATGGAGAGGGTGATGATAAGCTTATGCTGATTGGTCAGCTGCTGTATTTTCCTTAGGGGTTATACAACAGTATACAGTGCAGCATAGCTGAATGGTTAGGGAGCCCGCCTGGGAAACCAGAGCCCCTGGTTGTCCCAGGTTCGATTCCAGGCCAGGGTAGCAATGGCAATGTGTGTCACTGAGTAAGACTCTTAACCCCTAATAGCTCACACGCTCCTTGTGGGCAGCGAATCAGCTGGGTTGGGCTGAAAATACAGAATTTTCCTTGCGGGAGGAAATTGGTATCTATTATTATAATTATTATTATTATTAACAATCTGTTAATACACTAAAATACAACTGTGGTCCTTGTATTTGGTATCTTGTTGGGACGTTTAGATCCTGTGCTAGGGACTGAGATGTGGTACTGCTTGACGGTCAAAATCCGATTTCTCCCTGGAGTAAGAAAGCGTGCTCTATAACAACACTTGCATGCCACGGGGGACCTGGGTTCGATTCTGGGGTAGGACAAACAGGGTTGCAGGGAGTAGTTCGGTAGAATCTAGAGGGTTAGTCTGTGTGTCCAGAGCTAATCTCGCAAACTGCCAAATGTCTGTGTACACTACCAGTAGGCCACAGAAAACCTGGTTATTTTGGCTACTTTTGAAATTATTGTGAAAGTGGTTGATGTGTGTCTGGGTTCTATCAATATTTAACCTATGAAGAGTATTAACAAGAGCTTGTGACTAGATGACTACATTGGATCCATTGGAACACAGGTTATTTTTCCATATCCTGGAAAGTAACGTTTTTTGTCTTATAGTTTTTTTTAAATATTGGAATTTTGATTTCATAATGAAACTCAAAGGGGCTCTGAAAACCATGCCCTAATTTGGAGAGATACATCATAGATGACTGAACTGAAGTCACAGGCTGGCCACCAGGGCTGTAATCTAACCCTGTTTTAATTATTCGAAATTCGGGGGGGTTTTCCAAATGGACCATAGAAATATCGAACAATCGGACCATCGAACGTACTGTACCTTTAACCAAATATAATTCTTTATAGAATCCTATGGGGGGCGACGAGCTCCTTTCGGAACCTCTCCCTCTGATATACAGCTCCAAGATGAGCTGTATAAAATAGGGAGAGGTTCCAAAAGGAGCTATTCTTATCTGTAAATATTTTCTTGTTTGTGTAAATCAAACTTCGGCGTGAGTTTCGATGCTACAATCGAATGGTTTTGCATTTTAATCACAAGACTCGTAGCTTTAAGATTATATATAACACGGCAATTTAAGCGACGCACACACTTGTGTACACGCTGATATAGTGGGAGAAATATGTAACAAAAAAAGGCAAATGTGTTCACTTCCGGCAGAAAGCGTGAAAATTTGCACCTTAGGGTATTTTTGTGCGCTGAATTCAAAAATTGACGGTCCCAAGCAATTTTCCCATGGGATCTTGTGGCTCTCATTCACTTACCATACTAGGGAAAAAAGACCCCCCAAAAAATCTTCTTCAAGTAGCATGTGAGGGGTCAAACTAGGTGTTTTTCGGGATTCTGAATCCATTGCAAGCATTTGTTTTGCACGAAAAACATTCCTTTCCGAGAAATGGACACAACAAAACTTTGAAAAGTGATGACTCATCACTAAACCATAGTTTGTGGGGTCCATTTCTTGCCCAAGGAATGTTTTTTGTGCAAAACAAATGCTTGGAATGGATTCAGAATCATGAAAACCCCCTAGATAGACCCCTCACATGCTACATATAGAAGATTTTTGGGGGGTCTTTTTTTCCTAACCCTAACCCTATGGTAAGTGAATGAGAGAAAAGTGAATTTGAGAAAAGTGCTTGGGACCGTCAATTTTTGAATTCAGCGCACAAAAATACCCCTAGGTGCAAATTTTCACGCTTTCTGCCGGAAGTGAACACCTTTTTCACATATTTCTCCCACTAATATGTCGACCGTGCGTGACTTTCCAATTATTGTAAAGACAACATATAGGCACTGGGCAGGCTACTGTGATATTCCGAATAGGCCTATCACATTCTGATAATATATTTTTCTTGTAAAAAAAAAACCCTGAACCCGTTCATTTAGAACTTTGATTGCCAACGTAACGAACGAACGTTCAAACGTTTGGTTATAGCCCTACTGGCCACATGAAGTCTGAGATGCATGTTTAAGCCCCACTGTCACCATGTGCATCCCAAGTTCCACACAATTAGATTTTGGAAATAGGGCTTAAGTGGTTAGCCTACCCTAGACGGCAGATGTTCACAACGCATTGCAATGTAAGCTTGTGAGCGTGAAGATTTGCTATTTACGTTGAAGAGATTTGTGGAGGGAAAAAAGAAGGAGGTGACCAATTGGAGACCCCTGGACGACCTGTTAGTCTGAAAATATAAGCCTATGCCTATTGGATCAACACATTTTGATGCCAGCATTTGTTGCTCTCCTCATCAACCCTGTGCAGGTTATAAACTGTGAATTCCTATGAGGGGCTGAAGAGAGAAGCCCCTTCTCTAATGATAGCCAGAGAACACTGTGATCATGTACATATAACCTCATCTATGTAGGCTACTTTGGGTGAAAGTTTTTATTAATGCACATAGTGTCCCATGAGAAGTTAGTTGGCTACCAGAAAATAAAAAAGCATTTTCCAGCTAACAGAAACGTCTGTGTTTTGTGCTTAGCCTGGGCCCTCTGGTGAGCAAGGTGAAGGAGTACCAGGTTGAGACCATCGTGGACACGCTGTGCACCAACATGCTGTCTGACAAAGAGCAGCTCCGAGACATCTCGTCCATCGGACTCAAAACTGTTATAGGAGAACTTCCTCCTGCCTCTAGTGGTATGTTTACTAGTACTGTTAATAATGCTGTTGCTGCTACTACTGTTATTACAACTGGTACATGTTAATACAAATGTTATTACTGCTACTAATAATTTGAGAACCTCCATCTGCCTTTAGTGATATGTTTAGGACTGTTACTATTACTGGTACTAATGTTAATACTAATGTTTTTACGACGGTTATTACTACTACTACTAATGTTATTGACTTCCACCTGCCTTTAGTGGTGATGTTTGCTACTACTACTGTTAATACTTTTATTACTACAATTACTATTACTACTTTCACTATTGTTAAAGGAGTAGTTCACCCCCAAAATGACTTTTTTTTCTATTGATTACTCAGGCCATGGAGAGTAGAGTTCAATAATATTTTTTGGTTTTTGTCACATTCCTAAGACAAAATTTTGATTCGAGTAAATTTACCCCCATTGATTCCGGATGGTGACCCGGTCGAAACGGGTCACCATCCGGAATCAATGGGGGTAAATTTATTGTTATCACATTTTTGTCTTAGGAATGCGACAAAAACCAAAAAATATTATTGAACTCTACTCTCCATGGCCTGAGTAATCAATAGAAAAAAAGTCATTTTGGGGGTGAACTACTCCTTTAATACTAGTAACTGATACTGCCTGTATTCATCAGAAATTATTTTCTAATTAATTTAGGTAGTTTTATAATAGACTGTGAATGTGAATATAAGAACTCTTACCACCCTTAATTACAGCATATCCTGGTTAAGTTATGTATAAAAATATAGACGTAGGTACCGGTTCCTGATTAAATTAACACCGGAATAACACCTGGGGCTACTGGTTAACTCATTGCATGCCAGGCCCGATAGTCCCGAGATTATTTCAATGTCTTTCCCCGCCAGGCCCGATAATCCAGAGAAAATAAAAAAATAAAAAATCAAAAAAAATGTTTTTCAAAAAAGTTTTTGGACCCCAAAAACTTTAGTAGGCATGATAGCAATCGCGAAATTGCATGTTTAACCCCCATAGCAACCCCATCTTTCAAACATGGCAGCCATCTTTGTTTACATTTTAGGAAAACATAATGGCTGCTATCTCATGAATGCCTGAACGGATTTCCATTCGGATTTTTTTGTTTGAAAGCTGTGAGCAATGTGCAGACACGTGGTGCATTATCTAGGCATGGGTGTGCATTATCCGTGCACTATGAATTACATGGAAGTCTATGGAGACAGAGGCAGGGGAGAGTACGAAGGTATTGTTAAATGGCGGGGAATGTGTTAAGCACATAGAGTTAGAACACCACCAGCTGCGTTCTGAATGTGTGTGATGGAGTTACGGTGTTCCTATGTGCACTGACGTCACGTTGCAATTAGCCGCGTTCAACACTCCATGTGTACGCGTGAAACATAATCGAGAAAATCTCAATCTCAGCCCGTAATGCATATTTATGCATTTGCATTTTGTCAATAACAATGTCAATCAATCTTGCTAGGCTCAGCGCTAGCAGCCAGTGTTTGCAAGAAGATAACTGGCAGACTGACAAGTGCCATCGCCAAACAGGAAGACGTGTCTGTTCAGCTGGAGGCGCTCGACATCATGGCGGATATGCTCTGCAGGTAACCACACTCACTGTGCGTGTGTCTCCATTATCAAAACGCACAGACAAATGTAACATGGGCACTTAAATCACTCATTGTGTGTGTGTGTGTGTGTGTGTGTGTGTGTGTGTGTGTGTGTGTGTGTGTGTGTGTGTGTGTGTGTGTGTGTGTGTGTGTGTGTGTGTGTGTGTGTGTGTGTGTGTGTGTGTGTGTGTGTGTGTGTGTGTGTGTGTGTGTGTGTGTACACAGACAGGGAGGATTGTTGGTGAATTTTCATCCCTCTATCCTGAGCTGTCTGCTTCCCCAGCTCACCTCTCCTCGCCTGGCTGTCAGAAAGGTACATCTGACCCCTAAAAAAATAACTATATTAAAATAGTGGTTACCTAGTGGTGGGAATTGTCATTAATCTTAACATTAAATTTAGATTTAAAATAAATTATATTTTCATCAGTGACAGTGTTATTATTTTGTTGGATAGGTGGTTATTTTGAATGATGCCTCTTTATTACATTTGTTCTTTAAACTTGATTCAATCTGGCTAATCTTGATTTTAATATCACCTCTTCTGTTTTCTTCCCGGTATTGTCAAACCAGCTTAAATAAAAATCTGACTTCTGGTACCTTATGTGGACTTCAATATAAGAGCGCTGTTGAGTTTAGTTGAGGAGCCACTGTGCTTACTCGCAGCTCTTTGCTCCCTCGGGTAGGCTGTTTAGGGGCTTGTGTTTGCAATGATACGCCTGCTTTATACTTAGTTGCTTGCTGGTGTTGTGCCCTGAAGATGGCCAGTCTGCATTGTGAACTACACGACATGCAACCAAGTATAAATCGGGCATTAATGGACATCAGGGCAGTGGCATGGTTAGTAGGGCTGGGTGATATCACAATATCAGAATATTTAGGACCAAATTCCTCTTATCAATATAGAGATTCTAGAGCAGAATATTGGAACAGTCAGGTAAGTTTACTGTTGGCAGCATTAAATTAAATGTTAGCCAAATCTAGTCTCATGTCATGATATTGATAGAATTATTGCCCAGCCCTAATGGATAGTAATGATTGCTGGCATGTGATGATGAGAACAAGGCCATATTGAAATACAAGGCTATTGAATACAAAACGTGTTCTAGTTATTGAATCAAAGTTAGAAATTACATTTTCGTGACAACTCTTTGATGTTTTACTAATGAACTTGTAGTGCGTTAGTACTAATGATTATTCATTACACTAATGACAGTAGTATCAAAGAGCTGGTACTAATTAATATTAATGTGAGAGTGTAACACACATAACTAATCAACTAATTTACTTTCATTACAATTCTGCAACAGGAAGTCATTGTTAATCATATTGTTATGGTAGTACAGGACCATCATGGGACTGGTTCACACGTGGTGATGTTTAAATGTTAATATTATAATTGTTTTGTTCTCAGAGGACCATCATGGCTCTGGGTCACCTGGTGATGTCATGTGGGAACTTGGTGTTCATTGACCTAATCGAACACCTGCTGTCTGAACTGGGACGCACATGGGACGCCCTGAACATGTCAACTACCAGAACATATATTCAGTGTACGGCTGCTATCAGCAGACAGGCTGGACACCGCATAGGTAAGACGGCTAGATGGACAGGTCATCGCAATGCTTGATTTTCTGTCTCTCGTCAAAGAAAATGATTTATTAAGGCATGAGGTCAGCATATCGGTATTGGACGATGTTTACTTAAAAATGTCTGTCTATATTCCAGGTGAATATCTGGAGAAGATCATTCCGTTGGTGGTGAAGTTTTGTAACGTTGATGATGATGAACTGAGAGAGTACTGCATCCAAGCCTTTGAGTCCTTCGTTAGGAGGTACTAGTACACAGTTTATTGAAAAATAAATCATTCATTCGTCATTTTAGTTTTTATGTAGTTTTCAGTTTGCTGTTTGATTTTAGTTTTAGTTTTGCAAGTGCAGAAGTCGTTTTAGGAATTGACCAGTGTTTTAGTTGAACTTTTTATTTAGTTTTTAGTCTTACTTTTAGTTTTAAAACTGGTAACAGGTGCAATAACACTGTAGATGTTGTTGTCAGGTGTCCTAAGGAGGTGTACCCCCACGTTCCCACGGTGATCTCACTCTGTCTGCGCTATCTGACCTATGACCCCAACTACAACTACGATGATGAAGACGAGGATGACAACGCTATGGATGCAGAGCAGAATGATGAAGATTACCAAGGTAACACACAGAGCAGATATATACACAGTAGTGTATTTCATGTTGAGAAGTTTTACCTGTCAGTGATGTAGAGCAGGGGTCTTCAACAGGGGGTCCGCGACCCCTAGGGGGTCCGCGGAGGTACTGCAGGGGGTCCACGAAATTATTGGTAAAAAAAAAAAAAAGATTTCAAAAAATGTTGTTTTTCACATTTATGTTAAAAAATAAATCATGATTCTATCTATTTTGAATAGCTTGAATACATGATTACTATGCAATTGACAGATTGTTGATATTATTGACATTGGTTCTCAGTTAACACATATGGTGCCAACCCCGAGTTTCCCGAGTTTGTATTGGTACTAGTGCTTTTTTTTTTTCAAATTTTCTTTTTTCAAAACATTTTTTTGTACCTCCAGAAATGTATTAGGCATGATCGCGATCGCGAAATTGCATGTTTAACCCCCATACCAACCCATTCTTTCAAACATGGCAGCCATGTTTGTTTACATCTGAAGAAAACATAATCGCTGATAAATCATGAATGCCTGAACGGATTTCCAAGCGGATTTTTTTGTTTGAAAGCTGTGAACAGCATCTACACACGTGGTGCATCATCTAGGCATGGGCGTGCACTTTTTACACACTTGCACAATTACATGGAAGTCTATGGCAGGGGTCCTCAAATAGAAATCTTGAAGGTCCACAAATATTTTTTTGAACCAGGTCCGGGTCCGGAAAAACAAATATATTATATATATATATATATATATGTATATATATATATATATATATATATTTATAAGTAATGGTCTGTTTCCAGATTCTTTATTAAAAGGGTATTAGGTCCTTAAATTATGACTGTCATCTGGCCTGGGGATTCCTCCAAAAATCATTTGGGGACCTCACTTGACTGAAGTGCAACAACCCATTGAAGGGAGATTACAGAATGTTTAAATCAAAGTGGAGCAGAGATATTTTGCGCTAATGTTTGTTGCTTTGTTTTCTTTTAACACACTGGGATAATTTTCGAATAATTTATGCTTGTGTCACAAGTTCTCACAACATGAATATCGATCTGAAAACAAGTACCGCGCGTCAGAGACTAAAGCGGCTCGTAGCTCACTCGTGTACTGAGTAGTGCAGCTCACAGCTAGCTTAGCTGCATGGCTAGCTGCATATCCATGCAGAAAGAGAGAGACGACGGTGGCACGTCCCGACAAACTCTCTGGAGAGAAGATTACAATCCTACAAACGTATTCACGTTGATGTTGTTGTGCGTGAATGAAACCCACTGGTTTATAGTTGCGCTGTTGCAGGCTGCAGCTCCGAACGCTTACTACTGAGACGCTTCGCTACCGTGGTCTGTGCAAGGAAGATTTTGGGTCTGTGGAATGAACTCTAGTGACCCAGCTGGCATCAGCCAATCAGCTCGTCGTTGTCCTTGTCCCTCTCTCTCTCTCTCTCTCTCTCTCTCTCTCTCTCTCTCTCTCTCTCTCTCTCTCTCTCTCTCTCTCTCTCTCTCTCTCTCTCTCTCTCTCTCTCTCTCTCTCACACACACACTCACAGCGCATGCAATGAATGAAGTGAAACGAAGCGTGGAGATATTTTTCCTTTTTTTTTTCTTTACTATAATTCGTCCTGGGTCCGGTCGGCGGTGCCTCGCGGTCCGGACATGGACCGCGGTCCGCCTATTGAGGACCCCTGGTCTATGGTAACCATGGCAACGCGAGACATTGAAGAGAAAAAATCATTGCAACATAAGTGTTAATAAGTAGTATGTTTAGAAATGGTAGTGGTACGGCCCACCCTGCTCGCTGTAACTTGTACATGTTTAAAATAAAAAAATAAAAAATATGTCGTAGCCCCGACCCCCCCACTCTACGAGGTGGTAGGGGGTCCCTGCTCCATCTCCTCATCAGTTTGGGGGTCCCCGGCCTGAAAACGTTGAAGACCCCTGAATAGAGTACAGTGATGATGATTATGACTACAGTATGTACTATGTGCACCTCTAGGGATACACAAAGGTACAGCAGGGGGTACGTGAGACCAAGTGCAAAATGGAAGGATTTATTTTACTGTTTATTTCTAAAACGACAAACTTCATGTCATGTGAACCTGCTGATCTGTAAAGTAAATAAAACTAGCACTAACTGAATAGAAAGCAATACTTCCCTTATGCTGTTTTATTTTGTACATATTGACGTGAAACCTGGACTGTCGTATGAAGGGGGATTCTGAAATATCGGCAATTTTGTTTGTTATTGTTAGATCTTATATTGGTCCAATGGAGTCAAATTAGTTTGTTTTGGTTCCTCAACATTGCAGTAGCAATGACGCATTAACAAAGAAATGACGATAAAGACGTGGAGTGATAGTAAGACTAGAAAATGCACTCCTCGATTATGATGATCTAAATAGTGATGAAGAGTACGGTGAAGCTTATGATGATGATGATCACCTTATAGGCAGTGATGAAGAGTACAGTGATGATGACGACATCAGTTGGAAGGTCCGTCGTGCATCGGCAAAGTGTCTCGACGCTGTCGTCTCGACCAGACATGAGATGCTGCCTGATTTCTATCGCTCCGTCTCCCCTGCACTCATCGCGCGGTTCAAGGTACTGTTGCACTCCTACTGTTTCACTTCATCTACTGTATCACTCCTACTGTCTGTAATTCCTATGGTGTCACTCATGACGCATCATTATTACTACTGTATCTCCCAATGCACCTACTTTGGGAGATAAAGTAGCAATGATGAGGCACTCAGCCTGTGGGCTCCCAAATAATTGGCAAACACTTAGGTTTTTGATGATAATATAGCATTAATAATATATATTTTAAATTCTTTTTACAGTTAAAAGTGAGTTTTCATTGTGATACCAATAAACAGGAACTAAAAGTATACTATTTTAGTTCCATTGATCCAAGCTGGAACACAATAAAATGATCATAATATGCTCACTGTGTTGAGATTTTCAAGTGGGCTCTGATCCAGAAAAGATAGAGAACCACTGTCCCAATGTCTAGTAAAAGTTCAGACCAAAGAGTTCCACAAAACCAAACAGTTTTGCACTGGCGTCGCTTGCTGAACATATCTGTTCTGCAAGCTTTGTAGATCTGATATTTTTGGCATGTGACATTGTTGAACGACAGATCAGTTATTCAAACCGTGTGTGTGTTTGTTTGTAGGAGAGGGAGGAGAATGTGAAGGCAGATGTATTCCATGCATATCTCTCTCTGCTGAAACAAACCCGACCAGCTCAGATGTGGATGTCTGATCCAGATGCTATGGAGCAAGGAGAGACACCTCTAACCCTGTTACAGAGCCAGGTACACACACAGCTGCAAACATCAATTTACATTCTATTGATTTATCAGCGTCCTGCAAAGTGAAGGTCAGAGACGATACATTTTTTATTATCAGGACTCGGAGGTTATCATCACATGTAGTGTGTCCTTTTTGTCTCTGACTGTAGGTTCCTATGATAGTGAAAGCTCTTCATAAGCAGTTGAAGGAAAAAAGTGTGAAGACGAGACAGTGTTGCTTCAACATGTTGACTGAACTGGTGAACGTACTTCCTGGAGCCGTGGTTCAACACATCCCAGTACTAATACCAGGTACTACATTAACTATTACAACACAACACTACTGCTAGTGGTCCAACACATCTTAGTAATACCAAGTACTACCAGTTCTGTTATGCTGAATTCTGAAAACCGGTCAGGTTTCATCCGTTAACTGTGGCGAGGAGCGACCACTGCTTTCTGCACCGCGGCAGGAGGTGTATTCAGCTAAAAGCGGTGCGGCAAAGTAGGGAAAAGTTTAACTTTTCCACTGCAGCTGACTCTTTGCAGTGAGACAGAGCTTCAGCCAACCAGAAGCATGCTGTGTTTTGAAATGGGCATGGATTAGGTTTACAGACTAAATACTCTACGGAACGTACTGATTATCCTCACGGAGGAAACTGAACGACTCAAAGAACGATAATGTTTGAGGAATTGACCAAATTCGTCCCTGTTCACACAAAAGAAAGAATCACTTTGAACGAATCATCACTACTGGCTTGTGGCAGAGCAGCGGATTTCTCGCTGGGCCACAACTTGCCTATTGACAAATTTGTCACCTATACCTTGAACACACCCATTATTTAGCAGAATCCCACAGTGTGGAAATTTGCTCGCTGCCATTGGTGTGAACTCAGCATTACAATACTACTACTACCTGTAATTGCTGGACTTATAAGCTGCAGGTTTTTTCCCATTTTTTGAACCCAGCGGCTTATACAACGGTGCGGCTTATTTATAGATTTTTACAGCTAACGGCCAGTTAGTTAGTTTTACAATGGTCTTTAACAAGGATTTATATATAGATTTTTACAGCTAACGGCCACCAGGGTCGCTCTAGCTGGAAGCAGGAAGGACACCTGCGGCTTATAGTCAGGTGCGGCTTATATATGTAAACATTTGTTTTTTGTTCTAAATTTAGCAGGTGTGGCTTATATTCAGGTGCGGCTTATAGTCCAGCAATTACGGTAGTTACTGGACAGGTACTGGACAGGTATAATGACTGATGTCTTCTCTCTTTCGCCCCTGCGTGTGTGTGTGTGTGTGTGCATTTCAGGTATAATCTTCAGTCTGAATGATAAGTCCAGCAGTTCGAACCTGAAGATCGATGCATTGTCGTGTTTGTACGTCATCCTGTGCTCGCACCCCCCTCACGCCTTCCACCCACACATCTCTGCTCTCGTCCCACCTGTGGTGGCCTGTGTGGGAGACCCTTTCTACAAGATCACTTCCGAAGCCTTGCTAGTCACACAGCAGCTGGTTAAGGTACAAGAATTAAAACTTCACCTCACTTTGATGCACTGTATATGGGGGGGGGGGGGGGGCAGTCTGACTACAGTTGTAACTGTAGACTAGAGGGTTTAAATGGTTAAAATGATTTTGCATTTCATACCTTTCATCTTTCAACCTGGGCAGAACCCTCAACTAGTTATGTGCTATAGTCAGCAGAAAATATAGGGATGTCCCGATCGGATCGGGGGATCGGTGGCCGATCACATGATTTTCAAAAGATTGTAATCGGGAGAAAAGGATCAGGAAACATGTTATTTTAAAATATATAAAAAAGGATGAGCTTTATTTTATTTTGATCCAATGCTGCACTAAGTGAAAAAATTAAATAAAATGAGCTATATCCATGTTGGATAGAATGGATAAAAACAAATAAAAAAAAAACCTTAAAGTTATACCATACTTTTTTTATAAAACAAATCTTAAAATGGTCCTAGCTGTTAAATCGCTAAAGTTTTAGAACCCCCACTCCGTTATTTTCAGCTTCTAAAGCCTTCTCTTTATATGTTTTCTATGATCCCTGCCCGGGACCGGTTTTCGCGGAAAAATTGCGTCATCACACTACCGGCCAATCACAGCGAGGGTTATACACTGCCGGCCAATCACAGCGCAGAACATACACTGCCGGGCTCTCTGGTGGGTTTAGGAAACACGCCTTCAGGAAGTACACTGCAGTGTTTACACTGGAGGAGTCTAGCATGTAACTCCCCAACCGCTGCTCGTAGAAGGACACGGGAGACCTCATTGAAAGCGTCTCGGCGAGGCGAGGCGGACGCGGTGGTCTGACGGCCTGGTCCGCGAGCGAAAAACGGACGAAAAAAGCAAACGCGACCGCGGTTTGCTATACTGCTACAGACCACCAGTTGAGCAACTTACACAGTATAGCTTTAAAGGACAACTTGAATGCGTTTTTTCTTTTCTTTTTCCTTAATGCATCGGGAAAGATCGGTATCGGCAGATACTAAAAATCAAATGATAAGGATCGGATCGGGAGCAAAAAAACTTGATCAGGAGTCAGGACATCCCTAGTAAAATATATTGTGTTGTGTTCTTCCAGGTGATCAGACCTCTGGACAGCATATCGGAGGACTCGGAGAGTTTTGACCCGGAGCCCTACATCAATGACTTGTTCAGCTGTACAATCAAGCGCCTGCGAGCTGCTGACATTGACCAGGAAGTTAAAGAAAGAGCAATTTCCTGTATGGGCCAGATCATCTGTAACCTAGGTAACCAAGGTTTACATTCTATGTATGTGCAGACGTGTGTGGGGAGGAATCAATTGGAATAACGACTAAATTGTGGAGAAAAAGAAGAAAAAAAAACTCAATTTAGTTTTTAAAAGTTAAAAGGCAGGGGATGAATATACCTGATTTGTCACAGAACATGTCTCCATGACAACCATTCCAGTATTTATTGGATCATAGGCATAGAGATGAAAGAGGGGGGGGGGGGTGAGAGCGGGTAAAGTAATGAATAGTAATGTTGGTTTTAACACATCTTCCTGCTGTACCTCCCATTTCATCATGTCTTCTTGTGCCGTTACCTAGGTGACCGTTTGCCCACTGAACTCCCTGGAACACTGCTCATCTTCCTGGAACGACTCAAGAATGAAATCACACGACTCACTACTGTTAAAGGTGCTACTACCTCAATAAACACTACTAGCACTATACCAGAGTCATTACAGTTAAAGGCTCTGCAAGTGCTACCTCACTAAATACAGATGTCCTACTATTAAAGGTACTATTGCTGCAGTACACAAGAGTAAAATTGTTATTTTCTTTGTTCCGTTAGCGTTGACGCTGATAGCAGGCTCTCCTCTTAACATCGACCTGGGTCCCGTACTTCACGAAGCTGTTCCCATCCTCGCATCATTCCTCCGCAAGAACCAGAGAGCTCTGAAACTGTGTACATTAGCTGCGCTGGACATCCTGCTGAAGAATTACAGGTACCTCTGTCAACCGGTGACACACTTATTCATTCTAACAGTTCCACCATGATGGATGTCGTCACTGTCGGGTGGAAACCTTGTATGTGCAAAACTACGATTTTCAGAAATCGCAAACGTATCCCCAAATTCCCCATATTGTTGCGTTATGCCGATACAAGGTTTCTACCACGACAGCAATGATATAATTGTTCTGATCAACGTTATTGATGATCTTCTATTGAATTGATCAGTTCCTCAGTGACTCCAGCCATGATAGACGCGGTGCTGGCTGAACTCCCTCCCCTCATATCAGAGAGCGACATGCACGTGTCTCAGATGGCGTTGAGCTTCCTGTCCACGTTGGCTCAGACACACCCCTCCTCCCTGGCTCAGCTCAGTGGAGGAAACATCCTCACACAGCTCATATCTCTGGTTCGATCCCCACTGTTACAGGGAGGAGCACTGGCAGCCATGTTGGACTTCTACCAGGTAACGACATCCTGACACTGGGCAATTAACCGAAAATATTATTGTTATTTTATTGTTAGTTTTTTAATTATTTCTTTTAGTTTTAACAACAATTCATGGGTTGCATTTGTAGTCCTAAACAGCCATGTTGAGGACCAACACAGGTATTTCAATGTGTCTGATTGGCACAGAACTAATGTTCTACGCCAATCAGAACACCTTTGTTGGTCCTCAACATGGCTGGTGTAGGACTACAATTTCAACCCATGAATAAATACATACATAAACCACAGGACTACATGTAACCACACTGTACATTAACAGTAAAATAAGACTGTAATAGTTGACTATTTAAACGTATAAATATTGTAATGTGCCATACTGCCATTACAGCGTTGATGTCAAGGAGAAATGTCTGACAATTAACCGAAAATATATATATTTTTTTCTTTTTTTTTGCACCAATAACCGACTTGCCTGTGTATGCCCTACTTGTACTACTTCTACTGATTCTACTACTTCTCTCAATCCTTGTACCTATTTTTCCTCTTTTAATCCCAATCATCTACACTTGACTTCTCTTCCTCATCTCCTTCTACTCTTCTCCATATACCTGCTGATGATGCTAACAGAACCAGTTGACTAACACATGTTGTGTGCGTGTGTGTGTAGGCTCTGGTGTCTACAAATACAGCCGGTTTGGGTTACATGGACCTGTTGAGGATGCTAACGGAACCAGTCTACTCCCAGAGTTCTGCTCTGGCTCACAAACAGGCCTACTGCTCCATTGCTAAATGTGTGGCAGCACTCACCAGAGCCTGTCCAGACGAAGGACCTGCTGTCGTGGGACAATTCATACAGGTACATGTTTCACTGTCGAATGTATCCTTTAGTCTTCTTAAGCTTGACTTAAACTTTGTCATATTATGGTGTCGCGTGGATGCTGAAAATAGCTTATCTAAAAGCTCACAGCCAACTCCGGCAAGCGGACACCATGAAGTATTAAAAAAAGCCCAAAGTCCTCCATGTTGGGTTGGAACAAACACCAAACCAGGTTGTTTTCAATAACTTCGCCAGATTTCATCCATTGTATTGAAAGTAATTGTTGGTTCCTCCAAATTAGGGATGAACCGATTACAGGGGTTGACACTAACGCCTGCCCGACTAACCGGGGCAAGTAAATAAAATGGTCGGGCAGGTGAAAGTTCCTACCAGGTTGCCCGACAGGGCAAGTGCGCATTTTGAGTAACATAATGAGAGTTTACACACTTGATCAGGACTAGAATGCTGCTCCGTCTCTCTCTCTCCGTCTCTCCTCTCAGTCCCTCCCTCCCCACACACACACACGTGCCAGTGCCACTGACACACACACAACGCAAACACACACACACACAACGAGCTCCGTCGAAAACCAAGCTCACATTATGAAGAAGACACGATGAGCACCCGGCTGCCTGCAACTCGTTCTAAATCAGTGGGTTTCATTCGCGCGAAAACGTGTTGTGAATACGTTTGCATGATTAATCTCTCTCGAGTGTCTGTCGCTAGCCTCGCATAGCGAGACAATATCATACTGCGTGGATACATATGATATCTCCCTTGTGTTAGCAATGGTAGATAGAGTTTAGCTGCGCTAGGCTAGTCTGTCGTGACGCCGACGTGCCACGGCCACCTCCTGTTCTGCATGAAGCAAGTCAGAGTCACGAAACAAAGCTAGCCGCGAGTCGCACTGTCACTGGAGCGAACCACGAGCCGCTCCGACGTGCGACACGCTGTTTTCAGATCGTTATTTACTTTGCGACACAAGCATAAATCATTTGAAGAAAATCCCAGTTTGTAAAAAGAAAGCATCAGAGCAATTAAACACAGCGCAAACATCTCTGCTCCACTTTCATCTATTACATTCTCTTCTCCCTTCCACGGGCTGTTTGTTGTTCTAAAGTCAAGTGAGTCAACCTGTGGGCCGAGACCCTCCAGAGGTCCCCAAATGATTTTGGGGGGGTCCCCAGATGACAGTGAAGTCATAATTTAAGGACTTAAGAGATAGGACCTTTTTTAATAAAGAAAGAAAAGAAAAAAGACAATTACTGCATCAAAAGTAATCAACAAACTAAAAACAAACATTAGCCAAATTGTAAAATAATATAAGAAAGAGGCAAATCTTGAAAATAGCCGATCTACAAGCTCACAACTCTCAATTATGTTTTATTGGGGACCCATAACATTTTTCTCTGACCCATTTGAATGACCACGTGTGGGTCCCAGGACCCATTACAAGCAACATCACTGCCCATAATAAGGTAACAAATAAGTTAAAAGAACAGTAATTCAAATATTACAATTTTACCATTATGAGGGCAAGTGGCCATGACCTGAGGGCAAGTAGAACATGACCTGTACTTGCCCGACGGGCAAGTGCCTCTGAGACCTTAGTGTCAACCCCTGGATTAAATGACTAGACGACTAAACGTTGCTACACCGGAAATACTTAAATGAAATACTTGGTTATTGTTTTACATTTTACATTTCTATAACTTTCACTCATCTCAGTTACATGTCTCCCTAATAAAATGTTCCAATATTTTTTTTGTATTTTTGTGTGATGTCATCATTTGCTGGGTAAGCTTGTTTCTAAAAACATCTGGCTTGTAAGTTCTGTGTACCTCGTGAGTGAATTCATCTATGTCACTGGTTCTCCCTGGGTTCCTTAAGGGGGTTCTTGGGGATTCCTAAATAATTGATAGATAGGAACCCAATGGACCCTTTCAGATCTCAGAAATATGATCTGTGTAACTGTTACATCAGTACGAGCTGCGAGACTTGACCTCTCATCAAATGTTTAAATTCGAGTTCAGATTGTTGTGTAGCCATAAAAAATGAACTGTATATTGTTTTTAAAGGAGCTATAGTCAACTTATTCTTGAAAAACGGACACTAAAATAAAAATGTTTCGAATTTTTTTTATAAAAAAGATTAAGCTTCATATATGTGTTTCTATTCAAAAATTACCACAAAAAGCGTAAAATAATGATAAAACAATCATTTTGGCCTTTGTCAGACTGACTTTCCCGCTTCTATGGATTGATAAGGGATGTAAACAAAGTCAGCCTGACAATTATCATTATTTTACTCTTTTTGTGGTCATTTTTTAATAGAAACACATATATGAAGCTTATTTTTTTATAAAATATTTTCGAAACATTCTTTTTATTTAGCGTCCGTTTTTCAAGAAAAGGTTGACTATAGCTCCTTTACCTTTTGTATACTAACGAACCTCATCTGAATGTTTAATTTTGAAATGAACAGGATGTGAAGAACAGCCGCTCCACTGATTCTATCAGACTGCTAGCTTTGCTCTCTTTGGGTGAAGTCGGCCATCATGTAGACCTCAGCAGCCAACCAGAACTCAAGACTGTCATCCTCGATGCTTTCTCCTCCACGAGTGAAGAGGTGATACAGCCCCATCCACCCAAATTGTCTTGACCATTTCCCACAAACATTCTTACCAAACGGCATATTGTTTCAGAGGAAAATTGTAAGTAATGCCAGTATGGCAACCAGATGGACCTGAATGATTCCCATAAAGGCAATGTCAAAGGTCAAGGTCAAATCTTTATTATCCCGCAAGGGAATTTTGGTTGGTATAAAGGGCAATTGAGCACAGCACCATCTCACAGCCTAGTTTTAAGGTGAAAGATTCCACTTGTTCACTTAATTCACCTATCAAATCAAATCAAATCCAAAACGGTAGCCAGTCACAGTGTGACTCTCCCTCTGGATGATGGGAAGTGATAATCATGTGTGTAACTACTATCACTTTGAGCCCCCCAACACACACACACACACACACACACACACACACACACACACACACACACACACACACACGCACACACACACACACACACACACACACAATACATACAAATGTCTTTTGGGAGAGGAGTGTCTTGCACCTGTGTCTTTCCCATGCAGAGGGTCAGACAGACACGCCCACAACCATTGAGCTATGCATGAGTAGCGCTCTTTCTGTGGCCCCTGAAATGTTAACTGAATCATAGCTAAAGATGTTGTCTCTAACAGTTTTTCCGCACCTGTATGTCTGTCTCCATCTATTTCTACTTGTCTATCTCTCTGCCCGTCTATCTGTAGGTGAAGTCAGCAGCCTCCTATGCGTTGGGTTCGATCGCAGTTGGCAACCTGCCAGAGTACCTCCCCTTCGTCCTTTCAGAGATCTCTTCTCAGCCCAAACGACAGTATCTATTACTGCACTCTCTAAAGGAGATAATAGGTAAATTACACTGCTATACTATTTTAGCAATTAAGCAGATTTATTTAGTACTGTGACAACTGCAGATGGAAACTGGGAACAGAAACCTGACTGAGATGGGGGATTGTTTGACACTGGATCTGACAAACAAAATCCACCATGTGCTCAAGGAAAGTGTATGGCAATAGTAAAGTTCTCCTTCCCAATGATAGAGAATAGCAATCACAGAGCGGCTTTGATATATTTAAAATAATAAAATGATCCGCTTTTCGGTTATTCAATTAATCAAAAAAAAATCATTGATAGGAGTGATAGATAGAATCATTTCTAAGAAGATAATCGATAGTTGCAGCCCTATTTACATCCCAGTGTCGGCTTCATTAGCAGATCTGACACCAAAGGTGGCTTCAGTCTGTATTTGTAATAGTATACTTACATGTAGAGTATAATATAATGTGCTTTGTTTTAGGCTCTGCTTCAGTTCCAGGTCTGAAGCCCTACGTAGAGTCAGTGTGGACTCTGCTGCTGAAACATTGTGAGTGTCAGGAGGAAGGAACCAGAAACGTCGTTGCTGAATGTCTGGGAAAGTTAACTCTGATAGACCCTGAAACTCTACTGCCAAGGCTGAAGGGTTATCTACTGTCAGGTAAATATATACTGTATCTCTGTGTATATACAGTACACACATGTATACACTCTCCAGTGACTGTATTAGTCACATTAACGCACATTTCTAATCTGCCAATTATATGGCAGCAACTTGTTGCAGTTAGCCATGTATATGTCACAGTACAATTAGCTCTTTCGCTAAGCCCCACACACTCCACCCTGCCAGGCCAAGATATGGCAAGCTCTGCTTCTCGCCCATTGACTTTATGTTGTATGACAGCTTTTTCCCCATATGAATAATCGATCATTTCAGGAGCAAAAGCTTCAAAATCACTCTTAAATCTAGTCAACAAGGCCTGCAGTAGTCTATGCATTGGAAAATGTGCATTACATTATTTCAAAAACTAAAAACATTGGAAAATGTTAGAGGGAGAAACAGTATCCAAATCTATCAACTTGTTATTATCATTTATCACCGGTCCTGAAGGTAGAGTACTGTATGTTGATACAATACTTATTTGTAGTTTGGACATTGCAAATACCTCTCTTCGTCAGCAGAGGGAGACTATGGACATAACATTGACAAGCACTGTTTGTTAATGTTGTTTAACTAATTTAATGCCACCATTTTCTTACCTATTAACGTGCACAATGGTTCATAGCTCATGCAACACACGTGTGTATGCCGTTACCAGCTTTCAAACAAAGAATACATCTGCTTGGAAATCCATTCAGGCATTCATGAGATGGCGGCCATCATGTTTTCTTCATATGTAAACAAAGATAGCCGCCAAGTGTTGAAAGATAGAGTTGTTCTGAGGGTCAAACATGCATTTTGTGATCGCGGTCATGCTGAAACAGGAAGTCGGAAGTAAAAAAAAAAGAAAAACTCTGAATATAGTTGCACTATTAATGTTGATGTTTAATTTGTTAATAATTTTTAGGTTCGTCTTACGCGAGGAGCTCTGTGGTAACAGCTGTCAAGTTCACCATCTCTGATCATCCTCAACCCATAGACCCTCTACTGAAGAACTGTATAGGTACACACACACACACACACACACACACACACACACACACACACACACACACACACACACACACACACACACACACACACACACACACACACACACACATACCAGCAAAGCTGTATAGGTGTGTACACCCACACAGCTGCATGTCTTTAATTGGTTCATATTCCAGGTGACTTCCTGAAGACTCTAGAGGACCCAGACCTGAATGTTCGGCGCGTCGCCTTGGTAACGTTCAACTCAGCAGCCCATAATAAGCCCAGTCTGATCCGAGAGCTTCTGGATACAGTTTTACCACATCTTTATAATGAGACCAAAGTCAGGAAAGAACTCATAAGAGAGGTATTGTTATTATTATTAATATTTGTTGTTGTTGTAGTTCGTATTGCAGTGGTATTACTATTGTTCTTGTTTCTTCTTTTTACGGCATGGCAGAAAGACATACATCGGTCTGGTCTGGCATCTCAAAAGTAGACTGCACCAAATCTATTCACCGAATAACCTCAACCTGGGTATTTTGGGGTAAATCGGATATACCCCAGCATACCCCGATCGGCTTGACTGGTGGCCAGATGGGTAGGCTGCGAACACTTTCAAGATTTTCAAGTGGGCTCTGATCCAGATAAGCTTGGGAACCACTGCTCTAGTGCTGCCCTTAGGCCAAAATATCCACTTGCACTAAGGTATCTCAAACTATAATTGGCCGATTGCCATAAAATGTGTAATTGCATTGCGTTGGTGGAGTGCAGACTACACTCAAAGTAGTAGTCTGCATATCAGGTTTGATCTTGATAGTGATGCTTCAATCAAATGTATATTTCCTAGTACAACAGAGTTGCTTGCACACAACAAGCTCAGTATTATCTTGGCAAGTGAAACGTTGCACAATCAAACATGAATTAAGTGGTATCCTTTTGTAGTTTGCAGCCACCATTTAGCTTACAGTTGCCTAGGAACTGACAACATGGTTGTTTGTATCTACTGTATGTTTGCATTCCTCAACTTGCCTTCAATTTGAAACTTTACATTTCTAGTTTCTCCTAGAACAGCACTGTTCAACCTGCAGCATGTCTATGCGGCCCGTCATGTGGACAATCATTTCTGATTTTTCTCTAAAACCGTTATAGGAAACATATTTTTGTCTTGTTTTGTTTTATACAAGACTCTTTTTTTTGGGCTATTTTGTTTGTTCCAAAAGAAGAAACTTCATCATTTCGTCATTAATCATTCCATGACAATCTTTTTGTTCAATGAGGTTTGACCTTATAGATGGAAATTTGGCTGTTTTCTGTTTCCTTAATCTTTTAGACTCCTCATGTAGTGTGTTTCAAAATCATTGTCTAAACGTCCAAAATAGAACCGTAATTTTTTAGCTTACATTAAAAATTACCCTTTCTGATCTGTCAGTTGCAACAATGCAACATATTTCTGCCTGTATTACTTGATGCCATCAACATATCTTTGTGATTGTGTGTGCAGGTGGAGATGGGACCATTCAAACACACGGTGGATGATGGTTTGGATTTGAGGAAAGCAGCGTTCGAGTGCATGTACACTCTGTTGGACAGCTGTCTGGACAGACTGGACATCTTCACATTCCTCAACCATGTAGAGGACGGACTCAAAGACCACTATGACATCAAGGTACACACACTGGTGTTTTAACCCTTCTTGTGCCGATCCCGAACAAGTTTGGCTTTTTTTCAATACAATACAATATTTTTTTTGCTATTTTACTTACCCTGAGCTGCATTGAGATGTGGGTGGTCCTGGCTCGTCCTACGCTTTCCAACGACCGATTCTAGATGGTCCGACGATTTATTCCATTGAAAATGGTCTAGAATAAAGTTTAGAGCCCCCCAAAACAAACTCAATCTATACTGTCGGCGGCGCGACGTATTCCGGGGTGCCGATCCCGAACTAGTCCGGCTTTTTTAATAAAATGAATTAATTAATCGGAGGCCTCAGCGAAGCCTCCGTTTAAATTTTGATCCAGTCCGCCGACCAAGGTCATTTTCCACCGGCCCGTAATCGGGTAACGCCGCCGCATCGCGCCGCCTAATCCAATACATTCTCACATCTTTAGAGAGCATTTTCTCTGAACTGTGTTCCTATGCTAGCAGAAACGTTTTATTTACGGCTAAATCGCCGCAAATCGGGCTTCTAATATGAGTGATAGCCTATAGCCATCTGTTAGCTCTCTTCCTCCGGGTGATTTTCATTCCACTGGTCACCGTGTTATGAAACGCCACTGCTTCGTGGCTGCCTGTATGTAACAGCGGTGGGCTATGAGATTATCTCTGGCACTCTGGCGCCCTCTTGTGGCCTTGGCACACAACTTAAACTGTCATGTAGGATTTAACCACTTTCAACCTGCCGTCCTATTTGGAAAAAAGCTCACAATGCGTTGATATGATATGGTGTGTTGTGAGCGTTTTTTTTTCTTTTTTTTTTACAAGGGTTCATATTTTAGATAGTCATTAGATAAAAGAAAAGATGAGTGTTAAAATATTTTCATTTACTTCTTTCTATTGTTTTAGAAATAAGTATTTTTAGACAGAATAAGCCCATTCCCTAGATGCACTGCAATCTTTCAATGGCAGATGTGACTTATGGGGGCTGGTGTAAATGGTAACAAAGAAATTGCCAGCTTATTGTGTCTAAAAAGACATATTTAGCCCCCACCCACTGAAATCAAAATACTAAAATCGCTAAAACAATAGAAGGCAGTAAATGAAAACATTTTAACACTCATCTTTTCTTTTCCAGAGATCTTGAAGTTGTGTGAATGTCAGCCTCTGGGGGGTATTTATATGCAAATATTGTGGCCAATGGCATGGTAATACTAAACAATAGGATTTAATGGTGATGTTAATGTGAAAAAAGAACAGGAAAACTAATTATAACATTTTTTAAAAAATGATTTAAAAAATGTTGCCAAAAAGCATTGTTGGGCTTTGCAGGGTTAACTTGACATCACAATAGCTAATATAAATGGTAAGATATTTAGTAGTTATTAATATTCCTATAACACTGTGGTACTAAATATCAACCCTCATAGAATGCCAATCAGCAGACTGTTGTATAATTATTAAAAAGAATGAATAATACTAATGAATGTTTGTTTGTAGATGTTGACGTTCCTCATGCTGGCTCGACTCTCGTCTCTGTGTCCGAGTGCTGTTCTCCAGAGATTGGACAGACTGGTAGAGCCTCTACGAGCTACATGCACAACCAAGGTACGCCTGCACGCAGACTCATTGGTGTTTTAGTTCAGTGGTTCCCCAACCTGTGGGTCGGGACCCCCAGGGGGCTCCCCAGATGATTTTGGAGTGATCGCCTCACTGGCCGCTTGCTCGAGTTGCTTTGGTTCGTTGTCTGTCTCTCTTTTTCTCTCTCACCTTGAACCCTACAAATGGATTTAACAAGTTACAAGACTTAGTCTTCATGCAACAACACATAAGGTTTGGAAAGGATTGCTGATGCAACGTGTTGCACTTGTAGATTAGATTAGCTGTGTTTTTTTCACGCGGCACCATAAACGATGGATGACCAGACTCGCTGCTCCTTAAAACACTTTTAATCATCACACAACGACAAGAAACTATTAACTAATGATGCAGCTCTTTGAGTTGGTAAAGCTTCCAACGACTCCTGTTCTCCAGACCGGACTTATATCAAAACCACACAGCCTAATTAAAAATAAGCTATAGAATAAAATAAGTTTGAACCATGAATAGCAAGAGATTAGCAAGAGATAGCAAGAGATTTCTCAGCACCCGCGGCCGTATAGGCTGGAGAAAGAAAGAGACTTCTGTTTTCTGTGTTTGGCTTAATATACATTCGAATGCAATATGGATTCTAACCTAATAATTAATCCCCTTAATATGCAAGGTGAAGCTTTCAATCCCAAATACAATGCTTTAACTGTTAATATTGTCCCGTGTAAAAAGCTGTGGGGATGTGCATATGCTACATCTTCAAACTAAAATTAACACATTTTTAGTAACTAGAAGTTTGTTTCCCTAGTGTAAACCAAACAATGTCCAATGAATCCTGATCATATCTAAAGTAAATATGTGTGTCATATCTAAATGTCTTATCTACATATAATCATCAAAATATCTGTCATATATAAATATCTGTATCACATAAATATCTATCCAAATGAACCGACAGTAAGCTATAGCAATAACGACCTTATTAACACATTGACCGCCATTTTAACATACCTCCGTACTCCCACCTGCCATTCGTCTCCATAGACTTCCATGTAATTGGGTGTGCACGGATCATGCACACCCATGCCTAGATAATGCACCACGTGTGTCCACATTGCTCACAGCTTTCAAACAAAAAAATCCGAATGGAAATCCGTTCAGGCATTCATGAGATAACAGCCACTATGTTTAACAAAGATGGCTGCCAAAATGGCTGCCATGCTTGAAAGATGGGGTTGCTATGGGGGTTAAACATGCAATTTCGCGATTGCTATCATGCCTACTCCATTTTTTGGGGTCCAAAATTTTGAATTTTTTTTTTTTTATTTTTTTTTATTTTTTTTATTCTCGGGACTATCGGGCCTGGCGGGGAAAGACATTGGAATAATCTCGGGACTATCGGGCCTGGCAGGGAATGAGTTAATCAAATGTTTCAATTATTTCGTTATTTACTGTAGTTACTGTATCTCGTGTGTGTGTGTGTAGGTGAAGGCCAACTCGGTGAAGCAGGAGTTTGAGAAGCAGGATGAGTTGAAGCGCAGTGCGATGCGAGCTGTCGTGTCGCTGCTCTCCATCCCAGAGGCGGAGAAATCTCCTCTTATGTCAGAGTTCCAGACACAGATCTCATCCAATCAGGAGCTGGCCGCAATATTTGACTCCATCCAGAGAGACTCCAGTTCGGCCAACATGGAGTCCATGGACACCAGCTAAGAAGACCACGTTAACCATGATGCAACACGGCACCACAGAGCTGCTGGAAGCCCCTCCCCCTGCAGCATGTAACCATGACGACACACTGTACACCACACACACACACACACACACACACACACACTCGCTCACACACTTTCACACACGTATGTGTGTAGTACTTAAACACACGCCCTCTCCTAGCGAGCGATCGTTACCCATGATGCATTGCACTGAAAAAGCAGTTAGAAGGGGAGAATTCACCAGAACGAGAAACAACCGACAGAGTAAAAGACTTTGACAAATAAAGACAAAACTATAAAAAAAAAACAAATATAATTCCTTGTGAGGCTTGGAAGCTCCTCCCACTTTCTTATTTTGTTTTCTGATTGGTCGATCTTCTTGTACATCCTTCTTGTTTTTTTTTGTTTTTTTTTTCAAGGTTTTGTTTATTCCAGCGGTACTGCCGCCTGATTGGCTGCTGAATGACTGACAGTTGGCATAAGATCAAATCAATAGAATGCTTGACATGACTGTGGTGGGGGCGGGGTTTTGTCATTTGTGGACCAATCCGCTCTTTAGTTTCCCATGTTAAAGGAGAATTTCTGGGGGAAACGATGTTCCTACCTTTTAAAACTATCTTTTAGAAGCTTCCAGGATGTTCCTGCAGTTGTTTGTTCAGAAGAAGAAATATACTGTAGTAAATCTTTGTCCTAGCCGACCTACCCAAACATGGCTTAAAACGGGAACTATTGGATCGATTGTTAGTCCATTTTTCTTTTCTTTTTTTTCTGGCTTCAAAGTATTTTCTCACTACACATCAGTCGCCGACACTGTTCGCAACACATACTTCTCCAGGGGCGTGCCATTGTTGTTGTGAAAACGCTGAACTGAAATCTCTCCCAACCGCGAGACGGCCCTTCCGTGTCCCATCCACTGCATTGGAGAAGATAGAGAGAGGAGGGAGGGATAGAGCGACCCTGGAGAAGTAATGGCTTGTATGTGTTGCTAAGTGTCTGCGACTGATGTGTAGCGAGAAAATGGACTTTGAAGCCAGGAAAAAGAAACGGTCCAATAGTTGCCCTTTTAAGCCCTGTTGGGTAGGACGGCTCAGACTAAAATGGACTACATTTCTTCTTTGGAACAAACAACTGCTGAAACATCCTGGAAGCTTCTAAAATATACTTTTAAAAGGTAGAAACATTGTTTTCCCCCGAAATTCGCCTTTTACGTTAAGGCCTGATGATGTAAGGCCAATGTTAACATGGAGCTGATAATGTTTAGATCACAAAGATCCACTGTTGTTTTTCTCCAAAAAGAAATTGAATAAAGACGTTCATTCTGCCTGCCTTCATAAAACCTGTCTCCCTTTCTGTCTGACTGCCCTTCATAAACCTTTAAACACAATAGTCTACAGAGCACTCCAGTTAGTTTTTGTCTCTGTTGTCCACCATATTGGATATGAAATTAAACTGAGTTTGTCGCTGTTTGAAAGCTTAAATTCAAAACCACAATCCATAAGTTGTATACCGCTTATCTCCATAAAACTTAAACTTTTAGTTTGTTGAGCGGTGCCTCAGCGCTCCAACACTTGACAGAATGTGTATGTCGGAAATTAATGGACAACACAAAAATTCATACACATACATACTGTGTGTGTGTGTGTGTATATAGCTCTTAATGACATTTTATGTACTTAAAGGCACCGCTCACTTACCATTGGGTGTGATTTATTTATTTGTAAATTAAACCGTGTTGCACACAATTACACAATGGCTGATCCCCAAGCTCAAGGGGAATCGCATTTTTTTGTGATTTTGGACTTGAGGCTCCCATCCATCTCTGAGAAAAAGCCATTTTAGTATGTAAATGTTGAGACTATTATGTGGCTTGTGGCGATCAGGTCCAATATTTAGTTCAGTGACCATGAAGCTAAATGGTTCAGAAGCTGTGTTCACGTTCACTCTCCCATTGGAATGCCTCTTGCCTCCTAAAAAAGTGTCCACCTACTTCACGCAGATATGGGAAGTAAACCGGAGATGGCGGCAGTGGCTCAGGGGTAGAGTCTTAGAACACGGATGACTCCCGAAGGATTCCCAGTTCCATCCCGGGTTCTCCCAGGTTTGTGTCGAGGAGTCCTTGAGCAAGACTCTGAACCCCTAGTTGCTCCTGGTGAGCAGGTTGGTGCCTTGCATGGTTTCCTTTGCCATCGGTGTATGAATGTGTGTATGAATGTAATGCACCTTGGATAAAGGCGCTATATAAATTGACCATTTATGGCGTATCTTGCTATTTCCGTCTTGGATAGAGAGACCACCCACTGCAAATGTACTATTATCAGGTGATAAGCCCTTTTCATATTATTTTGAGCTCTCGTAGTGACAGGGACTATATACTGTATAAGGACAGCTATGTTGGTGAGTGAGCCTATGAGTATGACCTTTCCTGTTGCTCCAGTCTTTGGCCAAAATGTTCTGCTTATTTGTGATTTCATTGGGGAAAATATTCATCATCGGCCATGATTCAAAATGATTAGGATTTGGGTCTTCAGGTGGGTGTAGAGGCTGACCCTTGATCCACAGTCTCTGTTGCAATGAGAGCATAATGTAAGTAGTTGTCATGCTATTGTTTGTGTGAGGAGCTGTTTGGTTCATGGTGGATCTCTCTTTTCTCTGTTGCCTTTGCTCATGCGGAAGGTTAGAGGTACATTTCTAGCTAGCGACCAGACTGCTCCACAGGTCTCTCTCAGGCCTCCGCCCAGTTGTGGTTGAAGCGGCACTTTCTCAGGTGGGTTTTGATGTTGTCTTAGTTTGTACCTCTTCTTCTGCCCCCCCCCCCCCCCCTGTCCATCATAGCTGGTGCTGAATGGTGCCTGAAGACCTATGGAAATGTTTACCACACCCATGAATGTCAGAGACTGCTTGTAACCTCGCGTAGCCAGGCTTACTCGTCTGCAAAGACCAAACGGCTTGGACGGCTTGTGAGTTACAGCCACCACTAGAACCTTAAATATATGAAGGGATGGTAGTGGCACGTCATCGAAAATCACAAGTCAACTACAGTATGTTATTATTAGCACTATAAACATATAACTAGTAAGACGCCTCAGGGCAACATGCGACCTCGCCCTTGACGCCAATTCTTTGTAATCTGGCCAGTGATGTATATCGGACCAGTTACCCATATAAGGAGATCCATGTACTGTATATGGAGTGGAGGTATGCTGTGAGAGCCCAAACATGCTTACTCAGTTATTCCTTATTGTCTCCACCAGCCGAAGGCTGAGGGAGAGTATGTTTTCCCCTCCGTCCGTCCGTCCGTGCGTCCGTGCGTGCGTCCTCGCAGTTTGTGAACAGCTAATCTCAGTCACCGTTGGCCCGATCGCTGCCAAACTGAGCACACACACTCCCTGGATGCCAATCTAGAACCTCTGCCCCACATTTTTCAAATCAGCCTCATGGTGGCGCTATAACAGGCCGATTTGTGTGGCCTGGTTGTTACCAGCTAATCTCCGGCGCCGTTGGCCCGATCGCTGCCAAACTGAGCACACACACTCCCTGGATGCTAATTCAGAACCTCTGCCCCACATTTTTTAAATCAGCCTCATGGTGGCGCTATAACAGGCCGATTTGTGTGGCCTGGTGGAGACCTGTGCTCGGAAGAGCACTGCTTCTAGTTCGTTATGTGAAAGTCCTATGATGTCTATGACATCTGACATCATACCCTTTACCCTTGGTTCCCCTGACATCATAGTGATGTCAGAGCGAGAAACCCATAGACCTGTGATGTCATAGTGATGTGTCAGGGGAACCACAGTGTCAGGCGTGACCTACAGAGATACACGGATAAGCGGACATGTGCCGGTTTTCATAGTTAACTGCGACCTATGGTCGCAATAATGACAAATAAGAAGAAAGCTAAACTATCATTAGGTTGGAAGTGTTGGAAAGGTTTGTGCTGGGTTGATGGGAAGAGTAGTTTCTTCACTCTTAAAATAATCATGGACACATCATGTACGTTTGTCTTTTTTTGTTAAACAAAACAGGTCTTTCGGATTTTTCATATCCTATCCTGATTGGCTTCCAATATTTGTAGGAGTGCTTTGTTTTGAACAAAATGCCTCAAATCATGAACCCAGCATGCATTTTCCATGTCATTTTGCAAAAACTTTCCCACTAGGCAGAGGAAAGGTTATGTGACATTTTTGAGCGGTGCTCCTGGAAGGAGCTAAGCTCCAACATCTAGGTTTGTCAGAAAAGCTCCTGTCCCCAAAAAAATTCCGGGCTCTTAGCGTGGCACACATCTGACCTAAATATGGCCTACATCCTGCCACAAACTGATCAAAGTTCTTTTTTTTGTACGCCCAGGGTCCCATTGGCCAATCTTCGCGCTGTGATTGGCCAGCGGGACGCTTAATGAATTTAACTAATAAATAGCACAGCTCACTTTACATTAGGTATGATTTATTATCTTTGAATGACCTGCAGAAATATTTTAAAGTGAAATACTCCTTTAAAGCTATACTGTGTAAGTTGCTCAACTAGTGGTCTGTAGCAGTATAGCAAACCGCGGTCGCGTCTGCTTTTTTCGGCCGTTTTTCGTCGCCAGCAGACCACTGCGTCCGCCTCGCCGAGACGCATCTATAGAGGGGTCTCGTGTCCCTCTACGAGCAGCGGTTGGGGAGCTACATGCTAGACTTCTAGACCAGTGTAAACAAAGCTGTTGAAGCAAGCTATTTCCTGAAAAGACGCAAGATGCACTGTAATTGGCCGGTAATGTATCATGTGTGTATGATCTGCGATGTGATTGGCCAACGTATACACAACGTATACAGATGATGCAGATTACGTCATTTTGCCGCGAAATTCTACCCCCCTCACGGCTCATAGAAAACATATAAAGAGAAGGCTTCAGAAGCTGAAAATAACGGAGTGGGTGTTCTAAAACTTTAGCGATTTAACAGTTAGGACAATTTTAAGATTTGTTTTATAAAAAAAGTTACATGGTATAACTTTAAGATATATTTTGAGGGACGGGTGCAGATTTACATCTACAAATTAATTGTTTTTGTCTTTCGCTTCTTTGGAGGTTAGGACAGTGCAGCATCATCACTTGTAACATGGTTGCCATGGTATCTTAAGGGGGATTTATACTTAGTTGCGCTCCAGTGTGCAACTAAGTAGGAATCAGGCATTAGATTAGGTACATATGGTAAAAGCTCATGTAAATCTGAGAATATATAAATGTGTATACTCTCAGACTTAACAGACCTGTGAGGGTCTATTTAGAACCCCTCAGGTTCCTGTATGCCACTTTGAGAACCACTGCATTGGACAAATACGCATAGGATGGGCACTATAAAACAGAGATATTACAATACAGTAAGGTAAATCAAATATAGACTCCAGTCCAGTTTTCTGTCAGACTGATATGGCTCTATCAGTAGAACTGTTAAATTGTCCTCACACAGGTTCTGACTTCAAGTTTTACCTTTGTTTTACAAGTGTTTTTAAACATACTCTTAGCTTCTGGATGCTAACACACAAGTACAGTTAGTGGTTACAGAGCATTTTAAGGCTCTGATGATTGTCTGGCAGACCTTTGCTGAATGCCTTTCGTCACTGTGTCCTGTCAATAAAGGCAGAAAAAGGCCCTATCTGCCAATATATCTAAAAAACTGAAAAATATGTGAAAACATCTTTCGAATAATGAATTCCTGACAAAAAAAAAAGACAGTTATAGTTACGCTTTTAGTTCAAAATCAAAGCCAGATATCATGTCCTTTGCACCCTGTGGACACACACACACACACACACACACACACACACACACACACACACACACACACACACACACACACACACTGTGCAAGGCTGTTTACACACCCTGACAGGAAAGAGCAACTAAGAATAGGAGCCTACTTCCTCTTCTACAGCACACTGGTTCCTCTCTGCCGGGGTTTGTGTGTGTGTGAGGCCACAGGGTGCGTTCCTCCATCAGGTTGTGACATGTTGCAGACTCACTGACGTTTCACAAACACTCACTCTCACCTACAGAGACCAACAGGAAATGGACTGTGTGTTCAAGGCCAGGGTCATAACTGGGGTTTTATATGTCGAGCATATCGTTCCACCACATAATGTACTTCTGTATAACAACAGGAGAGGAATCTTTCATTTTCATGCTGGCGCAGCTTCTGTGTCAATTAATGTCTATGAGTCAGAGAGAGACACACAGGGAGGGGATAGACCTACAGTATAGAGAGACAGAGGAGAGACCAGGAGAGAAGGAGACAGAAAGCAGAGAGACGGAGACTGTGGGAGAGAGAAACAGAGAGAAACAGACTGATTACTTGTCAACTACATTGTTGATATAACTCGATTAGTTATATTATTTTATTTCATTTGTTTATTTAATTATCTTTATTCCTGTTATTCAAACCGTTTTTGTTAATTCAACATTATAGCAACTTTGACAATCGTCATTGTGCTTTGGCAACACATGGTATTTGTCCTGCCAACAAAGTTTAATTAATTGAATTGAATTGAATTGAATTGATAGAGTGAGTGGAGAGGCAGAGTGAGGGGGAGGAGAAATGACTTTAATCTCCACTGAGGAGGGCAAATACAATTGCACAGAAGAACAATAAAATGTTAGGCTATCTGATCATCGCCAAAATAATCCAACAGTAAATGAACAAAAAAATAGAATGAATCGGAAAACAAACTAAATCAAAGATAGAAAGAAAACAATATAAACCGACACAAAACAATGAGCATGGTGGTCAAACAGACATCTGTCCTTCATACTTATTATTCCATCACTGCAACACTTCAGGCTGTCCACCAGTTACAGCACTAGCTAGTGCTTGTTTCATGTCAAGGACCACTTAATTGATATCTAGCCTATTTGGCCGTGGACCCCCATTTGAAAAGATTTTGTGCCAGGGACCCCCAGAGAAGATTTGTTTGTTTTTGTTATTTTTTTGCCCTAACAAAACAAAAATGCATATAAATGTACATAGGGCTCTATAGCTTAACCTGTCTCTCATTTTGCTGGGGACCCCCTGGAACCACCTCAATGACCCCGGGGGTCCCCGGACCCCACTTTGAGAACCTCTGAGTATAGTAGCCTATAAGAGAGAGAGAGAGAGAGAGAGAGAGAGAGAGAGAGAGAGAGAGAGAGAGGAATGTAAGGCATGTTGTAGCGGAATGTTATCCCACTCCCTCTATCTAGCCCCAACACACACACACACATGCGCGCGCGTGCACACACCCACACCCACACACACACACACACACACACACACACACACACACACACACACAGAGCTGTATTGTTCCATTGACAGTTATATTCATATTTAGGAGTTATTTACATTAATGCAAAGTTCCTCTCCACTAGTGACTAAAAAACTGAACAGAGTTGCTGTGAAATCGATGCAATGAATCAGAAGAACAGATTGCAGTAGAATAGAATAGAATAGAATAGAATAGAATAGAATAAAATAGGCGGAGGAAGGAAGAGAGATGGGGCTGCAACTAGCCCTGAAACATGACGGTCGTATCTCACGACCGTCATGGATCGACATCAGCTTTGTGTTGAGCAGTTTAGCCAATTTACCACGTACGTCTACACAAACGTTCAGATTTAAAAAATAAAGTGCTTACTGAAGGCTCACGTGTGTCCTAATATGGTCCACTCAAGCAGAATTACCTGTATCTTCTGTATTGTTTAACGAGAAGAATTTTAATCTGATCGGTTGCCATTTTCTAAAAAAGGTTTTAATGTATCAGTGTGCAGTACACCTCCCAACCGATGGGGTCGCGCAGTTGATACATCCACGAAGATGGCCGCCGATCAGATTAAAACGCTTATTCTTAAACAATACGGAAGAAACGGGCAATTCTGCTTAAGCGTACCATATTGTGTCATCCGTGAGCCTTTATTAAGCACCGTATTTATTGAAATCTGAACGTTTGTGTAGACGTACGTGGCAAATTGGCTAAACTGCTCAAAACCAAGTTGAGGTCGACCCATGATGACAGTTGTGATACAATCGTCATGTTTCTTTTTCAGGGCTAGGCGGCTGCAACGTCATCTGGGAGCGAGAGAGTAGAGCAGGGAGGGAGGAAGAGAGCAAGAGAGAGAGAGCGACAGAGGAGGACGGGTGCGTTCGTACAACTGTAAGTACTGTCTGTTCTGTGGTGTTTGTATTTTGTCATCTTTTAGGTTGTCTGTGTGTGTGTTTTTGAGTGTTTTAAACGCCCGGTTGGCTGGAGGCTCCTATAGCGGCAACAAACAGGCTTGGTGGTTCACGGAAACACACGCACAGGCGGGTCCGCTCCGCTCCGTACCGAGCTGTGCTGTGCTGTGCTGTGCTGGGTTGGGTTGGAAGAGGAGGTTTGCGGAAGCGACCCTACAGACAGACAGACAGACAGACAGACAGACAGACAGACAGACAGACAGACAGACAGACAGACATCATGTCGGGTGTGGACCGCTGTGTTCTGTCGTTGCTCCAGTCCTTGGAGCTCAGTCAGAAGCGCCGGGGCCTGCAGACCAACACAGCCGGGCTGAGAGGCTGCAGAGACGGCGAGTGTGCCGTGCAGCGGAGACTCCCTCCTCCGCCTGTCCCCGGCCGTCTGTCTGTCTACATGTCTGTCTGTCTGTCTGTCTGCCTACCTACCTACTGGCTGTCTGTCTGTCTGTCTGTCTGTCTAGCTGGGAAGTTTGGGAGAAGAAATTACAAAAAGTTTAGTGGGAGGATATTTGCTAGTTTGTCAGTTTCGGGGGGGATACGGGTGTGTCTACGTGTGTGTGTGTGTGTGTGTGTGTGTGTGTGTGTGTGTGTGTGTGTGTGTGTGTGTGTGTGTGTGTGTGTGTGTGTGTGAATAATACAATACTATAAATATTATGTATTATGTAGGCTACTCCTTATCTTCTTAATATCTCTTGATTCTGCATGAGTCAGACTGTCACTTCCTCCTTCCATGGCCTTTCCAGGATCACAGGAATTGTGTGTCCACTGATCTAGGATCTCATCCTTGTACTGCTCAGTACTACTGGTTGACTACATGTCACTGATCTAGGATCGCATCCTTGTAATCTATAAACTATTGATTGTTATGTCGGATCTGCCGGGTCCCAATTGTCGCCCTTATTTGTTGATTGGAAGCATGTAAGGTTGCTGAGCTAGGAGGGAGGAGTAGGTGATTTAATCTGCAGTATTAATCAGATTAATGTTATTAATATTACGATCAGAATAACAGACTGTGTGTGTGTGTGCGTGCGTGTGTGTGTGTGTGTGTGTGTGGGGACAGACAGGGAATTACTACTTTGTGGGGACCTCATGTCCCCACAAAGATAGTACAATCGGAGGAAAAAACCTTGTGGGGACAAATTAATAGGTCCCCACAAGGTGTTTAGGGGTGTGTGTGTGTGTGTGTGTGTGTGTGTGTGTGTGTGTGTGTGTGTGTGTGTGTGTGTGTGTGTGTGTGTGTGTGTGTGTGTGTGTCTGACTCAGGTTGACAATTCTATAAAAGTCTGCTGATCTCATCTGCTTCTGATTCCATTGATTGATTGATTGATTGATTGATAGATAGACATTTGAATAGGCATTCAAAATATGCAAGTATACGTTAAAAAAGGATAAAACACAACACAGCCCAAGGCTTATTTCAATTGGAGTCCTTAATTAACTAACATATTGCTTTGTAAGGGTGCTGTGGGTATAAGACAGGTGGCAATAATGATTTGCATAAGGGTGCGGTGTAGGAGGTAATAATGTAATAAATATATGAAGTCAATATTTTCTCTCACTAACTCTTAAAACCACAAGGAGGGATTGAGGGAACCTACAGCAACTTCACTAGGTTATTAAGATTGTGTCTAGTTGTTATGTTATACATCCAGAGAGAACTTAGATTTTACGATAGCACTAATCAACTTGAGGTTACTTTAAGAAAGCAGATCTCTCCACAGGGCTTGCTGCCGGGTATAAGAAGCATGCAGCTCTTAAAGCAGCAAGGTACAAAGTCTGTAGATTTACAGCTGTGGTGGAAAAAAATACTCACATATTTTAAAGCAATGTAGAAATACACTGTTGGTTGGGGACGGGGAGTCATCGGATCGTTAAAGTATTTCACACTACACAAGTCTCTTTCTTGTAATTGGCTGTCATAATATCGTTGTGGTTTTCACTACACGATTGATCGCCGATAAGGGATCACACATTGCAGGACTTTTCACAGGACTCATAGCCGAGTTTAGCTGAGAGTGACCCCTTTGGGTGGTATTTACTTGCGCCAGCAGAGCGTGCAAGTAGTAGTACTGCGTTCGGCTGCATGTGTAGGTAGGTAGGTAGGTAGCTGTGTGTTTAAGCCCGTAGCCCAATCAGGGACCAGCATTTCTGGCAACGTCATCATTAACAGCCAATGAGGGACCAGCATTCCTGGTGATGCCAGTGGTGATGCCAGTGGTGAGCGCACCTCATAGCGCGCTCTGCTCAAGTAGGCCATACATGGCCTAAGTCGCAAGTTGGTACCTCGACAGAGTGCAGTTCTAGTTTAGTCTGTGTTTCTGGCCAATGGTAGGGAGTGTTGTTGGGTGACATTAGCAGCATGAAGCTCAAGGATTGGTTGAAAGGGATGTTTTGGTATGCGCTGCTGGGAGTCTTATGACATCAAATTTGATATTTTTTTAGTTTGAGTTTTTTTTCATGTTTCCTGACCTAAATTACACAAAAAAACATGAACTTTCAACATTTAGTATACATTTTTCTGTAATCTGTAGTTTTTTTAATTACTAGGCTCAGAAAGGTGATTTAATTTGCCTCTGGACGTACGCATCATCATCCAGAGGAGGGTGTGGTTGTAGGGGAGGGTGAACTCAACAACAACGGTAAATGGTAGATGGTGCATTGGACAGATGCAAACACAATGTAAAGTAACAGCAAAGGTGATACACCCTCCCCTACAACCACACCCTCCCCTGGATGATGATGCGTACGTCCAGAGACAAATGAACTCACCTTTCTGAGCCTAATTATTCAAAAAACTACAGTTTACAGAAAAAACACTGAATGTGGAAAGGTCCGTTTCGTTTGGTGTAATTGAGGTCAGGAAACATGAAAAAAATAATAATAAAAATAAAAGAAATTGATATCATAAGACCTTTAAAATCAGGGAATAAAGTTGGAACAATAAACTGAGGATTACGTCCGTCTCTGCCAGAGGTGAACCAGTCGATCCTCCTTTTCTTGGGTCCACACATGTTATTGTGTTGTACATTTTTTGTTTCTTTAGAGCCATGTTGTCATCGTCTCTGTGTTTGCTTTGGTTTTGATGAAAACAAAAAATGCACAACACAATAACACATGGATCCAAGGAAAGGAGGATCGGCTGGTACTGTTCTCTCATTGGTTGAAACTGATGCTCGCTTCTCGCAGCTCAGTCTGCGACAGAGCCAAATAATAAAATATCAAACCTGCCAGATATAAAGAATCGCTCTCGAAGGTCTTGGCGAGCGCTGCCTGGAACCACGCAAGGAACGTCAAGCAGAAGAACTCCCATCCACTCCCATGTTAAGGGAAAAATCGGAAAGGCTCTACCGAAGCGTCAGTGGGCCGTTGATGACGCACTTGCACAAGCGTTGTGGTTCAGCACTGCTGAACTGTAACCCAGCAGGGATAGGCATTAGGCACTAACCAGTAACCACCAATGGGACATACCTCGAAGGTGTTTGGGCGAGCGCTAAAAATGGTCGGCGAGAGCATCGTGCTAGCCCTTAGACACGGTGAGGTGCAAAAGGTAGCAGCACAACGGCAGGTATTCTAAGACTTATGGTCCATGCAGGCTAGAGGCCCAGGCTATACCTGTTCACCTGGTAGTGTGAGGGACATCGAGTGCATTATGAACAGATGTAGATGGACAATAGCATACAATCTACACAGGCACCTTTTACTTAAGAGTCACCTAAACTTCACGGTTAAGTCTTAAAACACTTGAACCCTAGGCTGGCATCCCTATTCTGAGTAGAACATTCACAGAAAAGTACTTAGACCAAGTACTGATCCGATTTATAACACTGGGTTAATAATTATTTGTCCAGGTTAGTAGAAAACATTGTGTGATGGTGTGTTTGTGTTGCACAGAGAGAAACAGAAACGAGTAAAAAGGAGCAGACTTGTTGCTTTATTATGAACCACTTCATTTAAAATAAACACACGCACGCACACACAGCCACACACACACACACACACACAGCCACTCATCTTTGTAAATGAGACACTGTCATGGTTACCGTGGTGATGAGAGGCTGTTTATGCTCTCATTTACACTTAAAACCCTCACACACACACACACACACACACACACACACACACACACACACACACACACTGAGCAACACAAGTTGCTCAATGATTGTTGTGACATCACCAACAGCTGTGTGGTCACATGATATCTCTCGCTTCCTGTCTCCACCCCTTGGCCTTCTGGGTAATTATTACTTTATAGCTAGACAGGAGGTGTGTGTGCGTGCGTGCGTGCGTGCGTGCGCGCCTGTAAGACAATCCTGAGGGGAGAAAGGAGGGGAGGGGAGACGAGGAATGGAAGGTGTTTAGTTAGATCAATGAGCAGACAGTAGCTGCCTCATCCGTAACATGTGATAGAGTGGTCTGTGTGTGTGAGAGAGAGAGAGAGCAGCCCAGGGTGTTCATATTTCCTGTGTGACAAACATACTTCACAGTCACAGCACGCTAGTGAAGAACTATGTGTATGCTCTTTAAACAAGCCTGGAGCCCTATATTTACAAACAGGTTAACTGGTTGTTAACCATCTTGTAAGTGAGGGATCCCTTGCTAGGCTTAAGAAAAATGTCATTGAAGACTGGGCTTCTCCGTAAAACATGAATATGTGTAGTTTCTAGGGATGTCACCGAATAATCGATTTTCGAATATTCGTTCCATTAATCAATATTCGATTTTAATATTTCATAATCGAAAATCGATTTTTTTTTTTTTTTTTTTTCGTTTTTTTTTTTTTTTTTTTAATACTATTTTTTGGCTTAGTTAGTTAGTTTCAAACAAAATATAGAATATAGGCTAACAATAGTATTAATGATAATAGTAAATGGCCATTGATTTATTATTCACACCAGCACCAACTGTAAACTGTGTAGAGTGAAGGAGCACAGCAGAGTGGCAGCTGCCTGCTACACACTCCCCTCCTGTCTCAGACACAGGTGTGATTGATTCAGGCTTGATTGTTTGGTACTTGGTGGCCATCATCAAAGAAAAGGGAAAACAGTGCCCTCTGTATTGTAAAGCATCACAGAATCTGTTCTTGAGAGATTAGGTGAACAGTACACTGGCACACTAAAAAGAAAGATGAAGAGTAGTAGTTAGGCTACCAATTACCTGAAGAGCCATGTTGTACATAGGTAAATGTGCATTGAAATCCAGTAAAAAAAAAAAAAAAATAAAAAAATAATAAAAAAATAATAATAATAATTAATTTTCGATTTTCGAATAATATTCGAATATTGCTATAGAATAATCGATTTTGATAAAGGTCCATTTTTGACATCCCTAGTAGTTTCATTAGCATCATTTACATGTTCATTGGCATTTAGCTGTCAAATTATGATAGAATGTCATGGGTTTATGAGACAACCAATATATTTACAACTAGTAATCATTGAGCTCAACTCCTTTATTCTTTACATCACAAAACCTTAAAACACTGTTTAGTTTCAGTTGATTTGATAATAAAAATATTAATATGTTGTGACATGTTTGGTTTAGCAGAGACAAATGGCACTGGGTTGCGATTTGCTACTCATGAGTGACATGCAGCGACAAATGTTCCTTCCTTTTCTTTTGATATCATGGGAAATGCACAACCTTTTTTGTTATCATACAAACCATGTTATTCCATTTCAAGCAAAATGCATAACTCAACCAGAAGAACTGGAGTGTTTTTCTAACCTAGTGTAGCTTTTGAATGTCAAGAACTGCCCAGTTCAGAATGCATTAGGCCAGTGGTTCAGAATGCATTAGGCCAGTGGTTCCCAAACATTTTAACTCGTGACCCAAAAGACAAATTAGACATTTTGCCCGGGACCCAAACTTGTGAAAACAGCAGATCTACAAGTTCACAACGTGTTGCGAACTTGTCGATTCTTTTCAATGAAAATTATTAGATTTCCTGATTTTATTTATGAAATACTTTTGAAAATAATTGGAATTGTTTTTAACTGATAAAGTTGAGATTTTCTTTGTTTAGAATTTTTTTTAATCTTTTGAAATAAGATATACTTTTTTAAAAATGGGGATATTTACTCGTGACCCACAAAAAATTTCCCACGGCCCACAAATGGGTCCCGACCCAGTGTTTTGGAAACAGTGACTGTGCTTTAGTCCACAGTACCCCCCTTAATTCTGAGAGTGTACAAATGGAACCAAATCCCATTTTGTACACTCCTATTCTATTTGGTTCCTTACTGTCTGTCATTCAGACCCCCTCAAGGTCCCCTGGGGGTCCCTGCTGGACCCCATTATGAGAACCACTGACCTAGCAGCAACCAAACCCAGTTTGTCTGACTGTGTCTCTCTGTGTTCTTCCAGGCTGACGGACAGGCGGACAGACAGACAGACAGACAGACAGACAGACAGACAGACAGACAGACAGACAGACAGACAGACAGACAGACAGGATGCGTGAATACAAGCTGGTCGTTTTAGGATCTGGAGGTGTCGGCAAATCTGCGCTGGTAAGTGAAAGCAATATTCATGTGATTTTACATGAAGTCAGTGGGAGATCATCTGCTCTTGTGAATGGAATTAACCCCTAGAACAACATACTGTATATTCAGTGTAGAGGAAAAAATGAGGGGGCCTTGTATAGAGCCATGATATGGCTGGACTCCGGTCAACTACTTTAAGTATATAGGGGTTTAGTGGTTAAAGTTTTCATGTGATTTTTTTGCATGAAGTCAATGGGTGCTAAATAATCTGTTCTGGCCATTTAAAGCAGTAGTTCTCAAAGTGGGGTCCGGGACCCCCAGGGGTGCTCGAGGGTCCCCAAGGTAAAGGTTTGATAGCTAGGAGTAGGAACCAAATTCCATTTGTACACCCGGAGTTATAGCGGCCCGTGGCCTAATGCTGGGCCAAAATGAGGGTCCTTCGAAATTTGAGTTCTGAGAACCACTGAATTAAAGTCACCCGAATAATGCAGTACTGCTAGTGGGTGTGGGTCCCCCCCACTGGTGCAGGGCTGGCAGTGTTTGTGGGTGACAGCGGGAGGCTCTGGGCACTGTGGTTTACCTCGGTGGTTCTCAACTTGTGGGTCATATGACTCAACTCTTAGTGGTCGTCAGGGTGGGGGGGTTCCCCAGTTAAAATATGATTATTTTGGGGGTTGCAGCCTGAAAAGGTTGAACCACTGGTTTACCTAACCACCGGGCTTCTTCTAGCTCCTCCTGCATCTGTCATCGGAAGTAGCTTGTTCTGTGTGCCGTGTCATGGCTTCCGCTGTCAAGGGTGTCATCGTGGGTGCTGCAACCTTTCGTTTCCTCCCGGGTCTGTGCACAAGGGTGAAGGCGTGTGGCCAGCCGTGGTCGAAAATAGTGCTTGTGCTGCTGGCATTGACTGGGGGGGGGGGAATTTACGATTCTGTGCCTATCGGTACTCGAACGGCGCTGAGTCGGCTCTTGCCAGCGGCTCGCTCAGTGGTGCCTCTCGTTGGTCAAGCGCCTCCGACATTGTAACTGCTTTTTGCCTACTAGCTACTGCTGTAGTCTGCTAACTGGGATAAGAGGGGTTTTGGGAGTTATTTATTGCTGTCCGCCGCCCATATGAGAGGCGCCTCCTGGCCCCGCTTGCCCCCCTCTGCACAGAGCCGGGAGGAAACGAGTACACGCATCGGTTCCTTAGCTGTGCTTGGGTTCTTCCTGTCAGAAGGTGGGGGTTGAGGTGTCAAACCCGCCTAGTCCCCACCCTGTCTGTCCTATGTTGAAGCTGTATCATGTCACTTTTCTTTAGTGAGTAAAATGTAATTTTGTCCAATCTGTATGGTAGAGTATGTTAAGCAAGGGATAATTGACGACGAGCCGGTCATCGTTTAGAAATGAATAAACCCCATTGATTACGGTAATGAAAGTATTCCATTAATTTATGCCAGGTCCACGGTCGCCTCGGAAAACCTTGTGTTGATAAAATAGAATAGATTTTCGGTTTCAAATGTTTTCAAAAACAATCTTCAGAGCAATGTTTAACAGCACAAAATCAAGCAGCGCAGTAGGTGCTCTGATTCAAAGCGTTAAAAAATAGCAGATCTACAAGCTAAACATTTCAAAAATGAGGACGCCAGGGTGAAAGTGGTTAATGTGTGGGGGACTTTATATTCTAATCAGCGTATATCTCTCAGTCAACACACACACAAGCACGCACGCGCGCACGCGCGCACACGCACACGCACACGCACACGCACACGCACACGCACACACAGAGAAAGAGTGGTAGTAGGTCATTGTATTGTATTCACACAGTAACCCTCAGAATAGAAAGACCTTTATTGTTGCCATAGACTAAAACTAGTGGGTGTGTGCGCGTGCATGTATGCATGTGTCCACTGAGGCTGACTAATCTCTTTCACTCTGCCCCAATTTATATTTTCTGCGTACATTTTTAAATGATGATGATGATGTTACTTTAACAACACATAGGCCTAATTCACAGAAATATTTAGCAAACATTTAATATGAAGTGTTTAAAGGTCTTATGACATCAAATTTCATTTTTTTTGTTGCCTAACCTCAATTACACCAAAAACAACCTGAACTTTCAACATTCAGTGGTTTTTCTGTAATCTGTTGTTTTTTGAATGACTAGGCTCAGAATAGTGAGTTAATTTGCCTCTGGACGTATGCATCATCATCCAGGGGAGGGTGAACTCAATAACCAAAGTGATGAATGGTAAATGGTGGATTGGAGCGATGCAAACACAATGTACAGCAAAGGTGATCCACCCTCCCCTACAACCACACCTCCCCTGGATGATGATGCGTACGTCCAGAGACAAATGAACTCACCTTTCTGAGCCTAATTATTCAAAAAACTACAGTTTACAGAAAAAACACTGAATGTTGAAAGGTCAGTTTTTGGAGCGGTGAAAGCGCTCCCAATAGACAGGTATGTCTGTGGGTGGGTGGCTGGCTATGTGGCTGGCTGGCTGGGTATGTCTGTAGCCTGGCAATGCCTTGAGTGGCCACACACAACACACAAGTTAAAGGAGGGGCGCTGTTGTGCAGGCACACACACACACACACACACACACACACACACACACACACACACATGCACACAGATCTAGAACACACAGAATGTAAAAACATAGATCTAGAACACAGAATCAAAAACATAGATCTAGAACACGTAGAATCAAAGACATAGATCTAGAACACATAGAATCAAAGACATAGCTCTAGAACACATAGAATCAAAAACATAGATCTATAACACATAGAATCAAAAACATAGATCTATAACATATAGAATCAAAAACATAGATCTAGAACACAGAATCAAAAACATAGATCTAGAACACAGAATCAAAAACATAGATCTAGAACACATAGAATCAAAAACATAGATCTAGAACACAGAATCAAAAACATAGATCTGTAACATATAGAATCAAAAACATAGATCTAGAACACATAGAATCAAAAACATAGATCTAGAACACGTAGAATCAAAAACACGTATCAAAAACAGATCTAGAACACATAGCGCCTCTAGGGCACTATTGTGCAGACTAGACACACACACACACACACACACACACACACACACACACACACACACACACACACACACGCGCGCGGTATAGCTGCTCAGATTCACCGCTCCACTTCGAACCGAGGTTTGATTTTTTGAGTGTAATTGAGGTCAGGAAACATGAAAAAGACTAAAAATTAAACAAACATAAATTTGATGTCATAAGACCTTTAAAGAATTAGTAACATAAGCTTGAGGGGGTTCCAGGGGGTCCCCAGCTATATTGGTTAAGATAGCATCCCTGTATAATACATTGTCTTTTTGGAGCTGTGTGGAACACAAGCTCCCTATACGTGGCCGTGTGTGTGGGTCTGTCTGTCTGTCTCCGTCCGTGTATGTAGCCTAAACTTCGGCGCGTAACTAGTGCCGCACCATTTACGCCACTCGCGCAATATATACATCAAAATGTGCGGCTCGGCCGGGAATGGTGTTCTATTACCTTTCGTTCCGATCCGCCTTACCATGCCGACGTAATCGGCAAAAAACGACGCTTAATTGTCCCCATTGACTTATAATGGGACAATGCAAGAAATCACTTTCAAGTATTTTTCTCTCGTAAACCATAGGAGCTACAGTTTCAAACCTCGGAGAGGAGATTCATAATGATTTTAAGAATGAATCGAAAAATAATTACATCACTCTGCCTCATGGTGGCGCTATAACGGCCCACTTTACGTTTTGCCCCGTAACTCTTGAACCGTAGATCGGAAAATTAAAATTCTTTTTTCCCTGGATTCCTTGGGTCAAGACGCATCTCCCCATATAGGCCACGCCAATTTGCGCCAGGATAGATTTTCCGCCATATTGAATTTTCTCCAAAACACACTTTTAGCTCCTTTTCCTACATATTTTCTTCAAATGTCACAAAAATCGGTACACATGATCCTGGGTGACCAGAGAGGTGCTGTTGAGTCTAGCCTGCCCTGAGCATCAACTGCAATACACACACACACACACACACACACACACACACACACACACACACACACACACACACAGCTCCACTTCGAACAGAGGTTCGATTTTTGAAAATAGCCTACCATATTGTGAGCTTGTAGATCTGCTGTAAAAAACATGAAAAATAAACTTCACATGAAAATGTTGAGAACCACTGCTGCAACTTTCACGTCCTATTCGAGATTCAAACCCAGGTCCTCCGCACAAGTGCTGACTGCAAATTTTGATTACGTTTGGTCATAGTCTTTTGAATAAATGTAATTTAGTTTTAATCATATTTTAGTCATCTGAAGGTTTTAGTTTTAGTTGACTAAATGTCACAAGAATTTACTCAACTAAATCTACAGTTTTGTCAACAACAATGCATTTTGGCAGGCCTTGACGGCGTCTTAATCGCTGATTTTACACTTGGTTGCATGCTGTTTTAGTCTTAGTCTCAGTCTTAGTCATCATAGCTTTGTTTTTATTTAGTTTTCGCCAGTGAAAAAAGGTTGTTGACAATTTTATTTGTCATAGTTTTAGTGAGACTTTAGAGACTCCAACCCTCTTAGCCTGCTTTTCTGAAATGGTCACCAAATATGGCAACATGAAAATAATAAACACATCCCAATTAGTAAAAATACCTCAAAATTAAGCTTAAGAATAGTATTTGAGTACATCTCCTTACTAGTTACTTTACACCACTGCAAACCTTTGCTGTGCAAATAAATGGAAAGTACTGAAACATGCAGAGTGGTGCACAATGTAGTATTTGTGGTATTTGTCTAGTGGTTTGTAAGACCTTGCACATAACACAGCACAAGCCAATGAGAATCAAGGACTGGGACAATCCAATTGTATACTCAACCGCACACAGATTGGTCAAAGTGACATTTTATTCACAAAATAATATTATAACGTTACTTAATGGAAGTTTTCATTGAAGGTCATTGAGAAAATAAACTGTGTGTGTGTGTGTGTGTGTGTGTGTGTGTGTGTGTGTGTGTGTGTGTGTGTGTGTGTGTGTGTGTGTGTGTGTGTGTGTGTGTGTGTGTTGTGTGTGTGCGTGTGCGTGTGTGTGTAGACGGTTCAGTTTGTTCAGGGTATATTTGTGGAGAAGTACGACCCAACAATAGAAGACTCCTATAGGAAGGTACAGATATGACTTTTATTTCTCTTTGTCTCTAATAGATGTATTGATTTCTACTGGTTTTAATTGATTATTTTTTTATTGGTGTTCTGTACTGATGTCTGTTGTTATTTTAGTCTTGGCTGAACACATGATCCTGTGTGTGTGTGTGTGTGTGTGTGTGTGTGTGTGTGTGTGTGTGTGTGTGTGTGTGTGTGTGTGTGTGTGTGTGTGTGTGTGTGTGTGTGTGTGTGTGTGTGTGTGTGTGTGTGTGTGTGTGTGTGTGTGTGTGTGTGTGTGTGTGTCTACAGCAAGTAGAGGTGGACGGACAGCAATGTATGTTGGAGATTCTAGATACAGCTGGAACGGTAAGGCCTGTCTGTCTGTCTGTCTGTCTGTCTGTCTGTCTGACCTCCAGTCTCTCTGTCTGTCTATCCTCTAAGGCCATGGCTACACTGTGCTGGATATTTCATATATCCAGGTTTTTCAGATATCCACATAGAAAAATATCTAGGTCCACACGACAAAGATATCTAGGTCTAACAAGCACACACACAGTAAAGTCTTCAGAGATATCCGGGTTCCATGTCTACACGGATCCAGTGAATCGGATATTTTTCAAACTCTCCACTTATTTATCCGGTTTAAAAAATATCCAGCTTCGCGGCCGAAATATCCAGCTTCCTGTGGCTGCAAGCCCCAACAGCACAAAAAAATGTCTAGCTTCAGAAATATCCAGCTCCGTGTAGCCATGGCCTAACTGTGTGTGTGTGTGTGTGTGTGTGTGTGTGTGTGTGTGTGTGTGTGTGTGTGTGTGTGTGTGTGTGTGTGTGTGTGTGTGTGTGTGTGTGTGTGTGTGTGTGTGTGCAGGAACAATTCACAGCGATGAGGGACCTGTATATGAAGAACGGTCAGGGGTTCGCTCTCGTGTTCAGCATCACAGCCCAGTCGACCTTCAATGACCTCCAGGACCTCCGAGAACAGATACTCCGAGTGAAAGATACAGATGATGTACATACACACACACACACACACACACACACACACACACACACACTCACATGTGCGCCCGCGTGCACATCGCCCAGGATTCAAACCCTGGTCTCCCGCACGGGAAGGGACACTAAAACCAAACATCTCATCCACTTGCCCAAAGGAGAAGTCCCTCTTGGCCGGTGGAGATACAGGCACATTGGTCTTTTGGTCTTCAGGCAGTGGCTCTTAGCCGCTCTGCTACACTGACCCCACCAGGAAACTTGGATCACGGCACACGCCCAGGATTCATGGGAAGGGATGCTAAAGACAAACCTCTGACCCAGAATATCCACTAGACCAGTGATTCTCAAACTTGGGTTCGGGACCCCAAGTGGGGTCCCCAAATTATTTTGTGGGGTCCCCAGATGATTAGCTTAATGTAAAAAAAAATGTCTCACTCAACGGTAAACAAACCAACATAAGTGTATACAGGGTATCTGTACATTTATAAAGTGACAATTTAAGGATTTTCAATACCAAACTGTCAAATATTAAGTAAGCAAGAGGCGAACATTGTGAAAATAGCAGATCTACATGCTCACAACGCCTCGTAGTGCGATCTTGGATCGTAGATCTTCTGTTTTCATAATATCTATCTGTGGAACCGAGTCACATTAAATGTAATACCTACAATTCCAAGTGCTTGTCAGGGTGGGGGTCCCCAGTTCAAATATGTTTATTTTGGGGGTCACAGCCTAAAAAGGTTTGAGAACCACCACTGCACTAGACCAAAGGGGAGATGTTAGGCTATTGGTCTTCAGGCAGAGGCTCTGAGCCATTCTGCTAGATGCGCATGCAACAACATCCATCCATAGCATGGTGTTTTTGTTTTATCCTAGTGTCCACACACCTTATACTGTATGTGTATATAGTATACATACGTGTCATACGGGTGTATACTGTATATACACACACCTATTTGTACATTCTACGATGCTGTATACTTGGTTCATTTGAGCCAAGACGGACATGCCAAGATATTTTGTGTTGTTTACTGTACAATCCAGAGTGTCATATGACTGTCGAGTGTAAAAATGAACCCAAATGGGCCTGTGAGGGTCTGTAACTCTGAGAGTGAATGGGGAACCTGACACATCTATCTGAGGTGTCTGAAATTGATACTGAGCCCTGGTATGTTGTGTGTGTGGTCCCTATGCCACTGTTTCCCAAACAGTGGTCGCGACCCTTTTATGGGTCACGACTAGAGTAAAATCCCATTTTCTTTTCCTACAAAAAATACAATATATATTTCAAAAGTTAGAAAATCTTTTGAAATATATCATTCCGTTTTAGAAATACAAAAATGTAAGAATGTTATACATTTTTAAACAAACAAACAAATTTAAAATTATTAAATAAAATATAATAATAACAATAATTAAGAAGTAGTGAAAATGTAATTTTCACTAGTTTGGGCCCTGGGTGAATGTCTTAATTTCTCTTTTGGGTCACGGGCTAAAAAGTTTAGGAACGGCTGCCCTATGCTACCGGAGACAGTGGAGAGTTAGAAGTTGACATGGTGTGTGTGTGTGTGTGTAGGTTCCTATGATCCTGGTGGGTAATAAGTGTGACCTGGAGAGCGAGCGCGTGGTGGGGAAGGAGCAGGGTCAGGGTCTCGCCAGACAGTGGAACTCCTGCGCCTTCCTGGAAACCTCCGCCAAGAGCAAAATCAACGTTAACGAGGTACACGCCATGACCACAGCACAATGTAGATCATTATTTTACACCTTTTACTAGATGGAGATTACATGCATCATAAAAGAATGTAGATATATAAGATATATATACTGTGTGTGTGCGTGTGTGCAGATCTTCTATGACCTGGTTCGGCAGATCAACAGAAAGACTCCGGCGCCCGGGAAAACTCGTAAAAAGGGCAACTGTCACCTGCTCTGAAGACAGGTAACTTCTGACCTAACAGACCTGGAATTATTTTATACTTTAGATATTGAAAAATAGCAGATATACAAGCTCACAGCTTGTAGATCTGCTATTTTTGAAAAATATTTTTATTATGAACATTAATTTTGTAACTCAAATATTTGCTTCTGGGAGGTCCTAGATATTTTGAGGGGTACTTGGCATGAAAAAGTTTGAGAACCACTGACAGACACATGCGTTTTTCAAAAACCTTATAAGGATTTAGAAGACATTTATAGAATCGGGTCCAAAATATTCAAAGACTAAGCTTGTATATCTGCTATTTTTTAATAGTTAAAGCACAAAATAATGGTTAAAGTAAAAATGCGTAATAATGTATTCCCGGTCTTAATAAATGATCTTTTGAAAAAATATCACCTGGACCATTCTTCCTGGGCCATTCTTGGCCGAATTTCCTTTCCTCCCTTAAACCCTGACACCTAACCTTTGAATCAGAATCCGCCTCATTGTCACATCACAGGTTTTACAGGTGTAAAACAGGTGGGTGGAATTATTTTTGGTGAAAGCTCAGTTGGTAGTTCCCAGGAAAGGGAAGAGGAATAGAGGTAGAACGAAGAGCGTGGAAAACATATAGAAACGGGTCATCCATCCATCTTCAACCGCTTATCCGGAATCAGGTCGTGGGGGTAACCGTTCCAACAGAGATTTCCAGTATTCCCTCTCCTGCTCAACATTAGCCACTTCCTCCTGGGGGGGGGGGGGGGGGGGATCCCCAGGCGTTCCCCAGGCGTTCTGAGGCCAGTGTGGAGATGTAATCCTTCCATCTGGTCCTTGGTCTGCCAGGGGGTCTGCTCCCAGTGGGACGTGCACTCGGGAGGCATCCGTACTAGATGCCCGAACTACCTAAGCTGGCTCCTTTACAAGCAGAGAAGCAGCGGTTCTACTCCCAAGTCTCTGTCGGGTGACTGAACTTCTCATTAATCTGCGTTGATTTAAATAGCTGTTTATGTACATGCACACTGAGCGCATTTATAGCGAGGCGATAAAGCAACATTTTTCATATAATCAACCTGTATGAATGGAGGCATTCGCCAAATGTGAAATAATCGCGACGCATCTTCGCATCGTTTATTCGCGTCACTGCTGGTGTGTAATGACCTTTAGAATCTAGTAACAATGGAATACACATTGTGTCTGTCTTTCTGTTGACGTTGTCTGTCTGTCTGTCTGTCTGTTGACCTGTCTGTCCGTCTCGCCAGGTGTAATTTGGGTCGGTCTAGCCCACCTGACTGACATCAACCAACCAGGACCTGTCCCAGCTGGCCACGCCCCTTTAGCACACAAACAGCCAATTAACAACCACCACCACAACTAACAGCCCGTCGCCACGACAACCACGATGACACGCCTCCCGCTTGACCCTGTGTCATTGCCAACGGAAACCGGCGTTTCCCGGGAAACCTGCTCCCAATGTTTGTGGCTGAACTCCATGTTTGTGGTTGAAGGTTCGAGGCCGTCCAAAGAGCCTGCCCAGTAAACTACATTTCCCATCATGCTCTCTACTAGCCCGTCTAATGGTGGGGGAGGGGCTTTCTGCTTCTATTTTTAAATATTTCTATTGATATTTCTTTCTCTCGCTTTCTTCTTGCCTGATTCTTTCTCTCTTTGTTTCTTTGTTTGTTTGTTTCTTTCTTTCTTTTTCTTTTGGCTGTATTTTACTCTAAATATTTGATTTGAAGCCAGAAAACCACACACACACTTGTATTACTGTATTTGTGAGTACATTTTAGGACAGCGTTTTACAGGACAACCATTTATCTGGTCCTCACAATGTCCATTTCTCAGATTCTATTATATTTGTGGGGACACTCACAATAATACAAGTGTACACACACACACACGCACGCACGCACGCACGCACGCACGCACGCACGCACGCACGCACGCACGCACGCACGCACGCACGCACGCACGCACGCACGCACGCACGCACGCACACACACACACACACACACACACACACACACACACACACACACACACACACACACACACACACACACACACACACACACACACACACACACACACACACACTCACACACACACACACAGCCATGTTGACTCCTGCTCCTTGGCTGTTGCTAAGTAACCCACTGATCTTGAGAATTGTATCGCCGCCATTGCGCTGGTGTTGTGAACGACATTGTTACATATTTACAGCCAACAAAGGGATCTAACAACATGGTGGCCCACAGTACAACCTGTCCAGTACAAGCCAGTCTTCTGTTGGTCACTGGTATAGCTGCATAACCCTGTATGTTTGTCTCTGGTACAACCTGTGGATTTTTTCTAATGGTGATGAATATTATTGTTATAATTCTAATGTGTACAAAGTTTAATGTTCTGTTTTTTCGTTTCGTTTTTTCGTGAGGGGAGGGGGGGGCTACCTGGTGGTGTTTCACAAAACATGGAGTCGCCTGTCTTTTACTTCCTGTCCACACAGGAAGCAACTTAACTACCGACAGTTCATAGCAGTTTAGAATTCTAAGTGCTAATTGAACTGTGAGTGTGTACACTCCCAGAGTTACAGACCCTTACAGGTCCATTTGGCTTCATTTTTACCCTCTCAGAGTTGCATTAAAGTATCTCAGTTCACCCAAAAATTACTTTTATTCTATCATTTACTCATCCTGTGATCTTGAATACAAGGACAATTTTCGTTTGTATAACTTACTTTCTTTATTGTATATAGTCAAATATCGTTACTGTAGGACAGTGGTTTTCAACCTGTGCCCCATAAGGGGGTTCCAGGTGGTCCCCAGCGAAATGATGGAGAGTTGCTAACCAAATGGCCCCTTACGGGCCCTCACTCACAAAAAGTGTCTGTGTTGGTAAAAGGTCATGATAGGGCTGACTTGGGCTACGAGTTCTTTGCTACTCTGGCAGCCAAGGAGCTTAGTATTACTCTCAGCAAAGTTTTGGAACCTCCCAAGGTCATTGAGAGGCTTACACTTTTGAAGTGCAAATGGGCCCTTGAGAGTGTAAAATGAAACCAAATGGACTCTTATGTGTCCATTTGGTTTAATTTTACGCTCTCAAGAGTTGAATTATTGTTAAACATCTGCATTATTCAATTTACAAGAAGTCTACACAATTAGAGAATGTAGAAGAATTGTTATTTTGATCAATGTTTGCCTGTTATCTCTCCTATGGTACCACACCAATACAGCATGGAATTCTGGACTTAAAGCTTATCCAACAATAACACAAGTTTGGGGTCTGCGGTCAAATGGTGGTTGACAACCACTGCTGTAGGACATTCATTTACGTGGGAAAAAAACACATAAAAAACAAAATATTTTAATTGTGGAGATTCTGCCCGACAAGGACGATATGATGAATGGGTTTGTGGGGAGGTTGTCTGCGCTAACAAACATAGCACCGACAGTGAACCTGTAGAATAATCTGTTAACTTTGTTAGCATTTCTAATGGAATGCGATGGACGTTTTTTGCATCAGGCTAGCTGCGGGCCATGGTGATGAGCATATGGTTGACGCAGCCATCTTAATGCATGTATCTGCTAAACACGATGGGGTGTTGCTTGGCTACAGTTACAGTACGTGATGTAATTCTCTCACACTGTGCCACTTGTGTTCACCCTTGTGCGACAGTGTCGCTTACCAAAAAGACAAGATCTACTAGCTAACACCCACTGCTATTTATACCCATGCGACGCATTGTTCTTTATCTTTCTATCTGTTCTTTTCGGCAAGCGTCATTGTGGTCTATTATTTAGGCTTTAATGTGCCTGCTGCTGCCTCTTCTACAGTAGATAGGTTCTTAAATCTTTTCATGTCATGGATCCCCAAATTAATATTTGGCCGCTGACCCCCATCTGAAAAGATTTTGTTCCATGTAAGCTACCCCTGTATTAACACACTTCTCTGGGGACCCCCTGGAACCCACTGGTCTAGATATTTCAGGTGGCGGTGGACGGACAGTAGAAACGGGCGACTCCAGTTGGTCTGACTGGTAATATGTTGCCTTCAAATCAGTGCTATTGTTTTGTTGTTATACTGTATAACCTCACTGGCTGTGGGGGTGTGTGCATGTGTGCGCGTGTGCATCCTAGCACTTCCTGTAAACACAAATGACACAATGTAGTTGCGACAACAGGACTGTGGTCGTCCCTTTGTCCTGACATGCTATGTCATTTTGATTGCTAACACTAGCTAGCAAGTATGTGACAGATAAACCCTGCCTGCCTGACTGTTTCCACTTGGTTTGATCTATTCATTCATTCATTCATTCCGCTGCCTGAGGACTGTTCCATTTGTGCTGAATGAGGTGGGGGGAGGGCCGGAGGGGAGTGAGGGGTGTGTGGCCTGTGAAGCAGCAGCTAGAGGGGAAGTCCTTTTTCACAATGTTTCATTGAAGTGGAATTGAACCCTAGGCCAATTCACCCTTTGTCAACTCTGCACCCATTGGTTGCTGTTGCTAGGTTGGACAAAAGGTGTCTCTCTCCATCCACTACCATTGGGGTGAAAAAAATTGTAGGGGATGGATTTTTCAGTTGTCTTTAGAAATGTAATGTGTCTAATTCTTATTTTAAACCGAGTCTTAGTAAAAAGGAACATCTTCCGTGCAGCATAGTGACTTGACATAATGAGTTTTTCTCCAAAATGGGATGTTTTTCATATATTAAACCACTGTTATGCGGAAGGAGCCTCCTGGTTGGTCAGTCAAGGACCAATCAGAAGGCCGACAATGGGTGAATTTAGTAGATTTCCTGTAAAGGTGAAGAACTACAGAAGAGTAAAAACATGGCAGGCTGACCATTAGTTCACTTGTGATGTAAGCGACGCAGCGGCAGCTAATATGAATAATAGATTTAGGTGTACCTATGTGCAACCACTGTACGCTTGCACATTGGTACAACTAAACATAACGCACCCATTTTCTGTTATTTTCTTTTGTCAATGCTGTAACTGCTTTGCTTACATCACGCTGTTTATAGTACACCGTAATGGTCAGCCTTATGTAGCCTGTCATGTTGTTATTCTGCTGCTGTAGTTGGCTTTTTATAGCAGTGGTTCTCAAAGTGGGGTCCGGGGAGACTCAGGGATCCTTGAGGAGTTTCCAAATGGACCCTTACAGGCCTGTAACTCTGAGAGTTTACAAATCTGTAACCTTGTGAGTCTTGGAGTTCCTTGAAATAAATGTTAAGTTGTGAGAACCATCCACTTGCAGGAAAACAAACTCCAAAATCACTCTAGGGTTTCATTCAATTTTAACAAAATGCCAGGATGTATGACCCAGATCAATACTTTACTGTACAAAAGAAGTAGTATTACTGTGATACTCAGTGATCATACTTTATTACTGATCAACAGCACACATTACTCCGCAAAGTATTGCTGATCGGTAGTTCTACAATACTTTGTGCAGTAATACTGATCAGCAGAGTAGTGCACAGTACACTGTGAAGTATTGGTGCTGATCGTAGTGCACAATACCCTGATGTATGTTTCTTCCGGCTTAGAATGTTGTTGTAGTTTTCTTGCTGTAGCATGTGACTGTTTTTCTGACAATAGAGAAGTGAATAGGGGACTGGATCAATAACTAAACGTTCTGCATGCAAATCCTCAAAAGAATTTGCATGTTTCATTTAAAGTATGAGGATGATGTTTAAATTAATAGGCAAGGGACTGTGCAGTGCAGACAGAACACAAGCAGAGGTGTTTAAATCAGGATTTGTCTCCCTCTTGTGGCCCTTTGGGAAATAACTGAGTAGCTGCTGCTTCGAGGTCCACTACCAGCATCAAGCATGACATAATACAAAACAAAACCACACATTAAAGCAGTGGTTCTGAAAGTGGAGTCCAGGGACCCCGGGGTTCCTTAAGGGGGTTCCAGGGAGCCTTCCAGCTTAATGATTGTTAATTATGGACCAATTGGGGTTGGTCCGTGGCGCTAATGCATTATATAAAAGTCCTTGAAATTGAAAAAGTTGGGAAAAACTAGATTAAACAATATATTAAAAGAAAATAAGAAAGTAAATGTTTCTGCTGGTGAGCTCCTCCCCTTCACACCTGACATTTCCTTCCACAGCACAGCAGCCCAGAAGAGAAAACTCTTGCCTTTTGTTTATTTTTTTGTGGGGGGGAGGGAGGGTTGTGGTAGCCAAATGTAAACTATAAAGCCTTAAATGAGTACATGGATAAATGAAATAAATAAAGTGGTGCAATTTTGTACGAGTGACCTACAGATTGACTCTTTCTTTCTCGCTTTTTTGTTTTGTTTGATTGATAGGATGGAACATGCAGCAGATGGAGGAGAGGAGATACTCTCTTCCACTGGCTGTGAAACCATAGAACCAATAGCCACTTTGTTTTGATCATGTAGGTGATTCATCAAGAAACGTAGGCTATATTTTTTTATTTCGTATACCAACGATTCGACACAAATAATTCCCCCTGATCTGTTTACTTTGGATAATTTTTTCCCCCCTGATTTGTGTACTGTTCATAATTTATATTTCTGACTGTTAGGCCTATGTTTTGCATAGGATTGTTATGTATTTAATGTTTCAATGAAATGAGTACAAGTGCAAAGGACCCCAATGGAAACAATCCATAGTGCTATTTATTTATTTATGTATTTATTTAGCAGAGTACTGTCCTTTGTTTTTGTCTGCGAACTGTATTCAATCAATCAAATCGCCCAACAGTTGATATTTGCACATAGTGCTTCGACCACGCATGCGCACGCTGGCGTCGCTTCGCTGCCATGGTAACCACAGATATAAAAAGCTAGATACCTCCTCCGCCGCTGCAGTTCATTAGCGCGACTGGTCAAACACCTCTGGCGGAAGTGCATAACTGTGGAACTGCGGAAGGCACTCTGCCCCCTCCAATGGGAAAGAGGGAGTCCTGCCAGTCCTGCATCTGATTGGACTACTGAGCTTCCCATTCTGTGACGCACAAGGAAGCGTCCTTCAGAATTCCCAAGAGCCCCGCCTCAGAATTCTGGAGGCTTGCGTAGAGTTATTGGGAGGCTTGCCAGGAGTCTTGGACCAGCACCCCCCAGCAAGGAATATCTACAAGGAACAGACAACACCCGGAAGTTGGCACGCCGGGTGGCCACTTTTGGGTGGCGGAAGTGACGAAGTGCTCATAGACGCTAATGTTAATTTTGGGTGGCCAAAGTGTCATGGCGGCGTCCCATGGAGCCTGAAATGACGAAAATGACGTTGGTGTCCGTTCCTTCTTTGATCTTCCTTGCCCCCCAGCCGGAAGAGGCGTCTACCTTTCTATGTCTGTGATGGTAACCGGCAGTGGCTTCTGGTAATAACGGAAGTGTTCCTGTAACTGTCACCTGCTAGTCTGTCACACGGTTCAGTTGAAGAAGGTAAATAAACAACTCCTATAACATCATGCTGTTTATGAAACATCTAAGGTGAACGACAGAACAAGTGAGACGAGGTGTTATTCCACGTGTTTATTATTTCATACAGAATGAATGAATGGATTATGGAGCTCTATAGGTTCGTGTCGTGTTTGAACTTGAAGTGCTGCGACATGTAGCACACTGTAAGTAAGCAGCTAAATACCAGGGGTGGAAAGAAACCGCCTACCGCTAAGTACATTTACAGTCGCCATGCGACGCATTTTGAGCTTGTAGATCTGCCATTTTCAATAGATTTTTATACATTTGAAAACATGAAATGGGACATTCTGCATAATGAGAGTTGGCTACTTTACTTTTGGTAGTCTACTTTAGTAGCCTACCTTATGATGCTATTACTTTTGTAGTTAGTTTACTCAAGTACATTTTTAATTTCGGACTTGTAAATAACAGAGTAGATATTGCAGTATTATAGCCTACTTTTATAAAAAGAGTAAAACACGAGAGTACTTTTTCCACCACTAGATATTTGTTTTGTAAAAAGTAAAACAAGTGTTAAAATAGCTCTATTCCCCTAGTAGCCTAATCATTGCTATATAATTGCTCAGTAGGGATCATCTCCCCGCCTAATCAGGCTCCAGCAAAAAAACAGGCTCCAGCATTTACATTTACATTTACAGTATTTGTATACCAATTTTATCCAATCAGGAGAGAGAATGCGTACAGGAAGCATAGGCTACAGTGATTTTTTTCTTCTTTTTTTATGGACAAAATATAAACATTACAAACTACAAAGTAGCCGATCAAAACAAACAATACTGGAAAAATATGAACACGCCTAAATTGGAACCGGAAAACTATAAAATTGAAGCTGATACATGGGTGCTCTCAAATGATTTTCCCTACGGAAAATATATTTCTATCTACTAATGCGCTGCAGAGAGACTGGGAGAACCCTGTTACTGAACACACACTATAGTCTATACAGCAATGATGATTACTATCTGAATATTTAGTTTTCACTCTGCCTTTAAAGCATGAACAGATCAATCTGATCAATAATTCCTATCCAATAACATTATATATATATTATATGATGATTCTGAAAAGGGCATTCTGCATTCAACTCCAGCATTATAACTGCGGGTATAGAGGGAAATGATGGTTAAATCATCATCATAATTTATTTTGTTATGCAAACAGTAAACACATGGCAAAGTTGCATAGTGCCTTTAAATCAAAGGGTAATTCCTCTGATCTTCCGAGTAACTCTTCCACAATGAATATTATTGCGACCAAAGGTTGCAGTTTACCATGAGCAACGTCACAGCTTGTCCGCTTCTGTGTGGACGTGTACAAATTTTTATGGGTTTCTATGGGTTTGCTGCTCTGACATCAGGCTCTGATGTCACTGTGATGTCAGGGGAACCACTCTAACAGAATGGGTTTGCTGCTCTGACATCACGCTCAGGCTTCACTGTGATGTCACACTAACGGAATCCCTTTTATGCCCATATCTGGAGTTCCCTGATGTCATCAATATTAATGATGCCCTGTTAGAGAGATCCCTGTGATGCCAGGGGAACAAATCCCTTTTATGCCCATATATGGAGATCCCTGATGTCCACATCACTGTGGCGCGACCGTTGCTAATACGAATGCTCCTTGACATTAGATAACCAATAAGCATGCAACTAAACTGAATTTAGAAATCACTAACCAGCTAACAGTGAATGTGTGATAGACTCATTTCACTTTACTGATGATTTGACTATTTGTTGTCAATATCAAACTGTTCGACTCCAGTCTATGCAGTGTTGTGTGATGGATTAGGCCTAATTATAATCAGCTTCATGCAGTTTACTGTGCCACCGACCGCAGCACAATCAAATACATTAATGAGATTAACCTTGTCATCAGCGAGCCAGCTATTACACAGTAACAATCCGTCTGTAACTCTGAGCGTGGACAAATGGAAACAAGTTCCATGTGTCCACTCTCCGGGTTAAATTTACACTGAGGATGTTGCAGTGTAGTCTGCTTTACCCTGGTGGTTTGGTTACGATATACAGGAGCAATTATAGTGGTTGTTGTTAATCATCTTCTTCTTCCTCTTCTTCCATTTCCAGGAGATGAGTGAATACCAGAGGAGTTACACACCGTTTCGCTCCAGAAGTGTGTCTCCCCAGCGCAGCGTCCCAGTGGCTGGCATCCGCTCTAAACAGAGAGGTACATTTCCTGAACGGAGACTCCTCTAAATTCCAAAGATTGACTTCCATTGTTCGGAATGGAGAGGTGTCTGAAACACTGCCATTCCGAACAATGGAAGTCGGAATGGCAGTGTTTCGGAATGGAGAGGTGTAACCGTGTGTGGCCTGGCTGTGTTTTGGTGTTGTGGCTCAGCGAATGTACTTTATGTATATTGATATTCATGCGCTCAAGTGGTGAAAATCGATTCTGCCGTCCCAAACGTTTCCATGTCAATTGGCCTGACAGACCAGTATGGACTTTTTTCCAGAGCGCTGGCATGTAGTTGTGGAGTCGGCGAACAGCCGCACACTCACATAGGCGCCGCTTGACACTGGGAGGGCAGAATCAATGTTTCACCACTTGAGCGCATGAATATCAATATACTGGTACATAAAGTACATTCCCAACAAAACGCAGCCAGGCCACACACATTTCTCACTCAATTATACTACTTAAATAGAGTACATGGACTCCTTAACCAAGAGAGAGATGAAGCTACATGACTACATATTGTAAAAAATGGTTTGCAGATTCAACTTTTTAATAGATTTTATAGATAGCTTCATAGACTTGTTTTGAGAGCACTATCATCAATGGTTTTGTACTGTTTGTTGCGACCATAGGTCGCATTTACTACCAAAACCTCCACAGGCTGTCTGTGAGTGAGTGAGTCCGTCACACTTTTGCCCTGCTCATATCTCCACAACCGTTGCCCCCATCCATGCCAAATTTTGCACACACACTCCTTGACTGCCAAACTACAACCTCCAAGGACCCCCGGAGCCCCAGGGACCCCCAGGTCCCTGGGGGACCCCCAGTTGTAAAAAATGACCAAATGTGCTCACACGTCACACGTCACACTTTTTCCCTGCTTATATCTCCGCACCCGTTGACCCGATCCATGCCAGATTTTACACACACACTCCTTGCCTGCCAAACTACAACCTCCAAGGACCCCCGGAGCCCCAGGGACCCCCAGGTCCCTGGGGGACCCCCAGATGTAAAAAATGACCAAATGTGCAAAAATGACCAAATAACGGGGCTGCTCACGGGGAATTCCCGGGGACCACCGACTCCTGGTGCTCCAGAACGGATGCAAAAGTGGTGGCGCCCCCAGTGGAGGACCCCCTGCCACTGCAGCGCACATAAAATGCCGTAACTCGGGCTAGGAGCGTCCGGGAGAGCCGGGGCCGGTACCTATTCGTCCGCCAAGGCAACGCGGAGACCCCACCCCTCATTTCTCACATGGCCCTATTCTAGCGCCACCTTCAGGCCGATTTTTAAAACACATTTTTGGACACTGCTCCTACAGTTTTTGCCCTAAAATCACGAATATCACTACACAGCATGTCTACACTCATGTCATCAACATGGATCAGGAAGATTTTGGAAAAACAAATTTTTGCCCTATTTGTGGAGATAAGCCACCTACGGTCGCTTATCTCCCGATTAGGGAGTGTTACTGGTTTATTTCTTTACAAATGATCTTCTCTATTAATATGTTGTTTTTATGTTAATGTGACAGACATTACTTTAAACAACTCAAAACCTCAAGACTGTTGGCTCTGCACTTGGTCTGCTCTTTTTATTTCCCCCCCCTCTACACGTTGTGAGATCTGTTATTTTCAATGCACACTATAGGTCTACAAATGACCTGGCATCTGTCTACATAACAAACATACTTCATTGATTTTAGCCTTCGCATGAGCCTGCAAGATTCAGGGTCTGTGTCCGCATTATTAAAGTGTTTTATGAGCAGAGGAGCGCCTTCCATGTCATGTCCAGAGCGTTTATTGATGCCTGTTAACGCTTTAAACCTTTCAACCGTAGCTGTGCTCGAACGTCTGCGTTATTAGCACAGATAGCCTAGCTGAAACAGAAACAACATCAGGCTGTAAATGACCTTGTTGTTTTTAGGGCTCACGATTGTGACATTTTACTTGACGATTAATTGTCATACAGATGATTGCTTTTAACAATTTAATTGTGTGGCTTTTAGGCTTTGTAAACAAAAGTTGCACAGGGGGCAGATATGACAAAAAACGTAAATATACAAAGAAATGACTGAAAATAACCGACACCAATCGTCAAAATGAATAATGCTAAAATGTGGCATATTTAATGTTCTATACTGAAAATGTGTTACAAAATAGTAGTAACAGCCGATCTATAAGCTTGGCATATAGATGAAATAAGAATAGATTGTTTGATTATTTATAATAATAATATAATAACCAGTAAGACTCCCTAATCGGGAGATAAGCGACCGTAGGCCACTTATCTCCACAAATAGGGCAACATTTTTTTTTTCCAAAATCTTCCTGATCCATGTTGATGACATGAGTGTAGAAATACTGTGTAGCAATTTGCGTGATTTTAGGGCCAAAACTGTAGGAGCAGTGGCCAAAAATGTGTTTTAAAAATCGGCCTGAAGGTGGCGCTAGAAGAGGGCCATGTGAGAAATGAGGGGTGGGGTCTCCGCGTTGCCTTGGCGGACGAATAGGTACCGGCCCCGGCTCTCCCGGACGCTCCTAGCCCGAGTTACGGCATTTTATGTGAGCTGCAGTGGAGGGGGTCCTCCACTGGGGGCGTCACCACTTTTGCATCCGTTCTGGAGCACCAGGAGTGGGTGGTCCCCAGGAATTCCCTGTGAGCAGCCCCGTTGGGGTGGTCATTTGGTCATTTTTGCACATTTGGTCATTTTTTACACCTGGGGGTCCCCCAGGGACCTAGGGGTCCCTGAAGCTCCGGGGGTCCTTGGAGGTTGTAGTTTGGCAGGTAAGGAGTGTGTGTGCAAAATGTGGCATGGATGGGGGCAACGGTTGTGGAGATATGAGCAGGGCAAAAGTGTGACGTGTGACATGTGACTCACTCACTCACTCACTCACTCACTCACTCACTCACTCACTCACTCACTCACTCAGGGACGGACAGCCGGTGGAGGTTTTGGTAGTAAATGCGACCTACGGTCGCAATAATAATACAATCCCTATTCAATAAGTGGGTCTGTCTGTCTGTATTTCTGTCTGTAGGTGTCAGTAGAGAACCTCAGCTTCCCTCCAGGAAGAAGTCTGTCATGTTTCGTCCTCAGATGTCTGCGATCTGGGCTCCTAGCGGTAACACAACTACATACTATAACAGTGGTTCTTAACCTGGGGGTCGGGACCCCAAGTTATTTTGGGGGGTCCCCAGATGATTAACTTAATGTGCAGCATTGTTTTATCAATCAACAGTAAACGAACGAACAAAGTTTAAGTGTATAGAGGGTATCTGCACATTTCTAAAGTGACAATTTAAGGCATTTAAAATGAACCTCTAAAATGACACATAAAATTAAACATTGGCCAAACTGTAAAATATTAGAGGCAGAAATTCTGAAAAAGCTGATCTACATGCTCACACCACCTAGCGGGCACAGAATAACCTGGCATCGGTCGGGGCTACAGTGTGTGTTTTGTGTTCGTCTTCCAGGAGTCGTCTCCAGGAGGCAAGGAGCACAGCAGGAGGCCAGCCCGGAGAGAAGACCCCCTGCTGCTCTCACAGCCCCTCCACAGCCTGGTACCACTACCACACACACACACGCACGCACGCACGCACGCACGCACACACACACACACACACACACACACACACACAGGGGCGTCACAAGGGGGGGGAAGTGGGACTGAGTTACTAGGGTCCAATGTGGAGGGGCCTTAATTATTTTATATACTTTAGCTATCGAAAAATAGCAGATATACAAGCTCACAGCGCGGCACCGAGTGCTTGTAGATCTGCTATTTTTTTTAAAGTTGTGAAATGTGTGCAAATCTTTGAACGTATGTATTTTTTAAGCAAACATTTGTAACTCAAATTTTGGGGGACCTTCACATGAAAAAGTTTGAGCACCACTGACATAGAAACACACACACGCGTGCACACACACCTCTATTACTGTGTTTTGATCTACACTCAATATAAAAATAAAATAAAAAATACAATATACTGTATTATATACTATTAAATACGTTTTATGTATTAAGTTCAGATTAAGCCATCTTCAAAATTGGTCAGTTGACAATACAAGCAGTAAATTCACTACAGAATGTGCGCCAGTCTAAAGCTGACACTTACTTTTTTATTACAACTACAGTACTCCTGTTGCTGTTGCTATTATTACTACTACTTCTACTACTACTACTACTACTACTACTACTACTACTACACTACTGTACTGTTAATACTACTATTACTAGCTCAACTATTGCTGCTGCTGCTAAAACTGCTACTACTGTGAATCTCATCCATGGATAGATTGATCCACATTGCAGGTGTAAATAAGCATTCTCCTCTCTGGTTAAAGTCTCCCCCCGGCCCCGCCTCTCTGAGCCACACAGCCAATCGCAGCCGCAGACACCGTTGACCACTAGTAATGGCGGACAGCAGCTTGTGGCCAATGGGGTGAGCTGAGATATTCAGGTTTAGAATAGATATAACAGTAGAGCAGTACACGTGATATCAGTTAGTACACATCATCATATTACACTGTGTTTGTGTGTGTGTGTGTGTGTGTGTGTGTGTGTGTGTGTAGACACAGTGTGTCCTGCGGAGGAAGGCTGGGTTGAGGTCAGGAGGTGAAAGGTCAAAGTTGCGGAAGTCAGAGTATCACAGACAGTTCACCTGGAAGACAGCAAAGCATGCTGGGTCGCCATTACTAAATGCTCAACAGGTAACTATTAACTAACTATAACTATAAGTATAACTAACTAAGTGTTTTTTCATTAATTGTCTCTCCATCAGAAATTATAATTTCTGGTGGGTAGCACCTTTAACAGCTCACTAGGCGCTAAACTTTAACCCTGATCTTAACCTAACGATACAATTACTTCACCATTTCACCTGCTAAATCACATGTGCACTCACAGCTCATAATACTAATAACATTAATTGAACTACTACTATTATGTATGATGTAAAATACTAACCCAAACAAAGTCTCAGCCATGAATGTAGCTGTAGTCTGTCCACTAGATGGTGCAAGAGGGCTGTTGTCGTGCCATGTTTTTATTTTCTTGATGGTCAGTGTGTGAGCACATCCAAAAACAATATTTCCAACAGATTTTTATTCTTGACATGTGCTATAATAACCCTTTTTACAATCTTTCATATGAAGACTAATATTTAGTCTCAACATTTTCAACACATAAACATAAAACATAAACAAAACCATATTTTTCCATGACAGCCGGAATGCCTGAACATCTATTTTAGCTGTCTTTGCCTATAAGTTCACTGAGCCAGAACAGTGTGATTGTGCAATCATTGCGAGCTTGCACTGAGGTAGCCTGGGGTGTTTCTGATCTGGTCAGGAGCTGAAATAACTTTACATCATGTTATAGTCATCAGGTAGACTTGGACTACTGGCAGCTGGCACCTCTGATCAGAACCACCGGTGCTGTGCACATCCAAAATGTTTAAAATTGGTTTAAATTGGTATAATCATTTCTTGTTTTTTTTGGTATAATAATCTTTGTGGTTTGTTGTAGTCATCAGGCGGCCCGGAACTAACCACCGGAATCACAGTTTTTCTTTTTTTCTAAACCGGATCACACGGCTAGCCTATTATAGGCTCCACTCTATGCCATGAGAGCTGCTAATATTTGAACTGGGGACCCCCACTCTGACAAGCACTTGCAATATTAGGCATTTAGTTTGACTCGATTCCACAGATAAATATTGTGAAAATAGTCAAACTACAAGTAACAATAGCTGTGATACAGCTTGTAGATCTGCTATTTTCACAATGTTTGCCTCTTTCTTAAATAATATTTGGCCAATTTGGTATTAAAAAGGTCTTAAAAGTCCATAAATTGTAACTTAAGAAATATGCAGATACCCTTTATACACTTATACTGTATGTTGGTTTGTTTACTGTTGAGTGAGAAAACAATGAAACAATGTTTGGGGACCTTCTTTGGGAGTTACTGTGCTAGGGGGTGAGGTCTGAAGAGGTGAGTTCTAGGGGGTGAGGTCTGAAGAGGTGAGTGCTAATAGGGGGTGAGGTCTGAAGAGGTGAGTGCTAGGGGGTGAGATGGAGAGGCGAATGCTAGGGCATTAGTTCTCAAACTGTGGGTCGCGTTCCCAAACTATTTTGGGGTGACCCCAGATGATTAGCTTAATGTGCAACATTGTTTTATCACTCAACAGTAAACAAACCAACATACAGTAGGCCTATACGTAAGCATATACGGGGATGTATCCGCACATTTCTAAAGTGACCATTTATAATACTGCTAAACCAGTACTGCGTCAAAAGTAATCATCTAACTGCACTATAAAAATGGTCAAACATTGGCCACAAGGCGCAAGTTGGCACCTCGACAGAGTGCAGTCTAGTTTGACCTGTGACCGTTGACCCCTAGGTGCTGTACTCCAGCAGCAGGGTTATCCCTCCCTTTAAGAAGAACCCTGTTGCCATGGAAACCGAGTATAGGCGGAGCTTCCAGTGTCA
>NC_137830.1:23650183-23735183 GCF_963921795.1 Nannobrachium achirus
CCAACTGGGGACCCTCCACGTTCTAACCTGCCACTCTACCCCTGAGCTACTGCCACCCCCTTTATTGTTATTTACAGTAACACTACTAGCCCCCATAAGTCACATCTGCCCATGAAAGATTGCGGTGCATCTTGGGAATGAGCTTATTGTGTCTAAAAAGATATATTTAAACGATAGAAAGCAGTAAATGATACCATTTTAACACTCATCTTTTCTTTTCTCTAATTACAATCTAAAATATGATCCCTTGTTGTCCTTTAAGTTAACACAGAGATAATACTAATGTTTAGAGTTTGTTTTGTTTGATTTCCACTGACATGGTGTAAGATTCTAAAACTCAGTCAAACAGTTGAACATGAAGTGGAACATGTAGTTTGTTTTTGTGTGGCATAGGGGGCGCTATCCTGGTGTCTCCTCCTAAACAGACAGGGAAAACCGACCCCCCCCTCGGAAAACCTCAGTCGCCATACAAACACATGGGCTTGCAGGTAACACGCACGCACGCACACACACACACACACACACACACACACACACACACACACACACACACACACACACACACACACACACACACACACACACACACACACACACCATACAACAGGGACGAAAAATGTACGGCGTAATATGTAAAATAATAGTTGTTTTATATATTGATACAACAAAACAACAATATATAGTAACAGCATGTTATGCACATTATGCAATATCCTGGGACACGAGACCACTCAAAACAAAGATTTATAATAGAGAAATGTCAACCTTCTGAAGTCAGAGTTGCTTGAAGTCCAGTGGGAAGTTTACACAGTCAGTTATGATTTGGGGTGCTATGGCATCTGCAATGCTTTTTTACACAATATATATATATATATATATATATATTTCTTTTAGATGGAACTGTATATTGTATGATTTGACCAACATGAAATTACACCTCACTTATAAAATAGGAATAATTCTTACCGTGTTGTTCTCAGCAAACGGGCGTTGCTGCGGGCATGGCCACTGTGGACCCCCTCCCTCTTAGAGAGGAGGGGGCGTGGCTAGAGGACAGCCCCACCCCCAAGCCCTCGACTCGCTCCACCCCCAACCGTAGATCCAGCTCTAAACCAATGAGGATGAAGCAGGGCCCTCCGGTCCTGCCCCCCCACCGTATCCAAGGAACCCTGAGAGACCCTGAGTTCCAACACAATGGTAAATATTAACACTAAAGCTGACCCAACGTCTTCTCCTTCTTCTTTCAGTTAGTTCCCACCAGTGGTGTGAAGTAAACAAGCACATTTACTTAAGCACTGTACTGTACTTAAGTACACTTTTGAGTTACGGTATTTGTATTTTACTTGAGTATTTCCAATTTCCAATACTTTGACTTCTACTCCACTTCATCTTGGATACAAATATGGCTTTTACTCCACTACATTTATTTGAAAACAAAACATGCATTAACCACCTCAGCCCTGTATACATTTTGGCCATTTGAAAATAGGCTATCTACAATCTCACAATGCGTCGCGGCACTGGGTGCATTTTCATGAAAAAGTCGTGAAAATGTGTGCAAATCTTTGAATAGATATGTGTATGTATTTTTTAAGCGAACATTTGTAACTTAACTTTTGCTTCTGGGGGGTCCCTGGAACTAATTATTTTGAGATGGCGGTCCGTGGCCAAATGCATATAATTTTGGGGGTCCTTCACATTTAAAGTTTCACTGACATAGAAACATAGGTTTTTCAAAAAACTTTAGAAGGATTTGAAATATTCAAAATGTTCACGATTTTTCAAAAATAGCAGATCTACAAGCTTGCAGCACTTGGTGCCGCGCTATGAGGTTGTAGATCTGCTATTTTTCAATAGTTAAAGCACAAAATGATGCATAATAATGCGTTCCCAGTCTAAATGGGTTAACCCCCTCCCCCTATGAAGAACATTCATGGGGGGCCCGCAGTGAATCCTTGTACCCAGGGCTCAGAATTTGGTGCGACTCCCCTGCTGGCAGCTCCATCTTCAGCATCCTTCTCCCTCCTCTGCACATGTCCAAACCATCTCAACTGCCTCTCTTGTTTTATCCCCAAACCTTCTAACCCGGGCTGATGTTGACGAGGATGAGGCCGCACAGCTCTGACCTAGCCACGATGCAAACGTTTATTTAATAGGAGCAGTCTTCCTGAGATCACTGGTTAATATTCTGGGAAAGCACCTTCTGTAGACTGTTTTCTCTCTCCTTCATACTGGAGGTGTGAAATCAATGTTTAACACCTGTATCCTCCTCTCCCCTCCGCCTTCTCTTCTCGGTGAGGTCTTCTGTATGGAAGCTGCTCTGCAGAAGACCGCACCCTTGTTGACAGAGTAGTAAGAACAGCTAATACATGCAAGTTCACTGGTACAACAAGTTGACAATCGATTAACCAAAACATATGTGACAACATATACCCCAAAACCCCTGAATTAATAGAATGAATGTCCATGAACACCTGTTTCAGTGTAGAGTACCGACGCTCAGCAAAGCTTGCACTAAAAGTAATATAGCCTATAATACAGCACTGTCTTGAAGTCACTGACATGTAGCCGTTCAAAAGACGTACATTTGGATACCAATACTTTTTTTTACTTTTACTCAAGTACATTAACATTCCAAACTAAGGGTGCCCTCAGACCAAAATGCCTACGAGAGTGGAATCCGCGTTCCGCCAATGCATTTCAATGAGAGTGAAGCGGTTTCATGCCAGCAGAGGATTTCTGCAAAAAACGCTCCCTTCTCATTGAAATGCATTGGCGGAACGTGGATTCCACTCTCATAGGTATTTTGGTCTGAGGGCACCCTAACTTCTACTTGATTGCAGTATTGATATTTTTACTTAAGTAAAGAAATTGAGTACTTTCCCCACCACTGTTCATTAGAAAGGAACCGCTCCCTACTGTGAACCGAATCCTATCGTTCATTTCAAAGAGCCGTTCAAAAGACTCGATTCGTTCGCGAACGTCCCACCTCTATTCGCTCCGTGTCAAACAAACACTGAAACACAAACAGAATGGATCACACTGACCTACACAAACCCAAGGGAATAATTTAGAAGCACTTTATCAGAAAATATAACTAGTAACACTTGAGTAGCCTACTGTATGTTAATCTGACTTTAGTATAGGCTATTGTTTTCTTCCTGGACGTGCGTTTGTGGCAGGTTATTTAACATGGGATTTTGACAGCTGGCTTCTCCTCCACTTAACGGAACACCGTTCCGGCCCCAAATGTTTTAACGGAACGGGGGTTCCGGCCGTTCCGGCTCACTTTCACCACTGATCTTCCCTCAGTAAGGGATATCTATAATAAATGGTGCCTTGATAGGGCCCTGAAAATAATCAGGGACCCCAGCCACCCCGGCAACGGTCTTATCACCCTGCCACCTTCAGGCAGACGCTACCATTGGGAGCGCTGCCCTGACAGGAAGACGAAGCATAGGGTTCTTACTAGTAGGCTGGTAAACACCTTCTTTCCAGAAGCGGTACAAGTGTAATAAGTAGCACTAATGCACTTTATCCTAGTAGTAAGTGGTTGCATACTTTTTGTACATGTTTTATACAACTGATGCACTGAGCCGATATGCTGATTGTACCCTTGTCTTATTCTGTACTGTCTTGTATGTGTTTGTTTTTGCTTCTCTGTGGCTTGTGAACAGGAATTCCAATTTTAAAGACAATTTCAATGTAAATGGCGAAATAAACTTGAAACTCTTCTCCTTTCCTCTCCTCTCCTTTTCCTCCATAGGGGAGTTAGGTTGCAGGATACCAGGAGCAGGATGTGGATCAGATGAAGGTATCTGTGTTTCAGCTAAACTATTAACGTTTAGCTTATTCTACCTCTAGAACTGCTGGTTTAATAATCTACCAGGACCTCTAGTACTGCTGGTTTTATATCTTACCAGGACCTCTAGTGCCGCTGGTTTTAGATCCTACCAGGACCTCTATTGCTGCTGGTTTTAGATCCTACCAGGACCTTTATATCCTACCAGGACCTCCAGTACTCCGTTTTCTTTTTTTTAAATCTTTCAGGACCTCTAGTACTGCTGCTTTTATATCCTGCCAGGATTGCCATATGGTTTTATATGATTATATATTTTTTAAAGTACCACAGGACCGGAGTAATTCACATAGTATTATGCCATTCATTCACACAATAGGACATTGCTAATTCACCTTTGTTCCTTTTCCTGTCTCTTGCCGACTTTCCTTCCATTGACCAGATGAGCGCTTTTCTGTGTTGTCGTGGCGATCGGCCGCTTCCTGCTCGGAGGCCTCGGAGGTGTTGGAGCGCACGCAGAGGAGACGAGACAAGTTCTGGGGCAAGAAATGACCTTAACCCTGGCTCCACCACTTCCAACATTGTCAATTAGTTTTTAGTTTTTCAGATTTAAAAGGACGTACATTCTCTAAAAGGTTTCATGTCAGTCAACAACTACAGTGTTTTTTTTTTTTTTTATATATATTTGTTTTTGGGCTTTTTATGCCTTTATTTGATAGGATAGTAGACTGACAGGAAATGGGGAGAGAGATGGGGAATGGAACCGAACGACGCCAGCAGGCATCATAGCTTAGCATGTGGTATGCGCCTTGACCACTAGGCCAGCGGGCGCCCCATGTATCATTTTAAATGTATAATCGCAGAGCAGTAATCCCCTCAGGCTAGGCTACTATTATCCTGAACTGGCCAATTCAATTACATTATGCAACTACGTCTGGCTTTGTGTGTAGGTCCCTATGTATGAGTGTCCGTATGAGCACAGAATTCCATGTATGGAGATAACTAACGTCACAGACAGAACGGCCCATACAAGGAGATATGCAGGTGTGTCACGTTTGGTACCATGTGAAGTGAGCGGTGGTGCGATTTTCTTTCAATACATGCAAGTTCACTGGTACAACAAGCTGACAATCGATTAACCAAAACATTTGTGACAACATACCGGTATACCCCAAAACCCCTGAATTAATAGAATGAATGTCCGTGAACACCTGTTTCAGTGTAGAGTACCGACGCTCAGCAAAGCTTGCACTAAAAGTAATATAGCCTATAATACAGCACTGTCTTGAAGTCACTGACATGTAGAGTTGCCGGACAAGCATGCTGGATTTGAAAATAACATTGTTTTGGGTGATGTGATCAGAACTTTCAGGGAGTCAATGTCGCACCGTGTTGTGTTGTGACCTTATAGATTTGTTGTTATAGATATATTTTTTAATTGGTTAAAATGCCAGACTTTTTTCAATTAATGAATGAATGTTTTGAAAAATAAAATAATTTAAATAATGGTAGAAAACTGTGGGATATTTACCTGTGATGCATAAAAATGGGTCCGTGACCCCAAAAAAAACCAGACCCATTGTTTGAGAAACACTGTGTTATTATATACTCTATATCTACTGTATATAATATACAGTCTACACATTGGTTGTTATAAACCGATATGTTCCCAGCATCTGAGCTGGGGTTAACTACGTGGAATGTATTTTTCACCTAATAACTATCTCTGCGTTTAACTTGAATTTAACACAGGTTTACATGGAATTTGATTTCAAACTAATAACTGTCATTGCGTTTAACTTGAATTTAAGACGGTTAATAGTTGTGGTGAAATGTTCCTCATTACCTCATTATGTGCTGTTACCATGGTGACCGCTTCCTTCCATGTTGTCGTCATGGGAATTAGGTTCATGTGTGGGTTTCGGGTGCTGAGTAATAATGTTTTCACACAGACAGACCCGAAGTCCTTGAAGTGATGACTTGAATGGAAATCTAGAAGAACATGCTTTGGTTGTCGCCTCGCCCCTTGGGTCAGCAGAGCTTGTGGCGTTAAGTTGCAACCTGTACTCCAATGACCTGCTGAAACGTTCTTGTTTCACCGTTTCCACTTCTCTCCTCCCACGATTCCTGTTCTGTTCCGTTAACGGAATACCGTTGTTGTTAGCCAGTTCCTGGCGCGTCATTTGGGTCATCATGGGCTGGCAATGGCCACCCCCTAGTGTTCACATTTAACCTCAAATTCAGTTATTTGATGCATACTTGTCCCCAATTCCGAGTTGTTTTAGCAGATTATTCAGATTAATTTCTCCCCCAAATAAATATGCACAAATAGTGCATCTACAAGCTCTCAACGTGTTGTAAAAGCTTGTAGATCCACTATTTTTGCTAATTTAGAAATGGAGCTTAAGTGGTAACATATCCTTTGCCACCCCCTATTTCTTTCTGAAATTACGCCTCTGGCCAGTTCCCCGTGCTATTTCACACTGGCCTTTTAATTTACCCAGATGGCAACAAAAAATATGTCAACGTCTGAGCAACACTTTTAATGGCAACGAAGTATTGTAGTGGCCTGCTTTCCACGCTTGGTGTCACGTTTTGTCGTTTTTTTCTTCCACCGCTAATCTGAACATAGCATTAGTGATTACATTTTCTTTGTGTGTGCGTGTGTGATATCCAGATTTGTTGTAGGAATTATTATTTTTGAAATGCAAATGTGTGTTTAAAAATTCTAGAAATTATTACATCCAGTCTGTATAGATTATGTAATTTTGTATGAGAAACGTTTTGCTGTTTTTGGTGTGTAATCACAGTAGTCTACTACAGCTGATACATGTACTGTATTTCATGAAGGTATTCGAATAAACATGCACAGTAGTTATTTTTGAGTAAAATAAGGGAAACGAGGCTGTAATGTTATGGTGTGATATTCTTTAAATGGATAATTTTTTTTATAGCTGACCAAATGATCAAATATTTTATTTTTGTAAAAAAGCACATGCACTCTGCTTTATATAGAGTTAAGTGGTCTATGAATTGATTCATTAGTTGTGATAATAAAAACAAAATGGAATTGCTCAGATGTCATTTTTGGGTCCACCAAGACTACAAAACATTTCAAAGAAAAACGTTCCAGCAGCTAAAATATTAAAAGAAATCGAAGAAAAGAACAAAACTCTAGTATAAGAAACATGCAGGGAGTGCCTGAGAGGTAGTTAAGTGGTCTAATTATCCTTATTGTCCTTTGGCGCAGAGGTGCAATGTGCAAACCCCACTCTTCTTCCTTATAGTTCAATGATGCAGTATTTTGGAATTTTCTATGCAAACATATGGGGTCATTCTCACGAAAACAATGAAATACCATGGCAGTGAACATTTCAATATAAAAGTCACAATTTGATAATAAAATTAAATGATAATTTTAAAGATAATATTCCATGTTCAAATCCCCGTCCTCCTACAGTTCATAGCTGGAGTATTTTGACCTTTTCAAGGCTAAAATTCTGAACTAAATAAAGTCAGTTGAATTTCACCATTTAGTAGTTCGTCCTGTAAAACTATAGCTGGACAGAGTTCTTTCAGACATCAAAATAAAAGTCTGGGTTTCCGAGGCTATTTCAGACATAACCCTTCTCTGGAAACAGGGGGAGGGACACCCCTCCCGATGGTCCTCCGCGTACATAAGGCAAAACAGAGGACCGGGACAACCGATCAAGCGCACCGCACCTTTGGGCCCTCAGCAGATATCTCCTGGTGCTTTGAGTTGTTCTCTTGTATTTTAGCCTTGAAAAGGTCAAAGTACTTCAGGAATTAACTATCGGTGGACTGGGATTTGAACATGGATCTTCTGCACTGAGAGTGTGATTTTGAAACCACTACACCATCTCTCATAGCAGATGTATCCCGGTGCTTTTGAGTAATTATTTTGTATTCTACACCCATGATCTGTAGGAGGACTGGTGTAAGAGCCATTTGAGCCATTTGCCTATTAATGATGTCACTGAAGTTGGAACATGGTCACCGTCACACCCTAACTGCCTATTACCAATTGTCTATTTAACATGCTCTGTAATGAGGCACAGGTGTTGTTGATGTTAGAGGCACACAGTTCTTTGACTGTGTTTGTGACTGAGGCTGGTGATATTTGTTTGTTTATTTCATTTCTTAGCTGAAGTATAGGACTTGCGCTGACAAAGAATAAGTGACATTTATGTTGAACTTTATTGGAATGTTTGGACATCAGTTCTTGGGACACACCACACGTCTGAACTTGATCTTGAACGTCAGCAACCAGTAGCACCCATAGTTATTGGGACTTTGGGCACTACAACTGGGATTTGGAATTTTCTATGCAAACATATGGGTCATTGATTCAAAACGAAACCAATGAAATACCATGGCAGTTAACATTTCAATAAAAAAGTCACAATTTGATTAAAATTAAATGACCATTTTAAAGATAATATTTTTCTCTTTCTTGTACAGAGGTTTGTTTAGACGTGAAACCCCCACCCCCTTTACAAAAGATGTAAATCTGGTTGATACTGACAGTCCAGTATTGGCAACCCTGCATATGGTGTAGCAGACTGATGATTGTTCTCTCAGTACAGCGGTTCCATGTTCAAATCCCAGTCCTTCCACTCATCGTTGCTGTATTACTTGGACCTTTGCTTTTCTTGGACTACTAAGGCTACTTACAAATATGAAAAAGGGTGAAAATCTCCTGTTTTGGGGTACATTCTGGACTGGAACAGGAGACATGGTCAAATAACAGGAAGGGTTGGCAGGTATGGTGAGAGATGGTGTAGTTGTATAAAGATCAGACTCCCATGTTCAAATCTCATTCCTCCCGCATTGCTGTAATACAGTTTCAACATTAAAATACAAAAGAACTTCTCAAAATATCTGTATTGGCATATGGTTTAGCGGACTGGTGATTGGACTCTCAGTTCAAAAGATCCATGTTCTAATCCGAGTGCTACTAGGAATAAAGTTAACTCATTCTGTGCTCCAGACATGAACGGGTTAAATGTCCAGCGTGCCATTCGCCTGCTCCGTCCGCGGCCAGTCTCTTATTTTGAAGGCCAGAAGTCGATTGCGCAAACATTTCCTGTTTGACGTCATGACGTCCAGGGCCGATTTAAGAATCCCGGGCCCTGGCGCTTCTCCAAATTAAAGGGTCCCCCCGCCTCTTTCTGCATATACCGCAGTAGCGCACTTGGCCAAAGAGAGAGAGGGGAGACAGAAAGGGAGAGAGAGAAAGCGCATGAACCATAATGAGAGAGAGTGTGTGCGTGCATTTAACGCTCACTGTGACTCACCATAGACGTCCTCATAGAAATAACGATGAGAAAAATATTTTTATTTTTTAATTTGATTTACACCGGCCCTTTTAGGCGGCGGGCCCTGGCGCTTAAGCACAGGTTAGTCCAATGGTTAGTCCGGCCCTGATGACGTCATTCACCGGAAGTGGTCATTCTCCCATGCGGTTGCAGTAATGGCCGATCGTTGCCTTTCAGCTTGTGTTTTTTTTGCGAGAATCTAATGCCATCCTTGGCTTCAAAAGTGTTTTTTGGAGAAAATGGACATTAAAGATGAGATCGACCGTCGGCCTCCATGTTAAGGGATTACTATTTTGTGCACGTGGATCCGCGATGATGATGAGGGTAAGATTGCCAGCTTTACTGTATATACAGTATATTACGCGAGTATACTCGGGATCGGCACTCCGAGTACTCGAGTATTTTTCACGAGTATTCTCGGGATCGGCTACAAATGAGTTAATACCTCTGATGAGAGATGGTCTACTCTAGCGGTCTAAAGATCAGCCTCTCAGTGCTGAGGTTCCAAGTTCAAATCTCAGTCTCCTACGTTGCTGTATTACTTGGACCTTTTTCAAGGCCAAAATACAAAAGAATTACTCAAAAGCACCAGGAGCTATCTATGTTGATAGATGGTGTAGTGGTCTAAAGATTAGACTCTCAGTGCAGAGCTTCTGTGTACAAATCTCACTCCTCCTATGTTGCTGTTTTACATTTCTTTTAAGGTTAAAATATCAAAGAGTTAGTCAAAAGCACTAGAAAATGCGTCTAGTGGTCTAAAGATCAGACCCTCAGTTCAGAGGTCTCATTTTCAAATCTGAGTTCTCGTACAGATCATTGTTACTTTCCAAGGTTGAAATACAAAATAAATATTCAAAAGCACCAGATAAAGTCTGCTGTGGGAGATGGTGTTGTGGTTTAAACATCAGACTCTGAATGCAGAGGTCACATGTTCAAATCCCTTCCTGTAGTGCTTTGACCTTTTTAAGGCTAAAATAGAAGAGAACAACTCAAAAGCACCAGGCGATACCTGTTGAGGGCCCAAAGGTGCCTTGGCTCAATGGTATGGTCGCTTGATTGGTTGTCCCTGTTACAGGCAGGTTTCAGACAGGTTCAAGTCCCATGCCCAAGGTACACGGAGGACCATCGTGGAGGGGTGTCCCTCCCCCTGTTTCCTGAGAGCTAAAGGTGGGGGGTTATATCTGAAAGAACTCTGTCCAACAGAAAAAAAAGTCTTACCTACATGCCTAGAGCACTTTAAGAATGAATTTGAGAAGAATTTGAGAAAATTGTCAATTTAGCTGTAAAAAGGTCAATGTACTCCAGAGATGGACTGTAGATTGAGTGGGTTTTGAACATGGAACCTCTTAATTGGGAATCCAAGCATTAGACCATTAGGCCATCTCTCACTGCAAATGTGCACTGGTGCTTTTGAGTAATTGTTTTGTATTTTAATCTTGAAAAGATCCAAGTATTAGAGCAGCAATTAGTAGGGTGACTGGGTTTTGAACACAGAACCTCTGCACCTAAAGTCTGATCTCTAGACCACTACACCATCTCCAACATACAAAATTGCAGGTGCTTTTGAGTAATTATTTTGTACTTTACCCATGAAAATGTCAAAGTAAAACAGCAATGTAGGAGGATTGAGATTTGTACATGGAACATCAGCAATGAGAGTCTGATCCTTAGACCACTCCTACATCTCTCACTAACTTTTGAGTGCTCTTGAGTAATTCATTTGTATTTGAACCTTGAAAAGGTCCAAGTAAAAGGGCAGTGACCTATGGGAGGGCTGGGATTTGAACATGGCTGCTCTGAACTGAGAGACCAATCATCAGTCCACTAGACCATGTGCAGGGTTGACAACAACGGAATGTCAGAACCAATAACATTTCTATTTTAAGGGGGTAGGGGGGAGATTCCCTAAACGGGGTCTGAGGGTCCTCCCCCAAGATCTTAACATATATATATTTTCCTGTGTTTTATTGAATTTTACACTAATGATTTGCCATGCAACTCCTTGCAACAAAACTGTTCTAAGGTCAACCGCACCAACGCAACTCTTTGCAACTGCCATAATGGTTGCATGATGTTGCAAATCATTGAGCATAACATTAAGAGCTGGCTTGGTGTCCGGGACAACTAATAGATATTTAAACGTAGCCTACTGACTTGTGGTTTCACCTCTACTGTGATGCTCCTAGCAGCTTTGTGCTGTGCAGACTATGGACTGGAAAAAAATATATATATATATTTATAGGTGTGCCCTGAGAAAGAAAAGAAAAAGTTTGGGAACCACTGGTCTACATAAATGTTCAAATCCTGGTTGTCCTGTGGTTCAATGCTGGAGTGTTTAACTTTACCAAATCAAAGCTAACATATTAAAGAACACTTCAACATTACTAAGAGATGTCTGGTAGGTGTATGCTACAAACACAAACATAGCATGCTACTAGGAGCGATGCATGCACAGATCAAAAATGATGTCATGTCAGAATCAAGGCGGAACACCTGGAAAAAAGTGAGTCCCAAAATCAAGGCGAAACACCTGGAAAAAGGTAAGTCCCATCAAGGCGAAACACCCGGAGAAAAGTGAGTCCCATATTTTTATGGTCCTTCGTCATAGACACTTACCTATAAGTTCAAATGATAGCAGACATCCTGAAATATGTCTAGATGTTTTGAATGTACTGCCATCTCACTTTTTCTTGCTTCCAGGGCAACATAAGCACGAAGTGGTTCATCTTACCCCGTTCTCCCCCTATATATATATATATATATATATATATATATATATATATATATATATATATATAAAAGATTCTGAATCCATTGCAAGCAGTTGTTTTGAACAAAAAACATTCCTTGGGCTAGAAAACGAACCAACAAAACTTTGAAAAGTGATGAGTCATCACTGTGATGACTGTGAAAAGTGATGAGTCATCACTTTTTACACTTTTGTTGGTCCTTTTTCTAGCCCAAGGAATGTTCTTTGTGCAAAACAAATGCTTGCAATGGATTCAGAATCATGAAAACCCTCCAGCTTGACCCCTCACATGCTACTTAAAGCAGATCTTTTTCTTTTTTATAATATATTTCCTTTCCTGTGTAGTGGAGTCAATGGGACAGTGAATATACAAATGGCCATAACATTTCTTTTGCGATGTTTCCGGCAGAGCAGGCCCCTTATTCTGTGGACCTTAATGACCAAACTAATAGATAAAACAGAAATAAAAAGTGCGGCAGAACATCACAGGTCCTCTCCCATTTTGATGGACTGGATCCCTGGCTATACTAAGAGAGTCTGACCTTTAGACCACTACACTATCTCTCACTACAGACAATTTCTGGTGCTTTTGAGTAATTATTTTGTATTTTAACCTTAAAAAGGTCCATAGTACAGCAATGATCCATAGAACTGAGATTTCCACATGGATCCTCTGAACTGAGAGTACAATCACAAGTCCACTACTCCATATGCCACTACAGATATTTTCTGGTGCTTTTGAGTAGTTCTGTTGTATTTTAACCTTGACAATGTCAAAGTACAACAGCAATGTAGACGTACCAAGATTTAGACCACCAGAGTCTCATGGTCTAGTGACTAGACCATCTCTCACTGGAGGTATTTCTTAATGCTTTTGTAATTCTTTTGTATTTTAACCTCGAAACCTGAGAGATAAAGGGTTATATCTGAGAGGACTCTGTACAGAATTAAATTCGGTAAATGTCCATGCTGTGCCAAAATCAAAATGTTTTATTGTTCTAAACTTCTACAGAGTCCTCTCAGATATAACCCTTTACCTCTCAGAAAAAAGGGGAGGGACGGACGCTGTCCCTCCGATGGCCCTCTGTGTACCTTGATGGCATGGGACTTGAACCTGCGATCTGTCTGTAGCAGAGGCAACAAAACAAGCCCACTACACCATTTAGCCAAGGCACCTTTGGACCCTCAACAGGCATCTCCTGGTGCTTTTGAGTTGTTCTCTTGTATTTTAGCCTTGAAAAGGTGCTTTTGAGTAATTATTTTGTATTTTAACCTGTAAATATTTGTGTCCTTGTATTGTATCTCTTATGTGGACATACATATATTATGTTTATATTATTTTGTAATAATCTCAGAGACCCCTAGTTTCCCACAGACCTGATTGACTTTTAGAAACAGTGGACTGTTAACCATCACCAAAGTCTGCTGATACCATAGAAACACCTTACTTTAGTGGCCGCTGTTAACAGGCCCGACGCAGAACAAAGGGATGGGAGCACAAGGTTCAGTAATTGGATATATATCTTTATTTAAATAACACGTCATTTAACAGACAATTTTCAGAGACATAAAAACATATGGTTGACACATGATTTACTGTAGGAATATCAGACCGTCAAAAACTCCCGTTCTTGATTCATTTAAATAATAAGCTGCAATTAATAACAATAAATAACATGTCTCAGTCATGCTGATGTCTGAAGGAATATAGTCAGATTATTAATTTGTATTAAATCCTCAAAAAAAGAAACGTGTTCATATATAAATCAATCAACCAATAAATAATAATAATAAAAAAAAAGAAAAAGCATAAAAACATGATTGTAAAAATAATGTGGTAATAATACATAATTCATAGAAGAAATATCTCAGGCCACATAGAACCTGTCCTGTGTTATACATATCAATATTTGGCATCATAAATATAGGCATTCATTTGACAAAAGACATCAATAATTCTAATAAATAAATAAATAACATTAACATCATTATTCCGTCTAAAGTCATATCTGTGTCCCAGTGATGTCATTACGTGCGCATCCCGCATCAAAAACTCATTCAAGTCACCCAGGGACTCATTCATGTCATGGTCCTGGGGTCCTGGGGATGTGCCTCCATTGGAGTCCATGTTAAAATAATTTACCGGGTCGCGGTAAAAGAAAAACATTTTAAAATTCCACAGACACCACCATTGTTCATGGGTGAAAGCATCCTACTTTACCCTACGTTAACACAAATAAAATCCACGTAGAAAGTCTTAAACAGGCAATAGAAACGTCAATGTTTTGATTCCACCGACGTCCGACGCCATTTTGCACACCCAAATTCATTAGGGGCACATGTTTTAGTAGTTTTAGTAGTTCTAAGTTCAAACATTAGCCAAATTGTAAAATAAATATAAGAAATAGGCAAACATTTTGAAAATAGCCGATCTACAAGCTCACAGCGCTCGAAAACATTGTATTGAGGACTCATAAAACTTTTCTGGGACCCATTTGAATGACCACCTGAGGGTCCCGGGACCCATTACATTGAAAACCTAGAAACATCACTGGTGTCCTATCTTGCAGTGAATACAGATGTGTATGTCTAGCAGTGAATACAGTATGGTGTATGTCTATGAGTGATGATGTCTAGGTGTGAATACAGAAATCCTGCAGGTACGTGAACAAAATGTCGATTTCGGAGATTGCTTTATTGATCCCTCTTTTTGCTTCCATCTGAAATACACACACACACACACACACAGTAATTATTCATATATTTATATAGTACGTATACTATATACTATATAGTATATGTAACAAAAAAATAGCATAGAGTGGAATAGAATGGAATATAATAGAATAATAGGTAATTTAAAGTATTATGTGTTATGTGTATGTATTGTGGTCATTTTACCTCGTTGAGTTTATTCCTGAACCGCACTGCATTCTGATGGTCTTGATAATGTGTTACATTCTACAGAAAGACAGACAGACAGACAGACACACACACGGTTAATTGACGGAGACAATAATAATTACAACTTCCTCCAGAGGGGGAAATTCAATATTTTCAGCCCAACACAGCTGACTCGCTGCCCGCAAGGAGCACATGAGCAATTAGGGATTAAGGGTCTTGTTCAGGGACACACATCGACATTGCTACCCTGGCCTGGAATCGAACCAGGGACAACCAGGGGCTCTGGTTCCCCAGGCGGGCTCCCAAACCATTCAACTAAGCCACCCCCACAAACACTAGTCATCATCTGTTGATTAGTAATCTATTGTAGATTTGTTGTTGAAAAACAGAATCCTCATCCACTAACACCCTACAGACAGTAACATCGTCAGTGTTCATCTATCCAATTGTAAGTCAGAGAGTTACCCTTACCAGGTCCATTTGGTTACATTTTTACACTCAATCCTCAGTGGACACTGACAATTGTACAGTGTATCTGTCTTATATGTCGTTGCTGTTGGTTATACACTTTGGTTATACACTGTATCTCCATATTTTCAGGAATTAATGCCCTATTTCATTTTACATCAGTGCCACGCAACATTAGTGAAATTAGCAAAATTAGCAGATCTCTTGTAAAATTGCTATCATTATTTTTTGTATTGTTTTGAAATGCAATGGTTAAGTGTATTCCCACAACAGTCCATATTATGCGTAGTAATTGTCTTACAAATGTTTCTGAAAATAGGGCAAACCGCTAATGGAGTGCACTTCAAATGGCTACTAAATGTAACTCTCAACTATTCTAAGGAGAACTTTAGACAAAAATAGCAGATCTACAAGCTCTCAACGCCTCGCGCTGTGAGGTAACATGTCCTTAGGTCAAACTCCTTTTGGTCCGACCACCTAAACCTAACCTTAACCCTAACCTTAACCTCAGTAAAACTATGCCTAAACCTAACCCTAACCCTAACCTCAGTCGACCCAGTCCCCACGCTGTGAGGCGTTGAGAGCTTGTAAATCGGCTATTTTCTGCAAATAGGTTTGGTGTAGAGGTAAGAAAAGAGCAGACCAAGTATACAGTGTAAGGTCAAGTTAACAAAAACACAAATCCAACATAGACTGATGACAGTCTATGAAATCGATGAAAATCGGCATCACACATTTATACAATATGTAGAGGGGGTCCCTGCTTCATCTCTCACTCAGCTAAGGGATCCTTGGCCTGAAAACGTTGAAGACCCCTGGTCTTGATAACGCTGTTGCGTAGCAAAAGATGGTTGAGCTGCAATGAAAGCATGTATAGGGGTGTTTCTGCATCTACTGTACCAGATACAAAATTGAAGTCTGCACACTGTAACTTTGCAAGCTCCCAGTCAATACTTTATTATAGATTAACGTTTCTGAAGACTGGGAGCGTGTGCAGACTTCTAGTTTGTATCTTGCCTCATCCACAGTTGGTCCTGCACTTGCCGTCTAGCGGATGTCCAGTTTTATTCTTTCTTTAGTCTCTGCATCTGCCATCCATAACCAATTATTTTGTCAATATTAGCTAAGATGGAAACATATTTGGGCAAGCTTTCAGCTTTAGTATTTCAAATAATATAAAGCATAGTACACTAAGTACAGTATGTGAAACAAAATGTGTGGGAGTTGCAGTACTTCCATGGCCTACTGGCAGCATGCTCAATACATTTGGTGCCGATAGTGATCGCTCCAGTGGTTTTGTCAGATGATCCCTGTACACACAGACCTGTTTCTACAGCTCTCACCGCCTACGGAGCCACGCTGTATAAAGTACAAGAGCTTGTTTGTGACCAAATAATAACTATATTTGGACTTAAAAGGTTGCCACCCGACAGTGTGTATGTGTGTGTGTGTGCGTGTGTGTGTGCGCGTGTGCGTGCGTGCGTGCGTGCGTGTACTCACACATCCGTGTTGCTGCAGGTCAGAGCTGACTCGGGCCAGGTCAGACTCCAGCTGGAGTATCTTGCTGTGCTGGTTGTCACTCTGATGGAGGATGTTACGCAGGTAGTAGTCCAGGATGTTGGCATGGAGACAGCACACCTCCAGGTGATGCTGAGTATTATGGGATGGAGAAAACAAGAGGGGCAACTGTTAATCCAAGCAATCTGTCTAGCGTGAAAGAGAGACATGAGTGACAAGACAACAGAGAGAGAGAGAGAGAGAGAGAGAGAGAGAGAGAGAGAGAGATATGAGAGACAACAGAGATGCAGACAGACAGAGACAGGTACATAGACAGGTTTACAAGTTTTTACCTTATTTGTGTCGGCACGGGGAATCAGTCTGATAGACGTGTCATTAAGTGTGCCACTTAATGACACGTCACTTTTTATGCAAGGTCTGGAGATTTCCACATCAGACAGAGGAGCGCTGAGAGAACGTTTCAATGGTCCACACAACGACCCACTGACACACAGCAACACAAGCAGCACAACGCCTGACACACAAGCCATCTTAACACCTACACACACACACACACACACACACACACACACAAACAAACACACACACAAATAGTTATTCCCATGTTGTACAACAACATAATAAAGCATTTTATAATATAGAATGATAATATAATATAACACAATACAATACAGTATAATATTATACTGAATAAAATAATAGTACATAATATAATATCACAATATAATACAGAATAGTATAGCATGATGTAACATAATATAGCACGTACTATAGTGTAACAATATAACACATAATAGCATAATATAACGTACTATAATATTGTGCTATATGTTAGTATAATATTCAGTAATAAATTGTGATTTGCTCACCTGTGAGGTAACGTTTGAAGTCTTGATAATGTGCTAACGATGTGAGTGCTGCTATTTATTTGATTCTTTTAGATGAAGTCACGCCTCCCCAAAACCCCATGAAATATAATATAGGACACGACCACACACACACACACACACACACGCACGCACGCACACACACACACACACACGCACGCACGCACACACACACACACACGCGCGCTGCTGAGTCCGTTTACTGATACGTCGGAAATGGAAGTGTCAAAGTTTTTACAATCATCAAGATTCTTCAAAAATAGCAGGTCTACAAGCTCAAAGTGGTTACAGGGCTTAATAATGGGTTACTAATAACCTGTTTCAGCCTGGATAAAACCATATGGGTGGGTGGCGGGCCGGTACCTTACAGGAATAATGGAATATGTTATGTCTACACGTTCTCACCAGAACCACTTTTAGATGTCATTTCCTGTGTTCTGGTGAATTTTGGGAGTTTCATGGGCTACTTTTATCAGGCTTTACTATCATTGGAAAATGATGGCTAGGCTACATTTTGAAATTTCATCCACTAAAAGGCTAAAATTATGCCTAAATAAATTGGTTTGATGATTAGAGTACAGACCCATCTTTAATAATAACCATTACTTAAAAAGTGAATATCTCCATTATGATTGCATGCATACATTTTATAACTTAGATGACTGTATGTTTGCTGGTTTTATATCCTACCAGGACCCCTAGTGCTGCTGGTTTTATATCCTACCAGGACCCCTAGTGCTGCTGGTTTTATATCCTACCAGGACCTCTATTGCTGCTGGTTTTATATCCTACCAGGACCCCTAGTGCTGCTGGTTTTATATCCTACCAGGACCTCTAGTGCTGCTGGTTTATCCTACCAGGACCTCTATTGCTGCTGGTTTTATATCCTACCAGGACCCCTAGTGCTGCTGGTTTTATATCCTACCAGGACCCCTAGTGCTGCTGGTTTTATATCCTACCAGGACCTCTATTGCTGCTGGTTTTATATCCTACCAGGACCCCTAGTGCTGCTGGTTTTATATCCTACCAGGACCTCTAGTGCTGCTGGTTTATCCTACCAGGACCTCTATTGCTGCTGGTTTTAGATCCTACCAGGACCTTTATATCCTACCAGGACCTCTAGTACTGCTGCTTTTATATCCTGCCAGGATTGCCATATGGTTTTATATGATTATATATTTTTTAAAGTACCACAGGACCGGAGTAATTCACATAGTATTATGCCATTAATTCACACAATAGGACATTGCTAATTCACCTTTGTTCCTTTTCCTGTCTCTTGCCGACGTTCCTTCCATTGACCAGATGACCGCTTTTCTGTGTTGTCATGGCGGTCGGCCGCTTCCTGCTCGGAGGCCTCGGAGGTGTTGGAGCGCACGCAGAGGAGACGAGACAAGTTCTGGGGCAAGAAATGACCGTAACCCTGGCTTCACCACTTCCAACGTTGTCAATTTGTTTTTTGTTTTTCAGATAACGCGCCCGAGTCGCGTTAGATTTGAACCACTATAACCATTATTTTATGCTTTAACTATTGAAAAATAGCAGATATACAAGCTCACAGCGCGGCACCGAGTGCCGCGCTGCGAGCTTGTAGATCTGCTATTTTTGAAAAATTGTGAAAATGTGTGCAAGTCTTTGTTTGAATATCTTTGACCCGACTTCTAAATCCTTCTTCTAAATCATGTTGTTCTCAAACTTTTTCATGTCAAGGACCCCCAAAATTACAGGTATTTAGCCACGGACCCCCATCTCAAAATATGTTGTTCCAGGGACCCCCCAGAAGCAAATATTTGAGTTACAAATGTTTGCTTTTAAATAGATGTATTCAAAGACTTGCAAAGAAAAATCATGATTTTTCAAAAATAGCAGATCTACAAGCTCGCAGCGCGGCACTCGGTGCCGCGCTGTGAGCTTGTATATCTGCTATTTTTCAATAGTTAAAGCAGTCAATAATCCTAGGCCTAAATGGGTAGGGGTGGGCAATTATTTTTTCCATGGGGCCACGTGAACAACAGTAAATGATGTGGAGGGCCGGGCCAAAAGGCAGTGCTCCCCACAAGATGTGCACCCCGCAAACTAAACACACGGCTTTACCTCAGATTTCAGTAAATAAGTACTTAACAGTCCATTTTTTGTTGAAAACCCAGCATTCAGCATCAACTTTTCACTTTTTAGAAGGTAAAATGAGGAAAAAATTGAAAATGTGTTGTAATTTGCCATTAAGCCTACAAGGGCCGGTTAGAGTGAACCAAAGGACTGCATACGGCCCCCGGGCCGCACATTGCCCAGGTCTGTCTAAAAGGTTTCATGTCAGTCAACAACTACAGTGTATCATTTATTTAAATGGATAATCGCAGAGCAGTAATCCCCTCAGGCTAGGCTACTATTATCCTGAACTGGCCAATTCAATTACATTATGCAACTACGTCTGGCTTTGTGTGTAGGTCCCTATGTATGAGTGTCCGTATGAGCACAGAATTCCATGTATGGAGATAACTAACGTCACAGACAGAACGGCCCATACAAGGAGATATGCAGGTGTGTCACGTTTGGTACCATGCGAAGTGAGCGGTGGTGCGATTTTCTTTCAATACATGCAAGTTCACTGGTACAACAAGCTGACAATCGATTAACCAAAACATATGTGACAACATATACCCCAAAACCCCTGAATTAATAGAATGAATGTCCATGAACACCTGTTTCAGTGTAGAGTACCGACGCTCAGCAAAGCTTGCACTAAAAGTAATATAGCCTATAATACAGCACCGTCTTGAAGTCACTGACATGTAGAGTTGCCGGACAAGCATGCTGGATTTGAAAATAACATTGTTTTGGGTGATGTGATCAGAACTTTCAGGGAGGTAGAGTTAATGTTGCACTGTGTTGTGTTGTGACCTTATAGATTTGTTGATATAGATATATTTTTTAATTGGTTAAAATGCCAGACTTTTTTCAATTAATGAATGAATGTTTTGAAAAATAAAATAAATTAAATAATGGTAGAAAACTGTGGGATATTTACCTGTGATGCATAAAAATGGGTCCGTGACCCCAAAAATTAACCAGACCCATTGTTTGAGAAACAGTGTGTTATTATATACTCTATATCTACTGTATATAATATATACAGCATACACATTGGTTGTTATAAACCGATATGTTCCCAGCATCTGAGCTGGAGTTAACTACGTGGAATGTATTTTTCACCTAATAACTATCTCTGCGTTTAACTTGAATTTAACACAGGTTTACATGGAATTTTATTTCAAACTAATAACTGTCATTGCGTTTAACTTGAATTTAAGACGGTTAATAGTTGTGGTGTAATGTTCCTCATTACCTCATTCTGTGCTGTTACCATGGTGACCGCTTCCTTCCATGTTGTCGTCATGGGAATTAGGTTCATGTGTGGGTTTCGGGTGCTGAGTAATAATGTTTTCACACAGACAGACCCGAAGTCCTTGAAGTGATGACTTGAACGGAAATCTAGAAGAACATGCTTTGGTTGTCGCCTCGCCCCTTGGGTCAGCAGAGCTTGTGGCGTTAAGTTGCAACCTGTACTCCAATGACCTGCTGAAACGTTCTTGTTTCACCGTTTCCACTTCTCTCCTCCCACGATTCCGGTTCTGTTCCGTTAACGGAATACCATTGTTCCAGGCGTGTCATTTGGGTCATCATGGGCTGGCAATGGCCACCCCCTAGTGTTCACATTTAACCTCAAATTCAGTTATTTTATGCATATTTGTCCCCAATTCTGAGTTGTTTTAGCAGATTATTCAGATAAATTTCTCCCCCAAATAAATATGCACAAATAGTGCATCTTCAAGCTCTCAACAAGCTCTCAACGGGTTGTAAAAGCTTGTAGATCCACTATTTTTGCTAATTTAGAAATGGAGCTTAAGTGGTAACATATCCTTTGCCACCCCCTATTTCTTTCTGAAATTACGCCTCTGGCCAGTTCCCCGTGCTATTTCACACTGGCCTTTTAATTTACCCAGATGGCAACAAAAAATATGTCAAAGTCTGAGCAACAAAGTATTGTAATGGCCTGCTTTCCACGCTTGGCGTCACGTTTTGTCGTTTTTTTCTTTCACCGCTAATCTGAACATAGCATTAGTGATTACATTTTCTTTGTGTGTGCGTGTGTGATATCCAGATTTGTTGTAGGAATTATTATTTTTGAAATGCAAATGTTTGTTTAAAAATTCTAGAAATTATTACATCCAGTCTGTATAGATTATGTAATTTTGTATGAGAAACGTTTTGCTGTTTTTGGTGTGTAATCACAGTAGTCTACTCCAGCTGATACATGTACTGTATTTCATGAAGGTATTAGAATAAACATGCACAGTAGTTATTTTTGAGTAAAATAAGGAAAACGAGGCTGTAACGTTATGGTGTGATATTCTTTAAATGGATAATTCTTTTATAGCTGACCAAATGATCAAATATTTTATTTTTGTAAAAAAGCACATGCACTCTGCTTTATATAGAGTTAAGTGGTCTATGAATTGATTCATTAGTTGTGGTAATAAAAACAAAATGGAATTGCTCAGATGTCATTTTTGGGTCCACCAAGACTACAAAACATTTCAAAGAAAAACTTTCCAGCAAATAAAATATTAAAAGAAATCGAAGAAAAGAACAAAACTCTAGTATAAGAAACATGCAGGGAGTGCCTGAGAGGTAGTTAAGTGGTCTAATTATCCTTATTGTCCTTTGGTGCAGAGGTGCAATGTGCAAACCCCACTCTTCTTCCTTATAGTTCAATGATGCAGTATTTTGGAATTTTCTATGCAAACATATGGGGTCATTCTCACGAAAACAATTAAATACCATGGCAGTGAACATTTCAATATAAAAGTCACAATTTGATAATAAAATTAAATGATAATTTTAAAGATAATATTCCATGTTCAAATCCCCGTCCTTCTACAGTTCATAGCTGGAGTATTTTGACCTTTTCAAGGCTAACATTCAGAACTAAATAAAGTCAGTTGAATTTCACCATTTAATAGTTCGTCCTGTAAAAGTAGCTGGACAGAGTTCTTTCAGACATAACCCTACACCTTTACTTCTCTGGAAACAGGGGGAGGGACACCCCTCCCGATGGTCCTCCGTGTACATTGATTGGGCATGGGATTTGAACCTGTCTGAAACCGAGGACCGGAAAACAACCGATCAAGCGCACCACACCATTGAGCCAAGGCACCTTTGGGCCCTCAGCAGGTATCTCCTGGTGCTTTTGAGTTGTTCTCTTGTATTTTAGCCTTGACAAGGTCAAAGTACTTTGATATGAACTATCGGTGGACTGGGATTTGAACATGGATCTTCTGCACTGAGAGTGTGATTTTTAAACCACTACACCATCTCTCATAGCAGATATATCCCGGTGCTTTTGAGTAATTATTTTGTATTCTACACCCATGATCTGTAGGAGGACTGGGATTTGGAATTTTCTTTGCAAACATATGGGTCATTGATTCAAAACGAAACCAATGAAATACCATTGCTGTGAACATTTCAATAAAAAAGTCACAATTTAATTAAAATGAAATGATCATTTTAAAGATAATATTTTTCTTTTTCTTGTACAGAGGTTTGTTCAGAAGTGAAACCCCCACCCCCACCCCCTCTACAAAAGATGTAAATGTGCTTGATACTGACAGTCTAATAATGGCAACCCTGCATATGGTGTAGCGGACTGATGATTGTTCTCTCAGTACAATGGTTCCATGTTCAAATCCCAATTCTTCCACACATTGTTGCTGTATTACTTGGACCTTTTCTTTTCTTGGACTACTAAGGCTACTTACAAATATGAAAAAGGGTGAAAATCTCCTGTTTTGGGGTACATTCTGGAACAGGTCAAATAACAGGAAGGGTTGGCAGGTATGGTGAGAAATGGTGTAGTTGTATAAAGATCAGACTCTCAGTGCAGAGTTCCCATGTTCAAATCTCATTCCTCCCGCATTGCTGTAATACATTTTCAACATTAAAATACAAAAGAACTTCTCAAAATATCTGTATTGGCATATGGTTTAGCGGACTGGTGATTGGACTCTCAGTTCAAAAGATCCATGTTCTAATCCGAGTGCTACTAGGAATAAAGTTAATACCTCTGATGAGAGATGGTCTACTCTAGCGGTCTAAAGATCAGCCTCAGTGCTGAGGTTCCAGGTTCAAATCTCAGTCTCCTACGTTGCTGTATTACTTGGACCTTTTTCAAGGCCAAAATACAAAAGAATTACTCAAAAGCACCAGGAGCTATCTATGTTGAGAGATGGTGTAGTGGTCTAAAGATGAGACTCTCAGTGCAGAGCTTCCTTGTTCAAATCTCACTCCTCCTATTTTGCTGTTTTACATTTCTTTCAAGGTTAAAATATAAAAGAGTTAGTCAAAAGCACTAGAAAATGCGTCTAGTGGTCTAAAGATCAGACCCTCAGTTCAGAGGTCTCATTTTCAAATCCGAGTTCTCGTACAGATCATTGTTGTTACTTTTCAAGGTTAAAATACAAAAGAAATATTCAAAAGCACCAGATGAAGTCTGCTGTGGGAGATGGTGTAGTGGTTTAAACATCAGACTTTGAATGCAGAGGTCATGTGTTCAAATCCTTTCCTGTATTGCTTTGACCTTTTTAAGGCTAAAATAGAAGAGAACAACTCAAAAGCACCAGGAGATACCTATTGAGGGCCCAAAGGTGCTTTGGCAAAATGGTATGGTCGCTTGATCGGTTGTCCCTGTTACAGGCAGGTTTCAGACAGGTTCAAGTCCCATGCCCAAGGTACACGGAGGACCATCGTGGAGGGGTGTCCCTCCCCCTGTTTCCTGAGAGCTAAAGGTGGGGGGTTATATCTGAAAGAACTCTATCCAACAGATATTTTACAGAAAAAAAATCCTACCTACATGCCCTTTAGAGCACTGTAAGAATTTGAGAAAATTGTCAATTTAGCCGTAAAAAGGTCAAAGTACTCCAGAGATGGACTGTAGGTTGAGAGGGATTTGAACATGGAACCTCTTAACTGAGAATCCGAGCATTAGACCATTAGGCCATCTGTCACTGCAAAAGTGTGTTGGTGCTTTTGAGTATTTGTGTTGTATTTTAATCTTGAAAAGATCCAAGTATTAGAGCAGCAATTAGTAGGGTGACTGGGTTTTGAACACAGAACCTCTGCACCTAAAGTCTGATCTTTTTTTTTTTTTAAATCTTTTTATTTATCTTCAATATAACTACACCATCTCCAACCTATAAAATATCAGGTGCTTTTGAGTAATTATTTTGTACTTTAACCATGAAAATGTCAAAGTAAAACAGCAATGTAGGAGGATTGCGATTTGTACATGGAACATCAGCAATGAGAGTCTGATCTTTAGACCACTACTCCATCTCTCACTAACTTTTGAGTGCTCTTGAGTAATTCTTTTGTATTTGAACCTTGAAAAGGTCCAAGTAAAAGTGCAGTGACCTATGGGAGGACTGGGATTTGAACATGGCTGCTCTGAACTGAGAGCACAATCATCAGTCCACTAGACCATATGCAGGGTTGGCAACAATGGAATGTCAGAACCAATAAGATTTCTATGTTAAGGGGGTAGGGGGGAGATTCCCTAAACGGGGTCTGAGGGTCCTCCCCCAAGATCTTAACATATATATATTTTCCTGTGTTTAATTGAATTTTACACTAATGATTTGCCATGCAACTCCTTGCAACAAAACTGTTCTAAGGTCAACCGCACCAAAGCAACTCTTTGCAACTGCCATAATGGTTGCATGATGTTGCAAATCATTGATGTCGGGCATAACATTAAGAGTTAGGCTAATGTCCGAGACAACTAATAGATATTTAAACGTAGCCTACTGGCTTGTGGTTTCACCTCTACTGTGATGCTCCTAGCAGCTTTGTGCTGTGCAGACTATGGACTGAAAAATATATATATATTTATAGGTGTGCCCTGAGAAAAAAAAAAAAGTTTGGGAACCACTGGTCTACATAAATGTTCAAATCCTGGTTGTCCTGTGGTTCAATGCTGGAGTGTTTAACTTTACCAACTCAAAGCTAACATATTAAAGAACACTTCAACATTACTAAGAGACGTCTGGTAGGTGTATGCTACAAACACAAACATAGCATGCTACTAGGAGCGATGCATGCACCGATCAAAACTGATGTCATGTCAGAATCAAGGCGGAACACCTGGAAAAAAGTGAGTCCCAAAATCAAGGCGAAACACCTGGAAAAAAGTGAGTCCCATCAAGGCGAAACACCCGGAGAAAAGTGAGTCCCATCAAGGCGAAACACCCGGAGGAAAAAAAAAACTCATGCAAATGAGGTCCAAGTCAGACCTCTAGAAGGCCAATCTGTCTGTAATCGAGAGATTCTAGGCTGACTTGGACCTCATTTGCATACGTTTTTTTTTCCTCCGGGTGTTTCGCCTTGATGGGACTCACTTTTTTCAGGTGTTTCGACCTCGATTTGAGAGAGAGAGAGCTAGATCTCACACCTTTCAACAAAAAGAACAAATACCCCCCCCCCCCCCCCATATATATCAAATAGCCAAGGAACTACAGTATAATGGCCGTGGCTGCATATCAGTGGGTCTTTGACACATTAGCCTACTTATCACACAAAAAGTGTGAAATGAGAAATGGTAAAAGAAAAAGAAAAAACTACTACTAAGGCTACTTACAAATATGAAAAAGGGTGAAAATCTCTTGTTTTGGGGTACATTCTGGAACAGGAGACATGGTCAAATAACAGGAGACTTTTTCCTAAAACAGGAGGGTTGGCAGGTATGGAAACCGAGGACCAGGACAACCGATCAACCGCACCACACAATTGAGCCAAGGCACCTTTGGGCCCTCAGCAGGTATCTCCTGGTGCTTTTGAGTTGTTCTCTTGGTATTATATCCTTGAAAAGGTTCAAAGTACTTCAGGAATGAACTATAGGTAGACTGGGATTTGAACATGGATCCTCACCATATGCCACTACAGGGGCTTTTGAGTAGTTGTTTTGTATTTTAACCTTGAAAATGTCAAAGTAGAACAGTAATGTAGTGTAGAAGGACTGAGATTTGAGCATGGAATCTCAGCACTGAGAGTCTGATCTTTAGACCACTAGACCATCTCTCAGTGGAAGCATTTCTGTGCTCTGGAGTAATCCTTTTGTATTTCAACCCGGAAAAAATGCCAAGGTAGCACAGCATGACTGAGATTTGAGCATGGAACATCTGTACTAGGGATCCACATGCCCAAAAGCTCAAGGAATATGGTTGAACAAAAAAAAAAAAAACATATTTTTATGGTCCTTCGTCATAGACACTTACTTATAAGTTCAAATGATAGCAGACATCCTGAAATATGTCTAGATGTTTTGAATTTACTGCCTCTCACTTTTTCTTGCTTCCAGGGCAACATAAGCACGAAGTGGTTCATCTTACCCCGTTCTCCCCTATGTATATATATATATATATGAATAAATGCTTGCAATGGATTCAGAACCATGAAAACCCTCCAGCTTGACCCCTCACATGCTACTTAAAGCAGATCTTTTTCTTTTTTATAATATATTTCCTTTCCTGTGTAGTGGAGTCAATGGGACAGTGAATATACAAATGGCCATAACTTATTTTTTGCGATGTTTCCGGCAGAGCAGGCCCCTTATTCTGTGGACCTTAATGACCAAACTAATAGATAAAACAGAAATAAAAAGTGCGGCAGAACATCACAGGTCCTCTCCCATTTTGAGGGACTGGATCCCCGGCTATACTGAGAGAGTCTGACCTTTAGACCACTACACTATCTCTCACTACAGACAATCTCTGGTGCTTTTGAGTAATTCTTTTGTATTTTAACCTTAAAAAGGTCCAAGTAATACAGCAATGATCCATAGAACTGGGATTTCAACATGGATCCTCTGAACTGAGAGTACAATCACAAGTCCACTACTCCATATGCCACTACAGATATTTTCTGGTGCTTTTGAGTAGTTCTGTTGTATTTTAACCTTGACAATGTCAAAGTACAACAGCAATGTAGGCGTACCAAGATTTAGACCACCAGAGTCTCGTGGTCTAGTGACTAGACCATCTCTCACTGGAGGTATTTCTTAATGCTTTTGAGTAATTATTTTGTATTTTAACCTTGAAACCTGAGAGGTAAAGGGTTATATCTGAGAGGACTCTGTACAGCTGAACTTGTACAGAATTCAATTCAATGTCCATGCTGTGCCAAAATCAAAATGGTTTATTGTTCTAAATTTCTACAGAGTCCTCTCAGATATAACCCTTTACCTCTCAGAAAAAAGGGGAGGGACGCTGTCCCCCCGATGGCCCTCTGTGTACCTTGATGGCATGGGACTTGAACCTACGATCTCTCTGTAGCAGAGGCAACAAAAGAAGCCCACTACACCATTTAGCCAAGGCACCTTTGGACCCTCAACAGGCATCTCCTGGTGCTTTTGAGTTGTTCTCTTGTATTTTAGCCTTGAAAAGGTCAATATACTCCAGGATTGAACTGTAGGCTGATTGGTACATGGTAGCCCTTTGAACATGGAACCTCTAAGCTGAGAGTCTGGTCTTTAGACCACTACACCATCTCTCACTACAGTTATTTTCTGGTGCTTTTGAGTACTTATTTTGTATTCTAACCTTACAAAGATCCAAGTAGTATAGCAACAATCTGTAGGAGGACTGGGATCTGAATATGGCAGCTTCCGATTACCAGTCTGCTACACCGTATTCCGCTATAGCTTTTTTTTTTCAGGTGCTTTTGAGTAATTATTTTGTATTTTAACCTGTAAATATTTGTGTCCTTGTATTGTATCTCTTATGTGGACATAAATATATTATGTCTATATTATTTTGTAATAATCTCAGAGACCCCTAGTTTCCCACAGACCTGATTGACTTTTAGAAACAGTGGACTGTTAACCATCACCAAAGTCTGCTGATACCATAGAAACACCTTACTTTAGTGGCCGCTGTTAACAGGCCCGACGCAGAACAAAGGGATGGGAGCACAAGGTTCAGTAATTGGATATATATCTTTATTTAAATAACACGTCATTTAACAGACAATTTTCAGAGACATAAAAACATATGGTTGACACATGATTTACTGTAGGAATATCAGACCGTCAAAAACTCCCGTTCTTGATTCATTTAAATAATTAGCTGCAATTAATAACAATAAATAACATGTCTCAGTCATGCTGATGTCTGAAGGAATATAGTCAGATTATTAATTTGTATTAAATCCTCAAAAAAAGAAACGTGTTCATATATAAATCAATCAACCAATAAATAATAATAATTAAAAAAAAGAAAAAGCATAAAAACATGATTGTAAAAATAATGTGGTAATAATACATAATTCATAGAAGAAATATCTCAGGCCACATAGAACCTGTCCTGTGTTATACATATCAATATTTGGCATCATAAATATAGGTATTCATTTGACAAAAGACATCAATAATTCTAATAAATAAATAAATAACATTAACATCATTATTCCGTCTAAAGTCATATCTGTGTCCCAGTGATGTCATTACGTGCGCATCCCGCATCAAAAACTCATTCAAGTCACCCAGGGACTCATTCATGTCATGGTCCTGGGGTCCCGGGGATGTGCCTCCATTGGAGTCCATGTTAAAATAATTTACCGGGTCGCGGTAAAAGAAAAACATTTTAAAATTCCACAGACACCACCATTGTTCATGGGTGAAAGCATCCTACTTTACCCTACGTTAACACAAATAAAATCCACGTAGAAAGTCTTAAACAGGCGATAGAAACGTCAATGTTTTGATTCCACCGACGTCCGACGCCATTTTGCGCACCCAAATTCATTAGGGGCACATGTTTTAGTAGTTTTAGTAGTTCTAAGTTCAAACATTAGCCAAATTGTAAAATAAATATAAGAAACAGGCAAACATTTTGAAAATAGCCGATCTACAAGCTCACAGCGCTCAAAAACATTGTATTGAGGACTCATAAAACTTTTCTGGGACCCATTTGAATGACCACCTGAGGGTCCCGGGACCCATTACATTGAAAACCTAGAAACATCACTGGTGTCCTATCTTGCAGTGAATACAGATGTGTATGTCTAGCAGTGAATACAGTATGGTGTATGTCTATGAGTGATGATGTCTAGGTGTGAATACAGAAATCCTGCAGGTACGTGAACAAAATGTCGATTTCGGAGATTGCTTTATTGATCCCTCTTTTTGCTTCCATCTGAAATACACACACACACACACACACACACAGTAATTATTAATATATTTATTTAGTACGTATACTATATACTATATAGTATATGTAACAAAAAAATAGCATAGAGTGGAATGGAATGGAATATAATAGAATAATAGGTAATTTAAAGTATTATGTGTTATGTGTATGTATTGTGGTCATTTTACCTTGTTGAGTTTCTTCCTGAACCGCACTGCATTCTGATGGTCTTGATAATGTGTTACATTCTACAGAAAGACAGACAGACAGACACACACACGGTTAATTGACGGAGACAATAATAATTACAACTTCCTCCAGAGGGGGAAATTCAATATTTTCAGCCCAACACAGCTGACTCGCTGCCCGCAAGGAGCACATGAGCAATTAGGGGTTAAGGGTCTTGCTCAGGGACACACATCGACATCGCTACCCTGGCCTGGAATCGAACCAGGGACAACCAGGGGCTCTGGTTCCCCAGGCGGGCTCCCAAACCATTCAACTAAGCCACCCCCACAAACACTAGTCATCATCTGTTGATTAGTAATCTATTGTAGATTTGTTGTTGAAAAACAGAATCCTCATCCACTAACACCCTACAGACAGTAACATCGTCAGTGTTCATCTATCCAATTGTAAGTCAGAGAGTTACCCTTACCAGGTCCATTTGGTTACATTTTTACACTCAATCCTCAGTCGACACTGACAATTGTACAGTGTATCTGTCTTATATGTCGTTGCTGTTGGTTATACACTTTGGTTATACACTGTATCTCCATATTTTCAGGAATTAATGCCCTATTTCATTTTACATCAGTGCCACGCAACATTAGTGAAATTAGCAAAATTAGCAGATCTCTTGTAAAATTGCTATCATTATTTTTTGTATTGTTTTGAAATGCAATGGTTAAGTGTATTCCCACAACAGTCCATATTATGCGTAGTAATTGTCTTACAAATGTTTCTGAAAATAGGGCAAACCGCTAATGGAGTGCACTTCAAATGGCTACTAAATGTAACTCTCAACTATTCTAAGGAGAACTTTAGACAAAAATAGCAGATCTACAAGCTCTCAACGCCTCGCGCTGTGAGGTAACATGTCCTTAGGTCAAACTCCTTTTGGTCCGACCACCTAAACCTAACCTTAACCCTAACCTTAACCTCAGTAAAACTATGCCTAAACCTAACCCTAACCCTAACCTCAGTCGACCCAGTCCCCACGCTGTGAGGCGTTGAGAGCTTGTAAATCGGCTATTTTCTGCAAATAGGTTTGGTGTAGAGGTAAGAAAAGAGCAGACCAAGTATACAGTGTAAGGTCAAGTTAACAAAAACACAAATCCAACATAGACTGATGACAGTCTATGAAATCGATGAAAATCGGCATCACACATTTATACAATATGTAGAGGGGGTCCCTGCTTCATCTCTCACTCAGCTAAGGGATCCTTGGCCTGAAAACGTTGAAGACCCCTGGTCTTGATAACGCTGTTGCGTAGCAAAAGATGGTTGAGCTGCAATGAAAGCATGTATAGGGGTGTTTCTGCATCTACTGTACCAGATACAAAATTGAAGTCTGCACACTGTAACTTTGCAAGCTCCCAGTCAATACTTTATTATAGATTAACGTTTCTGAAGACTGGGAGCGTGTGAGGACTTCTAGTTTGTATCTTGCCTCATCCACAGTTGGTCCTGCACTTGCCGTCTAGCGGATGTCCAGTTTTATTCTTTCTTTAGCCTCTGCATCTGCCATCCATAACCAATTATTTTGTCAATATTAGCTAAGATGGAAACATATTTGGGCAAGCTTTCAGCTTTAGTATTTCAAATAATATAAAGCATAGTACACTAAGTACAGTATGTGAAACAAAATGTGTGGGAGTTGCAGTACTTCCATGGCCTACTGGCAGCATGCTCAATACATTTGGTGCTGATAGTGATCGCTCCAGTGGTTTTGTCAGATGATCCCTGTACACACAGACCTGTTTCTACAGCTCTCACCGCCTACGGAGCCATGCTGTATAAAGTACAAGAGCTTGTTTGTGACCAAACAATAACTATATTTGGACTTAAAAGGTTGCCACCCGACAGTGTGTATGTACAGTATGTGTGTGTGTGTGTGTGTGTGTGTGTGTGTGTGTGTGTGTGTGTGTGTGTGTGTGTGTGTGTGTGTGTGTGTTTATGTGTGTGTGTGTGTGTGTGTGTGTGCGTGCGTGCGTGCGTGCGTGCGTGCGTGCGTGCGTGCGTGCGTGCGTGCGTGCGTGCGTGCGTGTACTCACACATCCGTGTTGCTGCAGGTCAGAGCTGACTCGGGCCAGGTCAGACTCCAGCTGGAGTATCTTGCTGTGCTGGTTGTCACTCTGATGGAGGATGTTACGCAGGTAGTAGTCCAGGATGTTGGCATGGAGACAGCACACCTCCAGGTGATGCTGAGTATTATGGGATGGAGAAAACAAGAGGGGCAACTGTTAATCCAAGCAATCTGTCTCGAGTGAAAGAGAGACATGAGTGACAAGACAACAGAGAGAGAGAGAGAGAGAGAGAGAGAGAGAGAGAGAGAGAGAGAGAGAGAGAGAGAGAGAGAGAGAGAGAGAGAGAGAGAGTTGTAGATGACAATGACAACACATTCTATTAGGAGAGGGACCTGCAGCACATTTAGCTGCACAATATGTGAGCAAACAATACTCATGTGACTATCTTGACAATGGACTATATCTTGACACACACACAGTTCAATTCTGTTGAATCATTATGACAGTATTTGTATATTGTATTTGTATGTTCAATATTGTTTGTTTTGTCATTTTTATTATTCTTTTCCACTGCACTTGCGTTGCGTTGGCAATATTGTAATTGTTACAGTCATGCCAATAAAGCTATTTGAATTGAATTGAGAATTGAATTGAGAGAGAGAGAAACATAATGAGAGACAACAGAGATGCAGACAGACAGAGACAGGTACATAGACAGGTTTACAGGTTTTTACCTTATTTGTGTCGGCACGGGGAATCAGTCTGATAGACGTCTCATTCTCTGTCTCTCTGTCTCCGGCCTGGAGACACAGACAGACAGATCATTATCAAACTGATTAAGAATAGTAGACTATATACTAAATCAATTACATTGAATGTACAGTTACTTTAAACATATAAACAAATAAATAGCACATAGAATGAATGAAATGAGTGAGTGAGTGAGTGAGTGAGTGAGTGAGTGAGTGAGTGAGTGAGTGGGTGGGTGGGTGGATGGATGGATGGATGAATGAATGAAACCACTAAGAAGGTAAAGGTGATCTCACATGTCTGGAGACGTCGTGGACATTCTGGTAGGTTTCCACATCAGACAGAGGAGGGCTGAGAGAACGTTGGTCCAATGGTCCACACAACGACCCACTGACACACAGCAACACAAGCAGCACAACGCCTGACACACAAGCCATCTTAACACCTACACACACACACACACACACACACACACACACACACACACACACACACAAACAAACACACACACAAATAGTTATTCCCATGTTGTAATAACATAATAAAGCATTTTAAAATATAGAATGATAATATAATATAACACAATACAATACAGTATAAAATTATACTGAATAAAATAATAGTACATAATATAATATCACAATATAATACAGAATAGTATAGCATGATGTAACATAATATAGCACGTACTATAGTGTAACAATATAACACATAATAGCTAAGGCTGGGACTTTAACTGATTAATTGCGATTAATTAATTACAGAAAATTAACGCGATTAAAAAAATTAACTCATTTTAATCGCACTTAGTTTTTGCACCACAGAACCTTCAGTTTCGGGCATACCGATCATAGCGATGCACCAACCAAGAAGAGACAAGAAACGCAAAGGGAGAAGTAGCCGATCAGAGCGCTTTGCTTGGCCCAGTGGATGCGAAATTTAGATTTTAAAAACTCACTCGTACACTCACTCGTGTTTTACTTGAAAAAAAATGATTTTCAGGTCAAATATCAATGTGCGATTAAAATGCGATTAATTAATCACAGAGCCTGTAATTAATTAGATTAAAATTTTTAATCGCATCCCAGCCCTAAATAACATAATATAACATACTAGAATATTGTGCTATATGTTAGTATAATATTCAGTAATAAATTGTGATTTGCTCACCTGTGAGGTAATGTTTGAAGTCTTGATAATGAGCTAACGATGTGAGTGCTGCTATTTATTTGATTCTTTTAGATGAAGTCACGCCTCCCCAAAACCCCATGAAATATAATATAGGACACGACCACACACGACCACACACACACACACACACACACACACACACACACACACACACACACACACGCACACGCACACACACGCACACGCACACGCTGCTGAGTCCGTTTACTGATACGTCGGAAATGGAAGTGTCAAAGTTTTTACAATCATCAAGATTCTTCAAAAATAGCAGGTCTACAAGCTTAAAGTGGTTACAGGGCTTAATAATGGGTTACTAATAACCTGTTTCAGCCTGAATAAAACCATATGGGTGGGTGGCGGGCCGGTACCTACAGGAATATGTTATGTCTACACGTTGTTCTCACCAGAACCACTTTTTAATTTTAGTAGATGTCATTTCCTGTGTTCTGGTGAATTTTGGGAGTTTCATGGGCTACTTTTATCAGGCTTTACTATCATTGGAAAATGATGGCTAGGCTACATTTTGAAATTTCATCCACTAAAAGGCTAAAATTATGCCTAAATAAATTGGTTTGATGATTAGAGTACAGACCCATCTTTAATAATAACCATTACTTAAAAAGTGAATATCTCCATTATGATTGCATGCATACATTTTATAACTTAGATGACTGTATGTTTACTTCTGTACACTGTATGTCAGTGGTGTGTTCTAGACTTTTTTTGAAGGCATAGTATAATCTATGATCCGTGGCTGTTCGTGTGGCCAGCACATACACCAGTGCATAATGCCTATCAGATACACTACTTTGAAAGGTTCACGAGGGCATACTCTTTAAAAAAACAGTACAAGCATAATATTCCCACTCCCATTTTTCCAAAAAACAAAGTGGCATGGGAACAGACAGACAGACAGACAGACAGACAGACAGACAGACAGACAGACAGACAGACAGACAGACAGACAGACAGACCTTTAGCATCTTTTTGCATAAGATTGCAAGTACAGTATCTGTGACTACTTCAAATCCTTTCTTTTAACCTAGGTTTAAAAATAACTCAGAAAGAATCTTTAAGAATCTCCAGTATTATCCTATCTGATGTAGCACAAACAGCGTGGGAATATTGAATGGGAAAAGACAAGCTGTGCCGGTTCTGACACTAAACTGCGACCTACGGTCGCAATAAGGGTCCATTTGGTTCCTAACTATCATTTAGCTGGGGACTCCCTGGAACTTCCTCAAGGACCCCTGGGGGTCCCTGGATCCCACTTTGATAACCACTGCATTAAAGGATTTGAATAACTGGTTTCTTTCCAAATCTGGCCTGAAAAAGCATCCATTAGGAACTAAATAAATAATAATAATAATTAGCTTTCTCTCACTGTAACTGTATTAAAGCCAGCTCAGCTTGGATTGTAGCTTTGTACATTTTGTAGCAGTTACAAAGGTCGGGCGACACTTTGCATCTTCATGTCGCTGGGCTTCCAGTGACGATAAATGGTAGCCTGTAGCTTTGTAGCGGCCCAGTGTGAACGCAGCGTTAGACAGCATTAGACACTGTCTGGTATTTGCTTCTGTGTCATAGTCGGGCAAAGAAGCAGGAAGCCCTCAAAGTTTCACAAATCCACACCGTGAATTTCACAAGCCTGTGAATATTGCCTATGGAAATTACGGCAATTGTTCTTTCTGTTGACACGGTGAACAGATGCACAGGTTTGTCCAGGACTGTCCAGGTTGTAAGCTGGGTGTCCCGAGTCCACACAAATGAGTTAAAAAAGGAACCCAATTGAAACAAGCCCATAGGCCTTTTTGAGGTATCCTTTTAGTTGACCTTGTACCAGTGAACTGTACTGTCATGAAACTGTACGTTGTCCTATGCAAACTTCTAATAAAGTCTTTGATCAATCAATCAATCAATCAATCAATCAATCAATCGAAGGAGATGTATTTTCCTGTGTTCTGGTGAATTTTGCGACTTTTATACTTTTATCAGGCTTGCTTTACTAGCACTGGAAAATGATGATGCATACAATTTCAGCCGCAAAAAGGAGGCGTACAGATATTGATTTGATGATTGAAGCAATGGAAGACCCATCTACCATCCATCACTTAATTGAATAGATCTGTATGATTGCATGCACTGACCACATCCCCCAAGTAAAAGTCTGGAATTTTTGGTTAAAAGTAAAAAAGGTATCAAAATACACTTAAAGTACGAAAGTAAAAGTTCTCATTATGCATAACGTATAAAATGTAAAGATATATTTAAAAAATAGCAGATACAAGCTCACAACGCATTGCAATGCAACGTGTTTTGAGCTTGTAGATCGGATTACAGATTAGAATAAGAACACATTAACATTCACTCATTTAGGCTACACTTAAACAGTAAATTAAGCTTGGACAATGAATATGTTACACACTGTAAAGAGGTCTCATTAACAAGGCATAGGCCTACGTTCTGTGCTGGAGGCTGATGACAGGGTGCCATGTCATTGGTCCGAAGGTTCATTAGTCCGAAGGTTCCCCTAACTAAATTCGGACTAATGAACCTTCGGACTTATGGGCAGTCCCCGATGACGGGGAAACAGGTTCTCCTGAGGGAAAGTTCGTGGGAACCAGCTACAAGATGGTTCGATTAGTCTTTCACCCCTATACCCAGGTCGGATGGACGATTTGTACGTCAGGAAATACCATATCTCAATGCTGGAATATAAAAGGAGGAGGCTAAAATATAAAATAACAATAACAAACTAAAAGCACAAAACACCTGCTGAAAAAATATAAAATAACAATAACAAACTAAAAGCACAAAACACAAGCTTGTAGATCTGACTGTTCTTTTTTAACCCATTAAAACCCTATAAAAAATATATAGCAGTCTACAAGCTCACGCTGCGAGCTTGCACATCTGCAATTTCAAAACATTTTGGAATCTTGAAAGAGGGCATTTGTAGAATCGGCCTCATGCAGGTCTTAAAGGGTTAAACATCTGCAACACCATTGCTGATTGATGCAACAGTGACTTTGATTTCATATGAGAAACGTAAAGCGGTAAATCTGTTTCCAGCATGATGTCATGTCACGTCATGATGTAATCGACACAGATTAGTTCACAAAACCCCAATGAAGAATCATCACTTCAGCTCCGACACACGTGAGATGTGCAGTGTTCCGTAGAAGTTGTCACACCCCAATCCCACACCCCCACCTCCCCGCACACACACACACACATGCAAACACACACAGACACACAGACACACACACACACACACACACACACCCACGTTGTGTGTGAAGAGGAAGTAACAAGCCGTGGATGTATGTCAGCCATTAGCATACTGACCTAAAAGTCTGCGCCCAACTCCATTCGGTAATGTTAAAGACCTCTAGCGACCGACTGCAGTTGATTCAGAATGCTGCTGCTCGAGTCCTTTATAATAAAGTGGAGCATATCACTACAGTTCTTAAAATCCTCCTGGGTGTCAAAGAATTGATTTCAAAATACTGCCTATAAAGATTATTGCCTTTGTCTATAAAGATTTACCCTCTTAAGACCTGGACTTATTTTATACTTTAGCTATTGAAATATAGCAGATATACAAGCTCACATTGCGGCACTGAGAAAAAATCTTGAAAATGTATTTTAATATATATTTTTCAAAGCAAACTTTTGGAACTCAAATCTCTGCTTCTGGGGGGTCCCTAGAACAACATATTTTGAGATGGGGGTCCGTCGCCAATACATGTAATTTTGGGGGTCCTCGACATGAAAACGTTTGAGAACCACTGATTTAGAAGATGGATTTAGAAGACATTTATAGAATCGGGAAAATATATTCAAAGACTTGCACACATTTTATCGAGTTTTCAAAAATAGCAGATCTACAAGATCGGAGAGCTTGTATATCTGCTATTTTATTTATAGTTAAAGCATAAAATAATGGACGAAGTAAGAATGCATAATAATACGTTCCAGGTCTTAAACTTAAAGGGTTTTAAATGGTTTTAGGGCCAAAACACATTTCTGATCCTGTATGATATCCAGCATCCAGAGCTCTCGGGTCATCTGGGAAACGTCTGCTTTCTGTATCCACCTGTTTCCGACAGAATTTACTGTAGAATTATTTGTGGGACACATCCAGTTAACAGTAGACATACAAGCTCACGTCGCGTCGCAGATACAACCGCTGTGAGCTTGTAGATCACACTTGGCTGCGATGCCGGAAATGCCGCACGCCTTCTGCGCAATGCGCAATGGGACGTTGGAAACAGGTGGATACAAGCTTGTTGCTGAAATGTGCTGTACAAATAAAACTGCCTTGCATACTTCCAGTACACACACTCTATGGGAGACCACGTTCTATTCTGGTTCAGTCATTCTCTCTAGGATCAAAGGAATAGTGCGTGATCACTCTCACACACACACACGCTGATCCCATGGTTTATGACAATGATCTACTTCCTGATGTGGGTGGAGCCGGGAGATTCCTACCTGTGTGATGTCACGTGTGATGTGACAGCAGCGGGTTTTCCTAACAGGTGTATTTCAGGCAGACAACAAAAGAAGAAGAACTAGACAAACGTGTCTTTGTGTGTGTGTGTGTGTGTGTGTGTGTGTGTGTGTGTGTGTGTGTGTGTGTGCGCGTGCGTGCGTGTTGTATATAGATAAGGATCTATATTTAGCCATGGTCTTTGTGTCAGGCCATTCACCAGAAGGAAAGAAAGAAAAAAGTTTACACAGAGGTGAGGTGAGGTGAGGGAGAGGAGAGAGGAGAGACAAGACGAGTATCTCAGTCAACGATCTTGGTGTTATATTCTATGCGGTGCTGTCATTTGCATCTAAACAGCATTACCACAAGTGCCTTTATACAGCATGGCTCTGTTACGTACACTGTATAAAGGCAATTCCACAAGAGCCGTTATACAGCGTGGCTCTGTATAAAGGTAACATCAATTCCACAAGAGCCGTTATACAGCGTGGCCCTGTAGGCGGTGAGCGCTGTAGAAACAGGTCTGTGCGTACAGGGATCATCTGGCTGGCAAACCACTGGAGAGATCACTATCAGCAGATTCAGCACCAAATGTATTGAGCACGTTGCCAGTCGGCCATGGAAGTACTCCTACCCCCACACGTTTCACATACTGTACTATTATTTATATTATTTGAAAGTGAAACACTAAAGCTGAACGCTTGCTCAAATATGGACTAATAACCTTGCCATTAGTTGACCCTGTCTTTTTTCCATCTTAGTTAATATTGCCAAAATAATTGGTTATGGATGGCAGATGCAGTACATGCTTTCGTTGCAGCTCAACCATCTTTTGCTATGCAACAGCATTATCAAGACTAAGTGACAGAGGGTTCTCTTAACGGGTACAACAGGTACTCGACATCGGGGTAGAATGGGTGCAATGGGTACTCTGTCAACAGGAACAACAGCTAACAGGTATTGCAAAACCAGAGGAGCATGCGTTTCCAATGGGCATCGCCCAAGTTATTAGAAATTAAGCTTCAACCATAGAGCTGAACGGTGGTTACTGGAGCTTCTACTACTCCCAGACCTTTTTTCCTTTGAGCCCCTCTGCTTACGTCGGACAAAAGCTGAGCAACTGTGAGCTTGTAGATCTTTTTGGCTAATATTCCCCCCAGAATATGGATGCTAGGGTTCAAGTGGTTAAATGGCAGTGGGCACTTGAGTTACATTTAGTAGCCATTTAAGTGCACTCCATTGGCTGTTTGCCCTATTTTCAGAAACATTTGTATACAATTACTAAGGGCAATATGGCCTGTTATGGGCATACATTTTAAGAAGTAGAACCTACACACCAACACAAAGATGTTTTACGTTTCGATCCGGCGTGGGTCTTCTTCAGGTCAATTTTACAAGCACCGCTTTACTGTTTTGGGTATAGTACATTTATTTATGATCATTGGTAAAGGTCATTGTCAGTCAGTTCCATGTATTTGTCATATATGCTGTGCAATTTGTTTCTTTACAAAGCCTAACATATCTACAGAAATGTAATTTTCCAATGTTCAGTGCCAAAACCACAATTAAATAGTTAATTGCAGATCTACTGTACAAGCTCATGTGTTGTGAGCTTGTAGATCGGCATCGTACATCCACCACTGAGTGGATGCCTTTGTCATGTCAGTATGTTACACACACACACCAACACACACACACACACACACACACACACCATCATCATCATCATCGGCGATCACTCGAAGTCGAGTAGGATGGTCCTCCTGGGGGGTCCTTCTTGTGGGTCCTCAGATGGCTGAATAGTCCAATTCTGGAACCACACACTTTGGTGCAGTGTGGACATTGGTGTGAGGTGCTGGGGGTGGGATGTGGAACAGCCTCTTTGGTGGCGGCTACCCTCTCCTTTCTCTGCTGTCGCTTGACTGTGGCAGCCCGGCGGAGATTGTGCTCCTGGAATGTAGCACCATCGTACAGACTTTTCCTCCATGCGGCTCTGTCCTGAGCAAGGGCTTCCCAGCTTGTGCTGTTTATGCGGAATTGTTTGAGGTTTATCCTGACATTGGGCCTCATTCACCAATAAGTTCTTAACTTTCTTCTTAACTTGTTCTTAAATTTCTTCCTAAGTGAATTCCTAAGTGAAGTCCAGTCACATTCATGAAACGTTCTTAGGAAGGCAAAATTGTTCTTAACTATGTTCTTATCATGATGAATGCCAATCCTCGTAACTTGAAGGGGTGTGCCAGGTAATCCTAATTATCATAGGTAGACGCCCCACATATCCTAATTTGCATCCGTATTACCATAGGGAGCCACCCACAAATCCCCATATATGGCATGACTTCATGACACTCTCTGCAGTCACACCTGTGTTTGATTGCTGTACACAGAACTAACAAGAAATCACTCACAGAAATAATGTTGAGAGAATGAAGTCAAGAATAGCCTAACTAAAGTGTAGAGATGGTGGAACCCTAGACTCCAAACATTAAAAAAAAAAAAAACTTCTGTGGAGGTACTTCTGAAGTGAACAGCTAATTATTTGTATTTAACAAATGAATGTATTTTATTATTTCACTATAGACATCAATTTAAATTTGCTGAAATTAGAATGTTATCCATATTTCATGTTTGGAAATGGCATTAGTTGTGGATATAAAACATTTTATTACTGAAAGCCTACTGAAAGCTGGTAGGTGGGTATAGTGGGGCTTAAGTTAGCAGCTGCTTAGTGTAATGGGGTGGAAGTAGGGGTGTGGTGGTTGGGATATGGTGCATGGTGCAAGGGGGGCTTTCAGGTAGGAAGGGGACAGGAAAAAGGAGTGTGTGGCGGCTGTTGAGATGAGTTGGGGTGAGGGTGTAAGGAGCTGGGTTATGGGGGGTAAGGAGGGGGGGGGGGGGCGTAGGGGGTGAGCATGGGGCTTGGGCTTCAACTCAACCGGCTCATTTTGGGTTGGGATGCAATTTTCAGACCTGTTGAAAACTAGTCAGTAAACCAGTGGTTCTAAACATTTTCATGTCAAGGACCCCCAAATTAACATGCATTCTGTAGACCCCCACCTGAAAATATTTTCTGCCTGGGAAGATTTTTCAAGATTTATCAAAGTGTTTAAAAAATATCCGATCTACAAGCTCAAAATGGGCTGTAATGGTAATGCGTTTGGTTGTGAGCTTGTAGATCGGCTATTTAAAAAAAAATAAAAAAATAAATAAAACTGGGTTAAAATGGTAAAATTATTTTTTTGTTTTACTGTGTGGACCCCCTGGAACTTCCTAAAGGACCCCTGGGGGTCCCCAAACCACACTTTGAGAACCACTGCTCTAAAGATATGATAAAAATATTTTGTTTATTTAAATCATATTATTATACAACTGAATTGATGAAACTTAAATAATACATTATTTTAGCACAGCATTTTACACTTAAGAACTAAAAGGCCACCCTAAGAGTGCTCTACAGTGTGCGTAGATTTTTTCTTAACATAAGAACAAATCACGGCTAAGAAAACATTGGTGTATGCCAAATCTTCTTAAAAAACTTCTTAAAAGGGTCTAAGAACAAATTTCTTCGTAAGAACGTTCGTAAGTAGGTTGGTGAATCGGGCCCATTGTCCTTAAAACGCTTTTTCTGACCTCCAGGAGCTCTCTGACCAGTTGCTAGCTCAGAGTAGAGGAGCTGTTTAGGAAGGCGTGTGTCAGGCATTCGCACAACATGACCCGTCCATCTGAGCTGGTGTTTTGTGACGATGGTGCCAATGCTGTCCATGCCTGCCTCCTCGAGCACACCGACGTTTGTGCGCCTCTCCTCCCAGGTAATGCGCAGAATTTTGCGCAGGCACCTCTGGTGGTAGGACTCCAGGGCTTTTATGTGCCGGCTGTAGGTGGTCCATGTCTCTGCACCATATAGCAGCGTGGGCAAGATAACGGCCTTGTAGACCAGCAGCTTGGTCTTTGCCAGAAGGTCAGAATTCTCAAAGACCCTTTTGCGAAGTTTTGCAAAAGCCCCTCCTGCACAGCAGATGCGATGGTGTACTTCGCTGTCGATGTCTGCCCTCGAAGAGAGGTGACTGCCCAGGTAGGGGAACTGGTCCACATTTTCTAGGACTACGTTGTTGATTTTTATTGTTGGTGGGGTTATGGAGGAGTCTGGTGGGGGCTGATGAAGAACCTTTGTCTTTTTCACGTTTATGGCCAGTCCGAGGAGCTTGTATGCTCTGGAAAAAGCATCAAGTATGCTCTGAAGATCTGTCTCTGTGTGGGCTACAATGGCATTGTCATCTGCATATTGCAGTTCCACGATGGATGTGCGAGAGATCTTGGATTTGGCTTTGAAACGATTAAGGTTAAACAGCCTGCCATCTGTTCTGTAGATGATCTGGACTCCCGGAGGTAGGCTGTGACCAACAAGGTGGAGAATGGCTGCAATGAAGACTGCAAACAGGGTGGGGGCAATAATGCATCCTTGTTTGACACCAGTTTCCACCTTGAAAGGGTCAGTCTCACTGCCACTGCAGAGGACTGTTGCTGACATGTTGTCATGTAGGAGCCGCAGGATCCTGATGTACTTTTCTGGACATCCACATTTTGACAGGATTTTCCAGAGGGCCTCGCGGTTCACAGAGTCAAAAGCCTTTGTTAAGTCAATGAATGCCATGTATAGTGGTTGTTTTTGCTCCTTGCATTTTTCTTGTAACTGTCGAGCTGTGAAAATCATGTCAGTTGTACCACGGGCAGGGCGGAAACCACTTTGGGATTCAGGGAGGATTTCTTCAGATGTTGGATGAAACCTCTTGAACAGAATGCGGGCAATGATCTTCCCAGTTGTGGACAGGAGTGAGATGCCCCTGTAGTTTCCACAATCTGCCTTGTCCCCCTTTTTAAACAGGATGACAATGAGTGCATCTCTAAGGTCTGCAGGCATTGCCTCCTTATCCCAGATCTTAGTAATGAAGGCATGCATGTGCTGAAGAAGGTTATTCAGCTGGAATCCCATCAGGACCGGTATCTTTGTTGTTCCGCAGCTTTGAGATGGCATCTTGAACCTCCAACAGGCTCAGTGCATCACCCATGCTCTCCTTCACAGGATACTGTGGGATTCTGTCAAGGACCTCCTCATCAACCGTTGTTCTCTGGTTTAAAAGCTCCTCAAAGTGTTCTTTCCAGCGGGTCTTGATCTCATCATCTGTCTTCAAGATGTTTTGCTTATCCTTGGACCAGAGGGGGCTTGATACGCGGTGGATGGGGCCATATACAGCTTTGGTCGCATTGAAGAAGCCCTTTGTGTCCCCTGCTTCTGCAAGTTCTTCAATTTCACAGGCTTTCTCTGTCCACCATTTGTTTTTAAGCTCCCTTACCCGCCGTTGGACGAAGGCTTTGGCTCTAGAATGAGCTTCCCTCTTGGCCTGGCATGAGATGTCCTTCTGCCAGGCACAAAAGGTGTGCCGTTTTTTGGAAATTAGCTGTTCAATTTCCTCATCACACACACACACACACACACACACACACACACACACACACACACACACACACACACACACACACACACACACATTCAGACTGGACACACTAAAACAGACAGATTACAATCTCTCTCTCTCTCTCTCTCTCTGTGTGTGTGTGTGTGTGTGTGTGTGTGTGTGTGTGTGTGTGTGTGTGTGTGTGTGTGTGACCGTTGCGTCTATGTCTTTTGTGTCTGGATAATGTGTGTGTACTGTGTATTGTATTGTGTGTGTGTGTGTGTGTGTGTGTGTGTGTGTGTGTGGGTGGGGGGGGGGGGGTATTGTGTGGTGTGTGTGTCATTTGTGTGCACTTAATGTGTAAGGGGTGTGAGTGGGTTTGAACTTGGACTTCATTTCCTTCCTAATTATCAGTAAGCAGACTCAGCAGCGCGCGTGTGTGTGTGTGTGTGTGTGTGTGGTCGTGTCCTATATTATATTTCATGGGGTTTTGGGGAGGCGTGACTTCATCTAAAAGACTCAAATAAATAGCAGCACTCACATCGTTAGCACATTATCAAGACTTCAAACATTACCTCACAGGTGAGCAAATCACAATTTATTACTGTATATTATACTAACATATAGCATTGTGCTGTATGTTAGTATAATATACAGTAATAGATTAATAACATTCTAGTACGTTATATTATGCTATTATGTGTTATATTGTTACACTATAGTATGTGCTATATTATGTTACATCATGCTATACTATTCTGTATTACATATTGTGATATATATATTATGTATAGGCCTACTATTATTTGTTATTGTGTAACATGGGAATAACTGCTTGTGTGTGTGTGTGTGTGTGTGTATGTGTGTGTGTGTGTGTGTGTGTGTGTGTGTGTGTGTGTGTGTGTGTGTGTGTGTGTGTGTGTGTGTGTGTGTAGGTGTTAAGATGGCTTGTGTGTCAGGCGTTGTGCTGCTTGTGTTGCTGTGTGTCAGTGGGTCGTTGTGTGGACCATTGAAACGTTCTTTCAGCGCTCCTCTGTCTGATGTGGAAACCTACCAGAATGTCCACGACATCTCCAGACATGTGAGATCACCTTTACCTTCTTAGTGGTTTCATTCATTCATTAATTCATTCACTCACTCACTCACTCACTCATTTCATTAATTCTATGTGCTATTTATTTGTTTATATGTTTAAAGTAACTGTACATTTAATGTAATTGATTTAGTATATAGTCTATTATTCTTAATCAGTTTAATAATGATCTGTCTGTCTGTGTCTCCAGGCCCAGCGATCAGAGACAGAGAATGAAACGTCTATCAGACTGATTCCCCGTGCCGACACAAATAAGGTAAAAACCTGTAAACCTGTCTACCAGTATGTACTTGTCTGTCTGTTTCTTTCTCTCTCTCTCTCTCTCTCTCTCTCTCTCTCTGTTGCACTCATGTCTCTCTTTCACGCTAGACAGATTGCTTGGATTAACAGTTTCCCCTCTTATTTTCTCCATCCCATAATACTCAGCATCACCTGGAGGTGTGCTGTCTCCATGCCAACATCCTGGACTACTACCTGCGTAACATCCTCCATCAGAGTGACAACCAGCACAGCAAGATTCTCCAGCTGAAGTCTGACCTGGCCCGAGTCAGCTCTGACCTGCAGCAACACGGATGTGTGAGTACACGCACGCGCACGCACAGTCGCACACACACACACACACACACACACACACACACACACACACACACACACACACACACACACACACACACACACACACACACACACACAGTATTACAATCCAGTAAGAAGTAGTGTAAGTAGGTCGAGGTGGATTATTACCTGAACGAGAACGAGATAACAACACACAAGCCAAACCTCAACCAAAGTGTCATTGTTCTTTATATTCTACCGTAAATATTACTAAATGACTAATGTTTGCGTCTATCAAATAACTGTCTGTCTGTCTGTCTGTCTGTCTGTCTGTCTGTCTGTAGAATGTAACACATTATCAAGACCATCAGAATGCAGTACAGTTCAGGAAGAAACTCTCCAAGGTAAAATAACCACAACACATACACATTATACTTTAAATATTATCATATTATTATAGTACTCTACAACAATGCTATATAAATATATTAATAATCATACTGTGTGTGTATTTCAGATGGAAGGAAAAAGGGGGATCAATAAAGCAATCGGAGAAATCGACATTTTGTTCACATACCTGCAAGATTTCTGTATTCACGCCTAGACATCACTCATAGACATACATCATACAGACTGTATTCACTGCTAGACATACACCATATAGACTGTATTCACTGCTAGACATACACCATATAGACTGTATTCACTGCTAGACATACACCATATAGACTGTATTCACTGCTAGACACACCATATAGACTGTATTCACTGCTAGACATACACCATATAGACTGTATTCACTACGAGATTTAGTGATAGTACACAGCCTTACATCAGAATGTATATTTAATTTATTTATAAGTATTTAATTTAATTTATCCATCTTTTATAAAATGGATCAGTGCATTTATGACAGCATGTGGTTGGAGATATTTTTTCTACGAATTAAGTGTATTTATACCACCTTATTTATTTACTATTTATTGATTTATTTGTATATGAACATGTTTCTCTTTTTGAGAATTCTGGATATTTGTAACTTGATAAGAATTATTAATCAGACAATATTTCTTATTGGTTGATTGATTGATTATTTATTATATGAATTAATACTTTGGGTCAATGTATCCAGGTGTTGCCATGGAGAATGGCTGTTAAAGACATTTTAATGAGTGTTTGACTGTTCGATATTCCTGCAGTGAATCACGTGTACGGTAACTGTATTTTTTACAGTAAATGGATATCCCTGCTATAAATCACATGTAACTGTGATTGTACAGTAAATGGATATTCCTGAAGTAAATCACATATAATTGTGTTTTACAGTAAATGGTAGCCCATGTGTTTGAACCGTTTGGCTGTTCACCACACATCCATGTTTTGTGGTATAGTACGTTACCACGGCAGCCATGAAGACTGTGTGTCAAATGTGTTATTTAAATAAAGTTATTTATCAAACATACAGAACCTTGTGCTCCCGTCTTTGTGCTGCGGTGACATGTTAACAGTGGCCACTAAAGGATGTCGATGGTACTGTAACGGCAGAATTGGTGATGGCTAAACAACAATTATGCTTTGAACTCAGGATTTAGGCCCATATGTACAGTACAGAACACAAGTTTTAACTGCTCTGAGAATCAGAGCAACAAAATGAGGTGTCACAAGCTTAGATCGACCCGACAGTTTTGTACTATTCTACAGCTGTGAAATCTTTTGTACATTTTTGTAAAAACACTTTATGCGTAGAATTTACAATGTCAATTTCATTTCAATTGGTGTTGGGCTGTGTTCATGATCTGTCAAAGAAAAAGCATCGTTTTGCTCAGCGCATTTTACTTACATAGTCTTCTACATCATTGGTTCTCAAAGTGGGATCATTGAGGGGGTTCAAGGGGGTCTCCAGCAACATTTCTTAATACAGCATCACAATTATTTTAACCACTTTATCCATATTTTATACGTTGGCTATTAAAAAATTGCAGATACAAGCTCATGGCGTGCTATTTTTTTATACAAGTATATATAATATATTAATTTTTTAATTTTTTAAATTCTTCACTTCTAGAGGTCCCTGACACAAATTGCTTTCAGATGGGGGTTCGCATACATACGGTTACAATTTGGGGGTCCTTCACAAAAATGTGAGTCAACAGGTCAAGGGATGAGGGATTGTGCAAGGCACTGTGCTGCCGCATGCTGTCACATGTGACATTCAGATTCAGATTCAGATTACTTTATTAACCATTGTGTAATACACATAGGAATTTGCTTTGGCATACTACATTTTTGCATTCAAACAGAACGCAACACACGTAGTCAATACAGCAGCCATGGGCAGCCATGGGCGGCGCTATCTTGTTTGCGTGTGCTCAGACGACATATAGCAATCGCTAGGGAGTCGTAGGGACGCTCGTGTTTCATGTTCTCCTTAACCGCTTTCATCCAGGCCTCTATATTTTGGGTGTGCTATAGCTTACTGTAGGTGTACATTTTCAACACAAATAACACGTGGATAGCTTGTTGTTATTACATTTTTTAATAGAGATTAAGTGGTTAACCGTGACCCTGCTCCCAGTTTACAGTCTCTATAGTGCTAGGCTACATTTAGCCTGTTTCTTTTATCTATTTATTTATTTTAGTCGTTATGCCAATTAATTTCTCCCCACACATATTTTGTGTGTTGTCACTGCTGTTGTATCCTACACCTGCCAGTGAAGAGCCCCCACCGCCAGGATGTTGAAGTTTTGGCTGCTGTACGCATGCCCTACCAATGCATACGAATGAATGGAATGCGTTTGATATCATCTGCTCACTTTGGGAATGGGACAAGCATTGTGACATTCACATATTGTATCGTTAAGTTAAAACAGTGGCTCTCAATGTGGCATCCGGGGACCCCCGGGGGGTCATTGAGGGGGTTCCAGCCTGGGGGCAGAAGGACTGAGTGCATTATCCGGCAGCGGCACCAGCCGCGACGATCCCCAGAAAAATGATATGGAATTGTCACCACAAACCCAATGTTATACTTTGGGTAGTCAAAAATAGCTGATCTTCTCTTATGGTGACCCAAGACACAAATATTTTCAGAAGGGGATCCGTGGCCAATTACATATCATACTGTAACAATGATTGATTGAATACTTTATTAGACAGAAATGTAAACAGCACAAGGTACAGTCAGACATTTGGGCTAAAAGGATAACCCAAAAAGATTTCCATTGTGTATCTAATGTATTCAATTCATCAACATAAGAAATAACACCAAAATACACCATTTTAAGGGATGGTGTCAGGGCATTCCACATAGCTGATCCGGTCTGAACGGACAAACAAGACTTTTGTGAACAACTCGCTTTAGAGAGACAAAGTCAGTCACAGAGTCAAATGTTTGGGAAATATTTTATTGAATAAATAAGTTGTTATTCATTTTGAAGATAGTTCTTATCTGGTGAAAGCTAAGTGGACTGTTTTAAATACCTCTGTATCACGATTGATCCAGAGCTTTCCTTTAAACCTCACATTGATCTTACTATTGAAATATTACTTCCCATTGTAGATAATTCTGATATTGTCTATCAGAACACCAAAGATACTAATCTCAAGCCTCTTAATGTATTATATAACTCCCCATGTATATTTGTACTGAGGTGTTCATGGACACCTCAGTGCAAATATACATGGGGAGTTAGGGTTGGTGTTCTGTATATGCATAACACACCACTGTTCTCTGAATCGTTTGCTTGACTGGCTGCAGCCTAAGGCAAGAAGGCAACTTCACTGGTATATTCCTTTTTAAATCTTGTGTTGACTTTAACTTTACTTCATATCTGAAACCGTCTAAAACAGGAAACATTTAGCCTACGTCACCATATCCACTTAAACATTAACATCCCTATTTTGATGTTCCTCAAAAAATATAATAGAGGATGAGCAAGCTAACTTTATCTGTACGTGCATTTGTATTCTATGGAATGTTTTACTTATGTGTATAGGACCCCCTCTAAAATGAGATGCTGCCTCTTCTCAATAAATTCTGTCCACATTCTGACCAATTCAACTTCAAGTATTATTTGTTTTCAGCCTGATAGCGCAGTGATCTATTAGTTGTAATAATGAGGATTTATGTGTAGGCTATAATGCAGTCCAGCTGTGCCTTGGGATTTTGTGACAATCACACGTTATTATTGCAACATATACAACTAAAACATTATGAATTATTTTAAATCAACTATCAGTATTTTGTGCGCTCTCATTCAGATGCAAATTATACCCTAAAATAATATTTTAACCGCTTTAAACCTGGTGTCCCTAATTGGCATTCTAAGCCATAGAGAGCACGACCACGTGTAGGTGTGTGTGTGTGTGTGTGTGTGTGTGTGTGTGTCTGCGTGCGTGTCTGCGTGCGTGTGCTGCGTGCGTGCGTGTGTGTGTAAAGTGGGTGGTTGACCTGATTCCATTCTTCTCTCAACTCCACTTTCCTGGAACTGGTAGTTGCACATGCACACATGCGGACACGTGCGCACGCACGCACGCACACACACACAGAGGAGTTCAAGGAGTTCAAAGAGTTTTATTTACAGGTAGTGCTTTGCTGCATGCGACCTCGGGTGAGGTCGTGCCAATTCTTGGCCATCTGGGGCCAAGAACGATTCCCAGTGATGACATTGGGACAGGGATCTCCATATATGGGCATAAAACATATGTTAATTAGTAAAGCCAAGCAAGGCCTTGGGTTTGATGCCTGGGGATCTCCATATATAGGCATAAGGGGGTACCAAATACCAGTAGTATATGTTATGCCCATACATAGAGATCCCTATCTGAACCAGCCACACAGATATGGGCCATGTCTTGGCCATCTGGCCAGTGATATATCGATGACATCAGGGATCTTCATATATGGTCATAAAAGGGATTCTGGGGAATACCCATATGGACTTTTACATAGGTGATGTCACCTGTGATATCACCTGTGATGTCACAGTGATGTTTCAGGGTAACCAACCCATAGACTGTAAAAATGTGTACACACGGAGACAAGCTGTGACATTTCTCATGGTAAACTGCGACCTTCGCTCTCAACTACATTTCTAACCCAGGTCCTGGTCAGAATAAATTACACCCAAACACTACATAAAATACTACATGCCTATAGTGCAAATAAAGCAATTGCACTTACCCAGTAAAATTGCAGTACACAACGCATAATAGTACACAACGCACACACAACGCCTCGCAGCATTGTGTGCTTGTAGATCGGCTATTTTCACTATTTTAAATAAGAACAAAAAAGGAAGGTTTTGGACATACAAGGTTTCTGTTGGGTATTTTGTTGTGGTTTATATCATCTTTTTATCAATTCATATATATTGATGACCAACTGACCACCTGACCCTAAGGCACAGTGACTGTGTCATATAATGTCATGTACAGTACCCACAAGGTCTCTGTCTGGTAGAAAGGCCTTATCTACTGCCTGGAGCCTGTAACTAAACAATGAGAATTGTTTTGGTTTATAGGGCTCAGCCTGGAAGGACATCCCTTCAGGAACCTATGAACTCTTTGCCACGTATATGGAACCCACTTGTGGACAAGAAACATCCTACGAACTGTTGAAACGTCATCCATTGACTGACCAAATGACCATACTTAAACTCATGTCAAAACATAATTTGTCAGAGAGAGCACGAACCAACCATTATTTCTGTACTGTACCTGTCTTGAATTCTCTCTCTCCAGTAAACATTCCATTCTCACTCTGAATCACTCTCCTGTCTTATTTCTGTGTGATGGATTAATGTATCTCATAGGGGAATAAGAAGGTGTTGTTGTTTACAAATAATATTTCTATCAGTTTCCACCCGACAACGATGATAACAAACGTTTAACACCGAGACACTAAACCCTGGACACCACACAGAGGCGTGGTTTCTATTCTCTTCTTCCCGCTCAACATTCCCCGCTGACAGATGCTGCACCTGCCTCTAGGAATACGTGGGGTGACTCATATCGCCCTCCCTGCCCTCCTTTCCTCCCCCCCGCACGTGCATGAAACCAATTGTGTTGGTGTAGACACTGCGGCGGTGGCTTGGCGCTGAGGTTTTCCGGGCATGCGCAGACCCTGGGAGGTGCACTCTGGTCACACAGGAGGGCAGACCCTGGGAACGCCCCCCGTGATCCCCCTGCATGTCAGAGTTGGGAAAGGGAGGAGACACCTCTGGAATTTACTACTACTACTACCAGCTCAGTGGCCTTGTGGTTAGAGTGTCCGTCCTGAGACTGCGAGATCGGGGTTTGATCCACGGCCCGGTCATACCAAAGACACTGAATAATGGGACCCAGTGCCTCCCTGCTTGGCACTCAGTATCACGGGTTGGATTGGGTCCCTGCAACATACTAGAGCCTTGTCCAGGGGGTGCACTTGTACATCAAGCTGCCTCACGCTACAGAAACAGGAGATAGGCCCACTCCTTGGGGTGTTCTTTCGTCACTGTATTATGTTAATATATGCACATACATGTATATTTCTGCATTTACCCATAATCACTAGGAGCAGTGTGCAGCCATTCTAAGGCGCTCGGGGAGCAATTAGGGGTTAAGAGTCTTGCTCAGGGACACACATTGCTGGCCTGGCCTGGAATCGAACTGGGCCTCAAGCTTTATGTTGTTTGTTGTTCAAACTTTTTCATGTGAAGGACCCAAAAATGATATGTATTTGGCCACGGACCCCCATCTCAAAATACGTTTTGCACACATTTTCACGACTTTTCAAAAATAGCAGATCTACGAGCTTGTATATCTGCTATTTTTCAATAGTTAAGGTATAAAATAACTTGGGCCCTAGTAACTCAGTCCCACTTTTCACCCCCTTGTGACACCACTGCGAACTTATTTGCCACAGCACAGCACTGCACTTGTCAGACCATAATACATACTACAGCACACAGTAACAGCAATAACAACATAAAAGACAGCGGTAAATCACTCCTTCGCCTTAGGGTAAGATGGTGAACGATTAGGTACAGTATGGCATGTCCCGTGCGCTATTGAGTCTGCAATGTGGGGAATGGCTTTGTTGTGTTTTTTCTCATGAGGTTGGCTGTCGGGAGGCCAATAATCCTGGCAGCAGTGTCACTTGTGTGCGAGTTTGGCCCAGTTAGTAATGGATCATTGTTGTCGGGGACAACAACAATATCATATCTCCATTGTTTCGTAAATTAATGTCCTACTTCATCCTACTACATCATACAAAAGTTCACAATACGATGTGACGTGCTGTGAGCTTGTCAATCGGCTATTTGGACAATTGTTTAATTATAAAAAAAAGGGGGGGGGGGGGGCTTGGTGGCGCAGTCGGTAGTGCTGTTAGAAGCTCTGGGTTCGATTCCCGCTGGGGACGCTGTGGGCGTGTTCTCCCCTCCGTGTCATCAGTGCCCATACCCTAGGTGGGGTTGGCGAAAGGGCCTTTCTGTGTGGCGTTTGCATGTTCTCCCCGTGTCTCCTAGGGTAAGTACCCTCACAAAAAAACATGCAGTAATCCTGGTCTCTATGCTACCGGTTGGAATAATGTGTTCCTTCCACACGCTATGTCCAGCCGGGGAAACTCCCCCCTGTCAGGTGAAAAGAAGTGGCTTGGGCTCCTCATGCATAGAAGGAAGCATGAGGTCAGTCCGTCGCTCTCCCAAGGTTGGCATAGGGAGTGTAGCGCCCAGGATTACATTAGTCAATTGACACTGGGTTAAAAATGGGTTACAAAATTGTGGGATAAAAACTTAAAATAAATACAAAAGGAACGGTTTTGCACATACTGTATGAGGTTTCCAGTCGATTGCAACAAAATGTTAAAGAAGAAGGTGCTTAAGTCCAGTAGGATGAGCTGAGTAATGCTCTGATCCGTTGGAGGAGATATAGATGGATGGAGGAGAAAGAAAATCTTTGAAAGTGTGAGAACTTCTGATTCAAAGGGCGTTTCATTTGTAGTATCAGCCTCAGGTCTTAATGGGTTAATAAAGGTAATGAATGGGGTATCTGGGTTAGTTAATCGAGGCAGTGTATAGTTTCAATGCTGAGTTGGGCTAGTTAATTGAGTCAGTGCATAGATGCTGAGATGTTAGTTAATCGAGGCAGTGTATAGTTTTTCTGGGCCAATGATCCTGCCTTCCTCCATCAGATGTGAGAAGCCAAATCGCAGTCATCATTTTTCGGTTCGTACCGTATGAACTCATAACCTACTTTTATCTCCATTGTCATCTCTGCTGGTGGTTTGGCGCTCGCCAACACCAACGCCACATAGAAAACCACATGCAAGAAGGAGGGCATTACAGATGACACACAAACAGGTTAGGTAGAGTTTACTCAGCAAGAGAGCAAGAGGGGAGGGGAGGGGAGGGGAGGGGAGGCAAAGAAGAGAGGAGGCAAGGGGAGACAAGGAAATGGAGAGTTAGGGAGGATTTGGGAGGAGTGAAGGAGAATAGACGACAGGAGGGAAGGAAAGAAAAGAGGGAATGAGAGGATAAGGTGAGGGGGGGAGAAAAAGTGAGGGGAGTAGAAGAGAGGAGGTAGAAGAGAGGAGGTGAGGGGAGTCGAAGAGAGGAGGTGAGGGGGAGATCAAAAAAGTAAATAACAACAAAAGCAGCCGCTGGTTAGTTGAAATGCTGTGTGACATCACAGCTGTGACCACACACAACACTGTGACATCACAGGGCTGCCCCCCGGAGACTCCGCCAGGAAGAGGATAAAGTGAAAATGGAGAGAATAGAATAGAACAATTAGTCATGTTTGCAAGAAAAAACCCACGGAAACTCTGAAAGAGGAGAGGAGGGAGGCAGAGAGGGCAGGAGGGTATATAACATGGTTGGAGACAGTTAAGACACAGTTAAGACACAGTTAAGACACAGTTAGACACAGTTAGACACAGTTAGACACACAGACCAGTTGAAGATTAAAGAACAGCAGAGAGAGAGAGACCAATGGAGATGCATGTGTTTCTGCTGCTGGTCCTGGGTCAGTGTCTCTATCAGAGCCATGCTGCGCCCACAGTGTCTCCCTGCACACAGCAGATGCCTGCGCAGCTGATCCAGGATCTGTGGACTAAAACTACTCTGCTAATCAGTCATCTGCCGGTAGGACCAACAAATAATCATATTTATTTTTCTCTTATGTATGTGTATATATATATATATATATATATATATATATATATATATATATATATATATATATATATATGTGATTTAATGCCAATAATTTGCAGGTTTGCCAATTTGATCTATAATTGGAACTAATTAAATCATTTCAATCAATAATACTCTCCCATAGTGATCAAAGCTGAAGGTGCACTGTAACATCATCATTGTTCAATCTAAACCGGCAATACACAATTTGTATGATCCTACAGTACCCAGGATTCAAACCTGGGTCCTAACACATGACACCAAGATGCTTCCTGCCTGGTCAGGGGAGATATTGCACTTATGAGCATCAGGCAGGGTTAGGTCTACGTGTCAACCAGGTGTCCTAAGCTCTCAGAGTTACAAATGGACAAATTAACATGGACTTACTGTGTAACACATTTTAATTGCAATATGTAGATTCTCTGAGATCTGCTGTGCAGGCACAGGGCTTGTCGATATGTGAATGAATAATCCAGCACATGCCAGGATTACAGAATTGATTTAAAGACGTGAAATGGCGATCGTGCTTCCTGTTAACGTGACTGAACATGGCGACTGAACGTGACAGAGCTGACGGGGAAACACAGCAAAACTACAAGTTAAACACCAAGTCGCATCAAGTTCTTTCCTTCTGGTGCGCGGTGGATTATGCAGATATCAACATCCTCATTTTAGATAATTTTTTTATCATTTAACAAGCTAATAATGTGCTGCTTGCCCAGCGGTGTCTGGGTTATTTCACTGATACTTTGCGACGACGCATCGATCAACGCGTTCAGTTTTCTGTAGTACAGTACCCAGTACTCTCTCCCTCACTCTCTTGCCAATCGAGCTCTCCCTCTCTCCGTCTCCCCATCTCTCCATCCTTCTCTGCCTCTCTCTCTCTCTCTCTCTCTCTCTCTCTCTCTCTCTCTCTCTCTCTCTCTCTCTCTCTCTCTCTCTCTCTCTCTGATCAAGCTCTGGTCATCATACACACATCACATCACAACACAACACAACACAACAGAAACACCAACGTTGACGTTGTGTATGTGCCGTCCATAGAGGCATACAGTACCTGTGCACCTGCCAGACACCGGCCACCACAATTTGTACTGTAGACTTGTGGATTTTTCATGTGAAATAAACTATTACCGATCAATCATTGTTTTTATTATTATTGTAATTAATGTGATTCTTATGATGATTAATTTCAGAACGTCAACAAAACAAAGGGAAACAGATTGCTGCCAAAGTTCTGCACCCACCCCCAGTTCTGCAAAGAGGTTGGTACATCCTTGTGTCCTTATTGTATGTCTTCTCTTCTTCTCATTTCTTGTTTGGCGATCACAGGATCAAACTGATCTAGGATCTGAACCGTAGTACTCCTGAAGGTCCATGCTACACCACCTTTAGGTGATAAGCATCTCACCTTTTAGGTGGAAACATTATCACCAAAACAGTGATTTTGATGTAAATCACAGTTTCGGTGATAAACGTTTCCAACGAAAAGGTGACAACCGTATTATTTACATATTTTTGTGATGATGAAGGCTGCAGATTCTTTTTTCTGTTTTCTGGGGAAGCTTTCAAAGGGGTCAACAAGTTGGAACGTTTTTAAATAAATGCACTGCATTCAAGCTGTGTTTATTTTGGGATATCGGCCAACATTTCAATAACGGTGCATCCCAAGTTTTGGAATAAAGAGGCATTGCTGCCTTTTTCAAAATGAACAAAATTAGGCCTATTGATGTTTTTTTTTTATACAGAATGAGATCATATTGACATCGTTTTGTATCGGTTATTGGCCATAACAATTAATTATATTGGGTATTGATATCCATAGCACACATCCCTACTGATATAGAATGTCAAATTAACTGTCTTCTCTTTTAATTGTCTCTCCTCTCCTCAGCGTGTGGTTGGCTGGTCAGAGCTGAGTCTTCTAGTGGGCGTGTACCAGAGGAGTGTGTTTTCCAGTAAACCTGTACAGAGCATGCTCCCCAAACACTACCCAGAACTACTGCACCGACTGCAACAGACCCTGCACTTGTGTGTGAGTACAGTACAACCCCAAGCATTCACGCACACACACGCACACGCGCGCACGCACGCACGCACGCACGCACGCACGCACGCACACACACGCACACTCTATCACTCTATCACTCTCTACTAAAACATGCTTTAACATTACCCTTTTGCTTTCAGGTGTCGTCCCCCGAGTCCAAATGGAGCAAGAGCATCAAGAAACTAGAAAAAAAGATCAGGAAGGTACAGTAAATGAACCCTGTTACATCTGTTTATATCTGGAACACTGAACCTGATTATGGTTACATCTGGCATGCCTGGTTACACCTGCGTAAAACTAAAAATGTTCAATCTACCGTTCAAGCTCATAATGTGTTGCATTGTTACGCGTTATGAGCTTGATTTTTGTATAATTATTTTGTTGCTATTATTGCATGACACAGAAGTATGAAATACGGCTTAAACGGAAACTACAGTACTTAAAAAATGACAAAAAAATGTGCTTCTCGATTATTTAATTCAGCAAGAAATATTTCAATAGAATAATCACTGAGAAAACAACCGATACTTAACAGCGCTAAACTGGATTCCTATTCAATAAGTTTGATGTGGTTTCGGCCTATTCTGCTAGCACTTTGTGACTAATAGCGGTGTGGCTCCGCTCCCGTGACGGGCCAGGACAGATCTGTATAGGCATGAGACAGAAATCTGAGCTCACAACCCCCATGAGACAGAACCTATACACACACAGATATTCCATGGACATGCTAACAGACATAATGAACCCCTCATAGAGCAGAAACTAAATATGCACTGGTACAGTATTAAGAACATGATACTATGTTGTTGCTGTCGGGCCCGAAGTCTTATCTCCATATTTCAATCAGAACTATCATACAAGAGTGTCCCACCAAAGTAGCAGATCTAGAGGCTGTAGATCTGCTACAGTATCTTCACTATTTTTATATACGTAGTAATAAAAAGGGAGAGTTTTGGACAAGGTTTACCTAGGCTAGGGGTGGGCGATATGGAAAAATACAATATCACAATATTTTTCCAAGTTGGTATCACGATACACAATCTTATCACGATTCTTTTTCATGTTAGTTTTATGGTTATTTTTCAAGTTACTTAACAGTACGACCACTACAAGTACAAGGTAACAAAAACTGAAAGAAAAAGGAGTAACAGACTCTCTGGCTTCCTTTTGGGAGGTCTAAATTGACCCTTTCAACTATGTAACTCTGACAGTATACAGGTCCATTTGGTTTCATTTGTATACTGTCAGAGTTAAGGGGAGACCTTGACATTGTAAAGGTTGAGAACTACTGATTTAGACCAAAATGGTCTAAATGTATTAACAATTCAACAGGATTTTCTATAAGGCTCCTCCCTCATTGTATCACGATAGATACGATATCTCTGAAAAGGCATATCGTGGAGACATTGTATCGTCTCAACGATATTTATCACCATATCACCCACCTATAGGATTACCCCCACAGCGATGACATGAACCTGCATTGAGTGACATGTTGTCAAAGTGACGATCTTAAGAGCTACTACAGGAGGATATGGGATGGAGGGAGTTTGGTTACTTTTATCCCAGCCTATGCCGGGGGCGATTATCATCTAATGTGCTTCAAAGACCCAATCTCAAACCTCCCGACTTGCTCACAGAAGATCGGGGGCCGTCCCAATCATTTTCAAACATGTTTGATACTTATCTGGGTGATGATTACTGTCCGAGTGGTACGGCACAGTGACTGAGAGAGAGGCAGTCTACAAGGAGAAAGACATTGAGTGAGGGAGAGGACTTTTGGGGATTTCTTGGGGCTTTTCTGCCTTTATTTATAATGGAAAAAAGACAGGAACCAGGGGGAGAGAGAGAGAGAGAGAGAGAGAGAGATGGGGAGAGACATGCAGCATAGATCGTCGGGAACGGGACTCAAACCCGCAATGTGCTGCCAGGCTACAGGCCCAGACCTCTACGCACAGCGGTCCGGGCCGGGAGAGGACTTTTGACATGACGACTGGTCCAATAGAACCTGTTATGGACGCGACGCATCACGCGTTGGGACAGCTGAGGCTTGTTAATATTTAGACCTAAGGCCGATTCAAAAAACGTCTCCTAAAACCTAACTTAAGGTTTCTGAAAACCTTCAATTTGTATTCAAAAAATGTAAAATAAATAGGTTGCTATATGTACTGTATAGCAAATACTAATGTGAAGCGTAGAGCGTCCCGGCTTTAAAGGTAAAAGAATGTCTAGGTAGCACCAGGTCTAAATGGGTTTTAATGTGACAAAAATACGACTGTCCATATCTGTGGTTCTGTGGACCCAATGTTACTGCCTGACCTATCATTATTATTAATAATAACATTTCACTCACTGTGTGTGCCTGTAGATGAGCAGAGGAGGAGAGAAGAGGAGAGGAGGTGTATTCAAGGCTGTGGGAGAGTTCAAGTTCATCCTACGATGGATCGACGAACTGAGGGAACAAAACACATAATCATTAAAATCATCAACATCCCTGTGATCATCATCAAAATCTTCAACTTCATCATCATCATCATCATCATCATCACCACCGCACTGTTGTGTTCTCTTCTGTTTTAGTTAGATTTATAGATTTGATTTGCACAAGAAGAAGCAATGTGCATACAAGCAATATACGTACATATTTCAGAGGAAAGGCAGAAAAAGTGCAGGTGAGGTCAGAAACCCTACGAGGGCTTACAATGGAACCTCACCATTACATTACATTTTCTGAACCCATTTAGACCTGGAAAGCATACGTGTCACTTTAGATTTGAACTGCTTTAATCATTAGGTCTATTTTACACTTTGGCTATTCAAAAATAGCAGATATACAAGCTCATAGTGCCGTGATACAAGCTTGTAGATCTGCTATTTTTGAAAAATCATGAACTTTTGTGCAACTCTTTGAATGTATATTTTGAAAAGTGAACATTTGTAACTCAAATATTTCTTTCTCTGGGTCCCTGGAACTAAATATTTTGAGATCGGGGTACGTGGTCAAATACATATAATTCTGGGGGTCCTAAATATAAATTTAGGATTTAATTTTAGGTTTAAATATAAATTTGGCATCCTTGACAAATATTTGAGAATCACTGCCCTATGGTGGACAAGTCTGGGATAGATGTGACTGTAATGTCATTTATTTATTTATTGAACCGAGTTTACAATTATTTATTTTTTTGTAGCAAAACTGGTTTTCAGAATTTCCAGAGAAAACAGAAGCCTGATTGTTTCCTGTCACTGGACAGGAAATGAAAGATGAAAATATGTTTTACATTTTCAATGTTGATTTATGGTTTGTATGTAAAATATGTAAAACTACATTTAAATCAATGTAGTTACACATGTAGTTATACAAAATAACTTATTCGTATTCTTATTTTCAATAATTTGTCAGTATTTATTATATTGCTATGAATTCAGTATTTTTTTTAAATCATTCAAAATATTTAAAATGTATTTTATTAATGTATATAAGAATACTCTGAAACAAGACCTATTAAAGTATTTTCTCATTATATTTCAACCTGCTTCTTTTTGTAACAAACACTTCACTAAAATCTTCAGTGTGTGTGTGTGTGTGTGTGTGTGTGTGTGTGTGTGTGTGTGTGTGTGTGTGTGTGTGTGTGTGTGTGTGTGTGTGTGTGTTTAAAGAATTCACCCACTAAATTAATGCAGAAGAACATAATGTGTACTCTAGGCCTCTTTAATGTCACTATCCTTGCACCCTTCAACAGCATCGTTTGTCTGCTCAATTGTTTTGTCTCCATCTGCTGGTCAACAGCAGTCATTAACCTTGATTAGACATTTTAAAAGTGTGAGTATTTGTGCGGCTAGGGTCCCACAGCAAACCAGTTGTCCAACTGTCTCACAAATAACACTCATGGATTTAGCTATTGGGTACGCTACCTTTGCCCCTTTTAATACAGTATACCGACTGCATGGAAGATGGGGGTGTGGGTTAGGGCTGTGTGGGGTTATGGGGGGCTTTCACTTAAGGACTGTTGGAGTGCTTGGGGGCCGTATGGCGGTATGGGTAAACTAGCCCTCACCCACACTGCACATTTATCACATTTTGTTATCCATTCTGTCAGTCTGTGTTAGGGCCTGTTACCACTTTCACCCTCATTATAAAATCCCTATTATAGGCAAAATTGTCCAAGATTTTCAATAATAGAAGATTTACAGCAAAATGCAAAGATATACCTAAATACCAAACAGTAGGAAACAAAAAGAAGGAAGCGCTGCATGGATCTAATGGTTTAACAGAGGGGCATGCATAACACAACGTCCAAGAAGTCCTGCTTGACTTTAATTCCCCAGTGGCAGGCCTATCCAGCCTTATATACCAGCCAGACCTTTGAGGTCGGCTGACCAGCTGCTCTTGATTGAGCATGGTGCCTCGTGCAGGACCAGAGGTGACCGAGCCTTTGCTGTGTCCGGTCCCAAACTTTGGAATGCTCTACCCTTTCACATTCGCTCTGCACATCTTTATTGAAGACCCATCTCTTTTCCTTGGCTTTTAATACTGTTTAAACAGGTATGCCATGTACATTTTGTTTTCCGGTTCACTTTGATATGTTGTTTTAGCTTTGCTTTCTTTTGCCTTGTTGTTTTTTCTTTAATCTGTTTATTTTTATCTTTTGTTCTTGTTCAGCACTTTGGTTTCGATTTTGGTTGTTTTAAAAGGTGCTATATGAATAAAGCTTGATTTGATTTGATTAGGCCTACAGACAATCAAGGAATTAACACCAAGGGACTCTGTCTTTCAGTGATCTTTCTTTCGTTATTATCGAGTAAGACAACAGTTTAAAGAGCAAAAATAATAATAACAGTTCCTCGTTTTCCTGGGGACTCCCTGAAACGACCCCTGGGCGTCCCTTTGAGAAACACTGATCTAGACCTGCCGAGGATTGAAAATCATGCAGTATGAAATGTGTTGTGAGCAGCACTGTGAAGTTGAATTGCACCTACTGTACATAAATGTATACTGTGAAGAATATGCTAACCTGTTGCACATAGAACATTCTGTGAAGATGTTTAGAAAAAAGTTAAGTACAGTACAGAAGCAACTACTGGAAAACATGCTGTTGGCGTATAGAATATGCCAAACTTAATGCACGTGTACATTTGATAAGGCTCTTTTCCTTTCTCGTTGCTCTTTTCACATCTTTCTACATCTAATTATTATTATTATCCTTTTTAGATTATTAATATTTTTTTTTAGATGTGGTTTGCTGTTATTATATTGTTTGCTGTTATTTTATACAGTATATACCACTGCATTGTCTGAAGGATGCCAAACACCTGTACCTGTACAAAAGACTTAACAATAAAGTACATCCTTGAACTTTGAGCAGAGATTATTAGAGGTGTGCTACAGCCAATGAACAAACGGCAGGTGCACACGGGTACTTGTTTGACCATGTAAACATTTTCTTTTTAACACAGATACTGTAGATAGCCCAGATAGACAGAGAGAGAGAGCCTTATCAATCCCTGGGGGGGAAACTCAGGTGTCATAAATATTGCTGTTGTTAAATATATTTACCGTATGCTAGTTGGAAACTTGGAATCTGCACCATGGACCATAAAACATACTGTATTTACAGTATATGGTCTGACGCTGCGCTCCACCATGGCACGTGTGTGCATATTTGAAAACCTAAGCTCCTGCTTTGCAGCCGTGTTTGCGGTTTCCGTGAGTGGATGTTCCTTTGTCACCTACAGTAGTCTTCTATGTACATGTAAATCAAGATTGAAATACCTTCTATATTTATATTTTAACTCATCACAGAGGAAATGACTCCACCCCTGCAGTGCACTCTAGACATAGAGTAAGTTGACTTGGTTCATGAGTCATTGTCTCCACAACGTTACACAAATCTGACATCACACTCTGACATCATTGTGATGTCAGGGGAACCACATTAACAGAATCCCCTTTATGCCCATATATGGAGTTCCCTGATGTCATCAATATTAAGCCCATATCTAACAGGACTTCATATGGGAATGCCTATATATGGAGGCCACACGGCCACATACCACACTAACAGAGTCCATATGGCCAAAACAGATGGCTAAGACAGCCCATATCTGTGTGGCTGGTTCTACAGACGTGGATCTCCATGTATGGGCATAAAAGGGATTGTGTGTATGATGTCAGATGTCATAGACGTCATAGGACTTTCACATAAAGAATAAATGGAGTTGGATGCATAGCATAGCATATCTCCATATACAGTACATGGATCTCCATATATGGGTACCAGGGGTCTCCATATATGGGTAACTGGTCCGATATACATCACTGGCCAGATGGCCAAGACATGGCGCCTAAAGGCCCTGAGGCGTCTTACTAGTACAAAATACTGTCATATTTGCATATTTGAATATTAAGGAACATACAAAACATCCAGTGTTTATGATCTCTCTCTCTCTCTCTCTCTCTCTCTGTATATACACATATGTATATAAATATAGTATATTAGTCATTTTCTCTGTGATGAGTCAACATATAAATATTCAAAAAAGTATTCCAATCATGATTTCCATTTATGTAGATGACTACTGTATGTGACAAAGGAATCATCCCCTCATGGAAACTGCAAATCCTGCAACAGAGCAGGACCTTTTCAAATATGCACACACACATGCAACGCTGCGTCAAACCATATATACAGTATGTTTTGTGTTTTATGGTGCAGATTCCAACCAGCGTAACTATATTTAACACTCTAATATCAACAATGCATTATACCAACATTTATGACACCTGCATCTCCCCACAGGGATCAATAATGGTCTCTCTATCTAGCTGGGCTACTGTATCTAGCAGTGGTTCTCAAACCTTTCCAAATATTGTAAATATGTTTCAGAAATGTTCTAAAATAGCCGTTGTACAAGCTCGGAGTGTGGTACGAAGTGATGGGCTGTGAGCTTGGAGATCTGCTATTTTTGAATAGCCATCATATGAATGTATAAAGTGGTTAAAATGATTGTGATGCTATATTACCTACTTTAACTAGAAAGACAGACGGAGAGTTATAGAATAGTAGAACAGAACAGAACAGAACAGAACAGAACAGAACAGAACAGAAAAGAAAAGAAAAGAAAAGAAAAGAAAAGAAAAGAAACAATCCAAGACTAAATTGTGTTTCTCTCATCAAGTAAAACAAACATGAAAGTGTGGTTCTCCTAACAGGGCATTATCTGGTATACAATCCCTTTTATGCCCATATATGGAGATCTCTGCTCTGAGTATCTGACATCACTGTGTTGTCACCTGTGATGTCACAGTGATGCGTCAGGGGGACCACAGTGTCAGGCGTTACCCATCCGGACGGACAGATACGGACAAGCTGTGACAGTTCTGATACCAGTAAGCCACCTAAGGGCGAAAAGCGACATCACCCTAAAAAGGGTGAGGTCACGCCATCTGTCTTGGCCATATATGGATTCTGTTTCCTAACAGGGCATCATCTGGGATACAATCTAGGGATGTCCCTATACCACTTTTTTGCTGACCAAGTACAAGTACGAGTACTTAATTTGAGTACTTGCCGATACCGAATACCGATACCGTGTACAATTAATAATACAAAACAACATATTTAAATTATGTTTTTTTTTTTTCTCTCATCAGATGTTCCTCACTTTCTGGCTGTAACACATTAAATGGCATTGCTTTACCAGAACATGGCACAACTGCCACACATTTCACTTTCTTTTCAAGTTTAGCATGTAACATTCAGTGCATTTCTTTCAGTAGCACATAACATACAAAAATTATAAAACTCAGGGCTCGAAATTAACTTTTTTACTTGGTAGCACAATGTTAGGAGCAGGCAGAAATAATTTAGGAGCCCCCACCAAAATGGAAGGAGCACCATTTAAATGAATAATGGTGAAAAGGTGAATTTTTGTGGCTATAAAATAATTGCAATGTAAATATAATAAAATGGTTTGTGAATGCAATGGTGTATGCCAATACATTGCAAAGAGCCTACTCACTTGTGGACAATGCACACTGATCAGGCCTTTTGTGCATAGCCTACAATTAAGAATATTGAAAACCATTTGATTTGCCCCAATACATTAACTTGTGTTGCCTTGCACACACACACACACACACACACACACACACACACACACACACACACACACACACACACACACACACACACACACACACACACACACACAGCCGGTCAGCCCTGCAGCTGTAGTGTATCGTTTCTCAACTAAAAGATACTTGTCGTTATGTCAATAAGTAAACCAACACACTACATGCTATTAGATTAGCATCTAGAGCTACTGTCTGCAGCTCGGAGGGGACGGCACGTTTGTTTACTCCGGTGGCGGGGGAGCTTGTCTGATCCGTCGCCCCACCTCCGACAAGTGCACTCATTGCAATGCACCGAGGTATCGGGCGCTGCCGTGAGCAATATCGGGCGAGTACGAGTAGAGCAAAATAGGCTGGTATCGGGGCGAGTACCGATTCTGCGAGTACCGATTCCGCATTTCTAATGCAATCTCTTATGCCCATATATGGAGATCCCTAACAGAATCCCTTTTATGCCCATATATGGAGATCCCTTTCTTAGACATATATGGATTCTGTTAGTGTGATTTTCCTAACAGGGCATCATCTGGTATACAATCCCTTTTATGCCCATATATGGAGATCCCTAACAGAATCCCTTTTATACCCAATATGGAGATCCCTGCTCTGAGTATCTGACATCACTATGATGTCACCTGTGATGTCACAGTGATGTGTCAGGGGAACCACAGTGTCAGGTGTTACCCGTCCGGACGGATATGGTCAAGCTGTGACGGTTCTGAGAGTAAACTGCGACCTATGGTCGCAATAAAAAATATAAAAAACTATAGTACAATATTGGACAAAAATCTTTGAGATTCTCTCTGAAGTGTTCTCGGTTCAATTAGAACCTTCACCCCAAATAGCTATTTTTGGAGTGCCATCAAATTTTCAGCTACTAACAACAAAGAAATCCAACATATTGGCCTTTGCAACATTGGTGGCAAGACGTAGAATATTACTATTATGGAAATCTCCAACCCCTCCTTCTGCTGATTTATGGCTGAAGGACATCATGGGATTTCTAAAATTGGAAAAAATTAAATTCACACTGAGGGGATCGGTAGATAGATTTTTCTCAACCTGGCAACCACTCATCACATACTTTGAGGGACTGAGGACACTTGCATTAGACTGACCAACACTGTATAACCCAGAATATTCAATGGCCACTGGACGGGGCAACTTGTAATAATATACATATTTGAGGAGGATGATGTCTGTTAGCACTCTATCGACTTGATCTGTGTAAATAGTACAATTATGGTTTCTAGAAGACTTAATTCCAATGTTTTTTTTTTTTTATTTATTTCCTTTTAATTTACTGTACTTAACCTTGTTTGTGTAACTTTTTCCTTATTGTCATGTATAATGTGTACGCTGATCTATTGTTTTGCATTTATTATTAAGGATCCTTAAGGATATTAAGGATAGCAATATGGCGGGAGGGTTGGGGAAAGGGAAAAAAAAAAGAAAAAAAAATGTCTTTGCAATATTGACTTGTTTAATGTATACTGTTGAAACATATGTGACATGAATAAAGATATATATAAAATATATATATATATATATAAAAAACTAATATTTCCATACGATGCAGCCTGGTGAAATTTAACCCTGTCGTGTGTGACTCCCTTGTCACCGATCAGTCATGCAGTCTGGAAACCACCAATTATTAATTAAGACAACTGATTTACAAGACAAAGAGTTACAGTATGTATGTACTATTAACTGCACAGCGATCTGACGGCTGCATGAGGAAGTCATACATTGTGTGTCTGAGGCATTACTTGCTAATTGCTTCTACCTACGTGGTTCAGTACTGTGTGGAATGGAAGCTACAACATTGTCATTTTAGTAACGTCATTCTTTCCATTCACAATAGCAGGAATGCTTTGATAGTTTTCCTTGTAGCCTAGGCTTCCTTATACAGTACTATGTATACTGTAGTGTGTGTGGGTGTGAGTACCACCTAACTGATACCGTGCGTCAGTGTGTCAAAAATTACGATAAGAAAACCTCAGACCAACCTATGTGGTTGATGTGTTATAGGGAAGTCATGCTAATACTAATGAACTACACTCATTCCTGCCATGCCAGTTGGCCCCCAACTGTGAAGCAAAAATGACAGCATTTTCATGAAGGTAAAGTGTTAATCAGCATGGTATGGGGAACTCTGCGGTTAGTGCAACATGCATGTTCCATGGAAATCATCTAGCTGCAACAGTCTGTCCTAACAAATATTACATCCCCCTCATGCTCTTTATTTGTAGATGCATGTGCATCACAAATCGAAAATATAAATGGCAAGATAAAAAGCAATAGAAGCCTGTGTTTTGGTAGTGGGTTGAACCTTGTATGTCCAAAACCGTTACTTTTCAGGAAATGTAAAAAACTAGGCCAAATTCCGTCTATTTTATGGAAAGTCACACAGGGTGACAAAAAGAGCATTGATCGTGTTTGTTGGCCAACAACCACAGGTCATGGTGCTAAACCAGAGTAACTGCTCTTTAATCTTTAACAAATGATCTGGAATCTTTCAGAAAGGAATTTGAAAGTAGCTACAGTCACCTTGCAGGGTACATGGGATTTTGGGAAGGTTCCTTAATTTGTGCAGTCGTTGGCTACAACTATTTACAACTATCTACAACAATTTAGTATGTGAAACGGCAAATGCTGACTCTGTCTGGATGTCTGGACGTGTACACCTTTTTAAGGTCTATGGGTTTGCCGCTAGCGCTGACATCACTGTGATGTCAGGGGAACCAATCTAACAGAATGGGTTTGCCGCTCTGACATCACGCTCTGGCTTCACTGTGATGGCAGACTAACAGAATCCCTTTTATGCCCATATATGGAGTTCCCTGATGTCATCAATATTAAGTCCATATCTAACAGGAATTCATATGGGAATGCCCATATATGGGGCCACATCGGCCACATACCACACTAACAGAATCCATATATGGCCAAGACAGATGGCCAAGACAGCCCATAACTGTGTGACTGGTTCTACAGACAGGGATGTATGGGCATAAAGGGGTATGATGTCAGATGTCATAGACATCATAGTACTTTCACATAACAAATAACTGAGTAAGCATGTTTGGGCTCTGACAGCAGGAAGTAGGAAGGACACCTGCGGCTTATAGTCAGGTGCGGCTTATAGTCCAGCAATTACGGTAGATCAAGTGTTCATTGATTATATTAATATCTAGCCTAATGACACATCAGCGATACTGTAAAGCTTGTAAGAGTGATGTCTACCTGAGACTGAGTAGCTATTGTTTATCAAAGTGCCGACCGAGGAAAAGGGGAAATTTTGCGATTTTGAAATAATTGACAGTGAATGATATGCATTTTTCTTTTCCCCATCAGCCTATTGGTTAGTGACTTTATATTTTACTTTGACTCAGACTGAATGACTTAGCAGTCAGGTAAGAATATGGATGAAAATTAAGTGCAAAATAAATACTCTTTCATTCATTTATTTTATTCATTCCTGTTTTTTCCTGTTTCATACATCATGGATAAATCATTAACCTGAACTTGACTTTGTATTCCAGTGACCACTACGGGGTACACAATGATCAAATTAATAACAATATTTGTACTGCAAGTTCTTTTGAATTTTGATTTACAGGGGATGTGACAGAGGACGTTGAGCAGTCCAGCATGTTGTTTGCATTTAACCTCTAATTTATCCCTTACATAGAAAGCTGAATCAGGTAAATTGTCCTGTGAAAGGCACAGGAAGTTTTTTTTATGTTATTGTTGTTTCCAATTACATCTTGTGTGCTAATTGAATAATGCAAATTAATTAACCAGCTTACTAACCTAACTAATCAAACCCAATCATATTAATTCTGAATGATGATTATATACAGTATGCATGCAAAAGTGGCTTTGTTGTGCTATTCATATCAGTTTGTTTCACAGCGAGGTCCCAGCAGAGCAAAACAACACTCTGCATGTTAAAGTTTGCAGTAAATTGCTGAAAAATAAGGATCAATCCTGCCTCGAATATGGATAAGGCCCTTCTTACAAACACAATCGTACAAACAAAATGTATGCAAATGTACCACTTGATGAACCAGTTCCAACTGATCTAATTAGTTAGTTATATATTTTGCATGACTGTTTTACAATGAAGTATGTAATTAATTCACACACAAAAAAAAAAGAAAAAAGTTGAATTATGGAAATACAAGCTTTCTGCCTGACCGTGACAAATAGTCTATTACTAGTAGTACTACTACTGAGGGCTGGGCGATAAGACTTCAAATAAATATAATCAATTATTTCAAACTTTCTCCTCGATTACAATTAATGAATGATTGTAAAAACTGGTGAAAATAGCAGATCTACAGTATGAGCTAACAACGCGGTGTGCTGCAACACGTTGTGAGCTTGTAGAGCAGCTATTTAAAAAAAAATTGTACACCACACCACTGACCACAACAAAGTATAAAATAGGGCTTAAGTAGCCAATCAGATTGATTGAATAATAAAAAAATCTATTGATTTTGATTATTCGGTTATTGGTTCTATATTTATTTTTAGTTAATAGCACAGCCTTACTTGTACTACAGTCTAACAATCTGTCTGTGGTTTGGAAAATATCAGTGCTGGGTGTAACGGCTGCTGTTGTCTGCAGGAAAGCCCAGACTTCTAGGAAACACACACGCACGCACGCACGCACGCACGCACGCGCGCGCACACACACACACACACACACACACACACACACACACACACACACACACACACACACACACACACACACACACACACACACACACACACACACACACAATTATGTTTCTGCACTGTCAAATAATAATTTTACATGTTAAGCCTAGTAGCTCGGTTCTAAACCAAGCTACTAGGCTGAATATCGTGAATTGTGAACCTTGAATCATGATTCGGATCGTATCATGAGTTGAGTGTATCGTGACATGACTAAAAATAACCGTTCTACAAGCTCACAACGTGTTGCAGTGCAGCACGTTGTGAGCTTGTACATCAGTGTCAGACACATGTGTCAGCAGACGACTCACTATAAATTGATACACAGATATTATTTAACTGAAAATGTTGTCAATTTCAAATGGTATCAAGCCCGTTATGCACTTTGTGTCCATTGAAAACCTTATATGCACATGTTCTCTGAATGTCCAAATATTCTGATCTCATTATCAGTTGTTTGAGGTTGAGGTCCCGTGTTTGCCTCAGATTCTGTTGTTAAACGACGATTCCACACGCTCCTTACCAGTCACTCAAAAAAAGGATTCTTTGCGGGAGCTACTGCTGCAAAACAACTGCTAATGTCTAGGTAGAAAGCTCCACATTCTCTTTCTGTAAAAAAAATGGATACTATAAAATGGGCCCAAAAGGCAATCTATTGCTGCACTCATGGGAGCTGTAGAGAAGGTCAAAGTGCCCTTATAATTTGCAAACGTTTGTATTTATTTATTTTTATCATCAAGAGCCTTTATGTGACAGGGCGATATAATTAAACAATAGCCAGACAACGCCACCTGGGGAATTGCACCCCAGGAAATATTTATATAAAGTCCTATTTTAACTATAAGCCCTGGTACAAAGATTACTCCACACCCAGGTTCGTTCACAATATAAAGTTAGGCAGAAACGTGATGTTAACAAAGTACAAAAGGCTTTATTTACTTATATAATATCAAATCATCATCTCAAATCATCATCATAATCATCATAATCAGAGCAACAATAAGAAGGAATGTATTCAACATGATTAAAAGTCAGTTGGAACCATGAGCACCGATAAACCCAAGCTACATATGGACCAGCACTGAGAGGAGGGGGAGGGCTGGGAAAGTTGACCGACCCAGGGCAAGGGCAACCCCCTTCACAGCAAAACATAAGTAAGTAAACTCAAAATAAGCAAATAAATAAACAAATAAACACAGCAAAAGTAGGGGTTACCATTACCACTGGGCGGCGGTGACCAGATCCCTACGTGGTGCCCCCAGTACCAGTCCTACAGGGAGAAAGGTCCAAATCAGTACAGGTTCAGTGGAATATAAGACAGTTTCCATTCCAAGTCCCGGTTCCCCTTCAGAGAAGGTGTCGACCTGTGCAGTACTTCTAGTTAGAAATAATAAGTAAACAAATGAACTCGTAATAACTAAATACAAATAAACAAATGAAAAGCTAAAGGTTTGCAGGCGACATTGAACTGTCCATCAACCTCATTAAGTGATAACAACAAGTGCATTGATTGCCGTGCTTTAAGCGCTTCCACAATGGCCATGCAGCTGAATGGGAGGATGAGGAGTTATCAGATGTGGGTTCAGGTCTGGAGAGTAAATCCCCGCAAAGCAGCAGGATGTGCCACTGGCCCTGGAGGGACAGGCGGCCATGTTAAACTACTATTCAGTAATTAATGTTTAAGTTCAGAGACAAGAGCAGATAAATGACAATAAACCTACCACGTTGGTGAGAGCAGAGTGCACCGCACCGGTCACAAAGCTCGCAGCGGAGGAAACCAGGTAAGGAGAATAGTGTGCGTGGCGGTTTGACGCTGCACGCCCAGACAGACACTCCCAAATGAGCGTTTGTAGCAGTTAGCTTAGCTGCCTGTGACAACAAATAACACTAAATCAGTCCAAGACCACAACATAAATGTGCGATTGTTTAGCAGCTAAAATGGCACATACCTGTACAATATGACGCTAGAGCCCAACAGGCCAGCCTGAGTTTAGGGCACATGCTGTGGGAAGCATGGCCAGCTGCAGCCCAACAGGCCAGCTTCTGAGAGACACCTGACAAACACTGAAAGTGTGCTGCTTAAGTAGTGTCAGCTAGCAGCCCACAGGTTTCTTTCCTGTTTTGCTTTTCTATTTTTATGGAGAACAGAGCTTATTTTTGCAGAAACTAGCAAACATAGCTGATCTATAATCTACATTTTCTGCAAAACCCGTGAAAAATCGACTGTTTTGCCAAGGGCAGGACGTGTGAGGTTTTGAAATGGCACATCTGTAGGTTTGTACAGGATTTTACTGTATAGTAAAACTGAGAAACGCACCCAGATACTGGGTGAGTCTCATGACTTGTTGCTGATCTCAGCCTCTCTCAGCCATATCTCCCTTAAGTATTAGCTTAGCTTGTAGCATAGTATCACAGTGTCACACACATGTGACATTGGTTGCGGAAGTGATTGGAAAATCACCAATAAAGCGCTAGCTGGCTATAAACAATTATCATATGAATGCATTAATGCAGAATTGCAGGTCCACGTCGCCATGCATCTTATATATAAATTCCCATACCTCTTGTGTGGTTATGGTTATGACAAAGATCTGGGGAACAAAATGGATGGGGGGGTTCCACATGGAACTGCGTAGATGGCAGTTATAGACTTACCTGGAATAAAGTTTCCTTTTTGAATTAGAAAATATTACATTATCTAGAATTTTTGAGTCAATGCCTGGATGTGGGCTGGCTGGTGTGTGTGTGTGTGTGTGTGTGTGTGTGTGTGTGTGTGTGTGTGTGTGTGTGTGTGTGTGTGTGTGTGTGAGAGTATGTGTGTGTGTGTGTGTGTGTGTGTGCGCGTGCGTGCGTGCGTGCGTGCCTGCCTGCGTGCGTGCGTGCGTGCGTGTGTGTGTGTTGTGTGTGTGGGGGCGATTCAGCAACATCACCACACACTGGATGGTATTTGCTGTCGTAAACTGTGGTCTTCGAAGACAGCTAGCGTACACTCTGCTGGGATTCTCCAAGGTCTGGTGTGTGTTGAGTTTAGCAGCAGTGCTGCAGCTAGTTAGAGGAAAGTCAACCATGATGTTTCAGCCACCGAAACCCCAAACGCCACACTCACACCCTGCAGACTGCCTATATAAACCTGTTAGCTTCTTCTCTACAATTTACAAACACACTGACATACAGCACTGTATGGTTTAACACACCGGTGCAAACACACTAATGCAACAGAGGTACAGACAACAACACATCAAGAAACACAGTATACACTCACAGACAGACAAACAAACAGAGGGCCAGACAGACAACAGCCCCTGGCTCATTTGTGTTCTACTGAGATCTAGTGAATCTACCGAGTTCTCCCGCTGCTCCCAGACCAGTCTGTTGCACAGAGTACCAGTATGGCAGTCCAGAGAGTGATGTTGAGTGTGGTGGTGCTACTGGTGTGGACGTGTGGACCAGTGGACTCTAAACCAGTGGACATCTCACACAAACTGATAGAAGCTCTGGTGAGTTCACACACACACACACACACACACACACACACACACACACACACACACACACACACACACACACACACACACACACACACACACACACACACACACACACACACACACACACACACACACACACTCTCTCTCTCTCTCTGGAAAAGTGGGATGTGCGTTTAAAGTATTAGGGCCCGGGTTGTGTTTTCCTGAATGCAGCATATTGTCGTTGTCAAGTGGATGTCCAAAACCATTTGTTTTTATCATTTAAAATTGTTTACTAAACTAGTGAAAACAGCTGATCTACAAGCACACAACGCCTCGCAAGCGTTGTGCGCTTGTAGATCGGCTGTTTTCACTACTTTTGTGTGACGGCCTTGTCTGATGAAGCAGGGCTTTACTTCGTGAAAAAACATACAAATTTGAAACTTGGAGATACAAGGTTTCTGCCCGACAGTGACGAACTGACGATATGTTCTGTATTTCTTTTCAATGGGAACGGCGCATCATTATGCTGTGCTAGAAATGCCAGCAGCAAGAAGATGCACTGATTGTCTATTCTGCGTGGGGTCGCGCATGTTTGATATACAACTTTGTGTATAACTCTGTGAATCAAACACCTTTGGCTCCCTGTTAAAGTGGGATGTGCATTGAAAATGTTATGGTTAGAATAATGACCCGCTCTCCATTGATTATCCGGCTTATTACATGTCTACTTACAGTAATAAATACATTAACACATTGATCCAAAAGTAATAAAACTGATTGATTTAAAAATATTTGTATTGCTTACGGTAATAAAAGTAGTCCATTCATTTATGCCAGGTGGTTGCTCGGAAAACAACGGGTTGATAAAATAAAATCAATAGTCGGTTACTGCATTGTACGGTACATTTTTCCTTCAAAAGGCACGGCCGGTTCTAGGGGGGGCAAATGTGCATCCTGCCCACCCAATCAAAAGTTATGAAAAATAATTATGTTTTTTGGGGCATTATTGTATGAATAGAACTTGTTACAACTTACAACCATGTAACAGTTTGTGTGGTGCAGTAGTCTGATGCAGGTGTTAAGACCTTTGTGTTTTGTATTGTGTGTTATAAGTATAACAAAACATAAATGTATAGTTTTCTATGCATTTCAGGGGTTTTTGGGGGGTTTGACTAGCTAAAATGTTTTTGGCCGCGCGGCAAAGCCCACCATCTGAAGGTTGCCCACCTTCTGTTTCTTTCTTGCCCCCTACTACAGGCTAGATCCAGCAGCCCTGTCAAAAGGTTTTCAATAAACATTCTCAGTAGGAGCGAGATCATTTAGCGACCTACAACCGGGTCGCGACGTGGTCGGTAGTTTTCAGCGACCGGGTCGCTAAATCGAGCGACCGGGTCGCTAAATCACCGACCGCGCCGCTAAATCGACCGACCCGGTCGCTAAATCTACCGACCTGCCTGCAGTTTTAGGTCGGTAGATTTAGCGACCCGGTCGGAAGATTTTGCGCCCCAGTCGGTCGATTTAGCGACCCGGTCGCTCGCTTTAGCGACGCGGTCGGTGATTTAGCGACGCGGTCGGTGATTTAGCGACCCGGTCGGGAGGTTGCGTGGCAGGTTAGCCTAACTGAGGTAACGGTCGGGAGGTTGCGTGGCAGGTTAGCCTAACTGAGGTAAGGTTACTGAGGTTAGGTTTAGGGTTAGGGTTAGTAGGTCGGTGGAAGCGACCACCGGTCGGTGGATTTACCTACCCGGTCGCTGGATTAGCGTCCCAGTCGGTGGAATTAGCGTCCCGGTCGATGGAATTAGCGTCCCAGTCGGTCGATTTAGCGACCCGGTCGCTCGCTTTAGTGCCGCGGTCGGTGATTTAGCGACCCGGTCGCTCCATTTAGCGACCCGGTCGCTCGCTTTAGTGCCGCGGTCGGTGATTTAGCGACCCGGTCGCTCCATTTAGCGACCCGGTCGCTCGATTTTGCGACCCGGTCGCTGAAAACTACCGACCACGTCGCGACCCGGTTGTAGGTCGCTAAATGATCTCGCCCTCTCTCAACATTCTTCAGTGTAATGTTTAGCTGTAAATTACATTGTTTCTTTACTGTACATGGCTGCAATGATGGATACGGCAAAAATCAAACAACGCAGATTGATATGAGCCAGGTGCTCTGAGTCTTTGACAGTGGCCTGTTATTGAATTCAACGGTCATTACTCAAAAATAACAGGCGATGAGTTCAGTGATTCAACCAAGCCTTGTAATAATTGTTTAAATTATTTTTGCCAGAAATGTATATTCATTATTGTTTGTGTGTTTGTCTGTGTTTGTGTGTGTGTGTGTGTGTGTATTGTAGGGCTTAACGGACTCATCAGTAGGTGCCTCTCCCATCATCAGCAATCTGATCCGTGATAACATCACATCATCCTTGCAGGTCTGTAGAATCTAATGATACAACCCGAAACAAGCAATTCATATACAGATGAAATATGTACACATCTTGTATCCCTCTCGTATCCAAGCACGCACGCACGCACGCACGTCGCATGCACGCACGCACGCACGCACGCACGCACGCACGCACACACTATCTATCTATCTGAATTTTACTGATATCAGTAAATATATGTCTATGTGTGTCCACAGAAACATGAGCAGATCGTGTTGATGAACCATACCCTGAACGTTTATCTACGGATCCTGGACAACATTCTACACCAGGATCCAAAAAGTCCCGCCCGTGGCACCCTCCTGGACGAGCTGTCTGAGGAGATGCGGAAAGAGCTGCACTCTGTAGTGGCTCGCCTGAAGAAGAAAGTTGTCCAGCTGAAGACTCAATACTACGACAACAAAGACATGAAGACGATGAAGGGTGTCCTCAATGAACTGGACAAAATACAGGTATCTGTCTGTCTACCTTTCTGTTCTCATTAAGTACCTGTCTGTCTGTCTGTCTGTCTGTCTGTCTGTCTGTCTGTCTGTCCTCAATGCAGTGGACAATATACAGGTCACTATCTGTCCATTCAAACAGGTATTTTATCAGTAATGTTAAACCCATTCACTGCTGTAAATGTTTTTATGATGGTGAGCCCATTGATGGAAGATGACAGTTTATTATAGTTTATTAACTGGTTAAATATCTATATCAGTATAGTTGCGACCGAAGGTCGCAGTTGACTATGAGAAACGGCACATCATGGCTGTGTCTGTCCGTCCGTCCATGTACGCATTTTACGGTCTATGGGTTTGCAGCTCTGACATCACGCTGACTCTCACGCTTTGAAATCACACTCTGACATCACTGTGATGCCATGGGAACCAAATCCCTTTTATGCCCATATATGGAGATCCCTGATGTCATCAATATTAAGCCCATATCTGTGAATATCTACGTGTACCAGGGGTCTCCATATATGGGTAACTGGTCCGATATACATCACTGGCCAGAAGGCCAAGTCATGGCGTGACCTCGCTTTTGCCCTTAGACATCTTACTGGTACATCTACTGTTTATTATTTCTTTGTAATTACTGGCCATTTAAAGGGTTAACAAAAAGTTCACAACGCAATGCGATGTGTTGTACAGTACAGTAGATCTACTATTTTCAGATAATCTTGATTTATTTATTTATTGTTTAACAACCTTCTGGCACAAAATCTTTTCAAAAACCTTAAGAGCTTGCCCAAAAACTAATTTCAAGTTTAAAGCTGATTCCGATTCTTAATGTCAGATGGGGTTCTGTGGTCAAATACACATACATTTTGGCTTGAAAATGCTCAAGCTTACCCCCCCCCCCCCCCCCCCCCCCTCTCTCTCTGCAGGTGAAGGATTTGCTCAGCCAGAAGAAGGCTATAGCTGAGTTTAAGGAGATCTACCACGCAGCTTCTGAGATTGTCTGCAAAGACTGTCCAAAAACTGTCCAAGGTCCCACTAACTCTTCTTGAGCTGACGGACAGACAGCTCGATGCTCCAATTAGATGACAGGAGTAGCCAGGCTAGGTTGCAGTCATCCGGAAGAACTCTTTCTTCCGGATGACTGCAACCTAGCCTGGCTACTGAAAATAAAATGCTGGAAATAGGTTTCCATCCAAACACCCGATTTGCACGATTTAGGCCTCAGAGACTCAGAGTAATTCCATGTTTACAATACATTCTAACCAGTGTTCTTTGGAATGTTTTAATTTATTTTCCTTATTAGCTATAATTTAATCTAATTTAATCTTGTTGTCATAAATCATGGTCTCATATTTATTATATTGTATAATATATAATATTATATTTATTACTCTTATTTAAGGTAATTAAGGTTGTAATTTAACTGCTATTGTATTATTTATTTTAGATCTGTTCATTCATATTTTATTTATATTCTATTCGTTTTATTTATATTTTATCTATATTATTTGACTTTATTTGAATTGTTTGAATAAAACTGATGTTTGCAGCATTCTGAGTCTTATCTATTTAATTTACAGTTTATGCACACATATTATTGTAGTGGTTCTCAAAGTGATGCAGAGTGACCCCCTGGGTTACTTGAGGGGGGTCCAAACTTTACAGGTCTTATGGTGGTCCCTGAAATTAAAAGGCAATAAGGCCTGTCCATAGTTTCGCCGAAACCGAACTTTTCTTCGGAGAGTTCTGAGTTTCCGACGTGCAGATTTCTGAAATCTAATTTGGTGTAATGCTTTTCAGAAGTCGCAAGTGGCGTAATTTTCTAGTCCTTTCAGACAAAAAGTTTGGCTTCGGAGAGACTATGGACAGGCTTTAAGAACCACTGGTATTGTAAACCGGTTCCAGAAACGGTTCCAAATGTGATGGAACTGATTCCTCAACCCTAATTGAGCTTTACACATATCTGATGTGTACTTTATATACACAGTAGGGTGTTTTTTCTAGGACCTTTATTGTGCAGTTTATTCATGTGCTGAGTACATTATTAGATTGTTTGCGCTATGGCGAAGCTCAAATATGCAGGCCTACTGAATGTATTTATGAATCCACTGTCAGGTGACCTGTCAGGTGGCCTAGTATGTATTTTAAGGTGTGTCTCTGTGGGTTTCTTTGTCTGAGGAAGACCTTGACGCCTGTAAGCTTTTTGGTGGTATTAGAATAAATGTCCATGGTAGCCTTATCCAGTATGTGTACGTTCTGTCCAGCACCTGGGCTGAAACCTATTTTCTTAGTGATCATTTTATATACAACATTTTCAGTAAATTGAACAATTGAGAAGCATGCTTTTTAATAATGTTTTATGTGTTTCGAATCGATTATTCAACCATGCAATTACAATTTCAACAATATCTTTCATGTAAGTAATTTGTCCTCACTACTCATTGGAAGGATATGGAGAGTTCAGAAACCTGAATATGAAATGACATAACTACAACTACAGCCTTTCTCTTCCTGGAAAATGATCATGCTGAAATAGAAGCCATTGTTCTTAATGGCTGTACTTTGCCTTATGTTTGTATGAAGTTTGCATAATTCTTTATTGGTTTTTAGCACGGTGAGCTTAGCTGGTATGAATGTGCTATACAAACAATACTGACTAAACTTCATTTTTTTTACTGGCTCAGAATGGGCCGCTGTGACTGCACAACAGTAAAGGCGACGGGTCTGTGAAATCTATCCATATGACGGTCATTGTCACAATATCACATGACTCATGTGACATGTGTCTGATTAGGTGGGAAAAAAGCGTTGTTCAGAGCAGTGGTTCTCAACCTGTGGGTCGGCACCCCCAGAGGGTCCCCCAATGTCCCCAGTTCACATATGATTATTTCATTCTAATGGTTGAGAGCCACCTGGTTTAGAGGTCCCTCGTTGTATGATTCCAATTAGGGGCAGATTGGATGCTTCATTCAGGATGTCTATCTATTTCTTTTTGCAAAACAAACCCTCCCGCAAACTTTCGAAGCCAATCGCAGCCAACTGGAATGGAAACTGAAAAATCTGACCGATACTGTACATCCTGATCACATGATTCCACAGCGAATGTGTACCCGTTTGAGTGAGTTTTGGACATGACTTGTGGACCGTAGTAGCATAAACTTCCTTCTTCTCTTCTCTCTTTTCATGAGAGAAGATTAGAGAAGTTAAAAAGAGACAGGTTAAGATCTATTTTACACTTCGTTGTGTGACGGTGTCATGTGATTAGTCATGATGTGACGGATTGTTTGACACATCTCTTAATTTCTTAAAGAGATTTTAGAGAACGTTGGCCCCTCCATTTTATCAATTTTAAACTGCTCCTTGTCCACTGGTGATCCATGTCACGCCTTCTCGCCTGTCTGGCCGACATCAATACTGGATGACCCAACATTTCCTTCAGCTAAATGAAACAAAATCTGAAATCATTTTATTCGGTCCCCCCAGCTCAACCATCTCCCTCCACTCACAACTTGGTCCCCTCTCCTCAAATGTCACAACTGCAGCCCGTAATCTGGGTGTGATTTTTGACCTCTCATTCAATAAACATGTTATACAACCGTAGTCCAATCCTGTTATTTTCAGTTGAGGAACATTTCAAAAATCAAGTAATTCCTGTCAACCACCGATTTAGAAAAGGTCATACACGCCCTCATTATCATCACGCCTTGATTACTGTAACTCCCTCAACTCCGGCCTTAGCAAGAAAAACATATCCCGCCTGCAGATGATACAGAACTCAGATTACTCACCAACATGAGAAAACATTAACAAGACCATATTACTCCTATACTAGCTGCTCTGCACTGGCTATCGGTAAGCTCCAGGTGCAGGTTTTTTGCTTATTACTTATAAAGCCCTGCATGGCCTGGCCCCTACTTACATACAGGATTTGCTGCCCCCTCGTGAGTCAGGGCGCATCCTTAGGTCTTCGGATAAGGGCCTGTTAAAAGGCCTTAATACTAACTTGGTAACTCGGGGCACCCAGGATGTGGAATGCACTGCCGGGGGAACTAAGGTTAACACCATCCCTGCCTAGGTTCAAGTCACTTCTGAGAACATACCGTTACACCAAATGTTTCTCACAATTGTGTAAAGAAGTGTTTTGTGAAAGTAGACTCTTGTATATCGATATTTGTGTATCTTGAGTGTTCTATGCTTTGTTTTGTTTTTTGCTGTATGTTGTTGTTTTTAACCATGTTGTGTGAAGCAACTTTGTTTGGAAAAGTGCTATACAAATACAATTCATTATCATTATCAAATTATCATTAATAGGGAAAACATTCTGCAACAATAGGCAAAATTATAGGCAAAAAATGCTGATCTACAAGCTATTGTGACATGTGAGCTTGCAGATCTGCTATTTTTGGTGAAGGGATTTGGGGTAAAAGGAAAAAAGGAGGGGTTGTATTATAGACCCTGTGGGACCCCAGTAAACCAAATATATACTGCACTGTAGGGTTTAAGTGGCTAAGCGAGAAGGCGGCTTTGTATACTATTAACCTCAGTTAAGTTTCACTTGGCTGCTTTCAAAATAAATAAAAGGCTTTTCTCTGAAAGCAAAGCTCACAGAGAAACGTCTCTGAAACCACAAGGCAGTGGAAAACATTTCTACAACTAGAGAGGTGCACTCCGTGGAGCCCACACTGCTGTGCCAGGCCGGATGGCCTACCCATAATGATGACGACAGTCTTCCCCGTAACGGAGTTCCACACAGCTCCCGACTGTGGTGGGCTGCAACAGTTGGGCTGCAACAGTTAATCAAACTAATTGTTTTAATTGATAAAAAAAAAATACAATTGATTATAATTAATAAATAATATTTATTTTCTCCATGCAGGAAGAGGAGAGAGAGAGAGAGAGAGAGAGAGAGAGAGAGAGAGAGAGAGAGAGAGAGAGAGAGAGAGAGAGAGAGAGAGAGAGAGAGATAATAAGAGGAAGAGAGAGATGGAGAGTGTGGATGAGAGGAAATAACTGGAGTTGGAACTCCAGTCATAAAGACACTGTGACATCACTCAGCGTTCCGCCTACTGACCAATAATGCAGGGGTGCTCTCCAGTACCGTCATGTGATGTTACCATAGAGTTACGGATGTTACCCCCTCATCATCATCACAATGATGTCATCAGCTGGAGACACCACGGGAAAGCGATGGAAACCTCCTAGCATGGAGGGGAGTGGGCACGTGCAACACTTAGTTTCTGTCGGGCGGAGAGCGTTCCTTTTTTATCGTTATTATTTTGAAAATAGTGAAAACAGCTGATCTACAAGCTCACAAGGCATCACATCACAACGTGTTGTGAGGTTGTAGATCGGCTATTTTTACCACTTTTGTAAGACACTCTCATATGAGGAAGTAGACAAAAACATATACAGGTATATAGTCACTGTCAGGCAGAGACCTTGTACTCAATCTCCACATTTCAAATGTGTATGTTTGTTTTCTAAATTAAAGCCCTACTTCATCATACAAGAGTGTTGCACAAGAGCAGTGAAAATAGCAGATCTACAAGCACAAAACGCCTCGGGATGCAAGGCGTTGTGTGTTGGTAGATCGGCTATTTTCACTATTTTAAAATGATAACAAAAAAAGGAAGGTATTGGACATACTGTACAAGGTTTCCACCCGACAACAACGATATGGAAATATGGAGATATGAGGTTTCTACCTGACAGCAATGACTTTCATCTTAGCCTTCCTATTTTGGGCATGTCATTATAGGCAGGAAATTACATTAAATTATTAAAAAACTTTAAAATATTTCTAAAGAGTGAGCTTGGAGGTTATTGTTGCTATTCATCATAAAACGGGCTACTGTATAGGGGCTTAAGTTGTTGTAGGTACTGTATTGTTATAATTGTATTACAGTACAGTTCTAGAAACCGGACATTGTAATTATTAAACCTTATCGCAGGTAAATATTACATGGCAGTTGTTATTAAATATTTAGTCATAAAACATATTGATGATATGACATATTAGATTGCTGTTATTAATTAATTTGGGCTTTTGCCAGCCAGTTTGTCCTGAGGACTTTGTATTAAATACGGCTCACTCTACATGTGTGCGCGGGTGCGTGCATGGCATGTGCGCCCGTGACACAGAGCAAGAGAGACACAGAGTGAGACTACAATGGTTTCTGTCATCTTTTGGTTTTCTTAACTTCTCTAATCTTCTCTCATGATTCTCTATTGTAGCATCTACAACTCTACTGTACACTGGTGAACAGAGAAAAGATGAACAGAGAGGGTTCGGTCAAACGGCCCTTGACCTTTTGTTTGTTACTTAAAGAAAAAAGAAGAATCTCAACATAAAGTTTCAATTCCTCAAAAAGCACGCACAGGGTTTCTCTTGTAAACATGCAGGAAGCACATTTAAAAACAGCTCTGCCCGCGTGTGTTTGTGTGTGTGTGTGTGTGTGTGTGTGTGCGTCCGTGCGTGCGTGCGTGCGTGCATGCGTGCGTGCAGCGTGCTTGCATGCAGGGGATATCCGCGGTGAAACACCTCTACCATGAATAGCAATTTGCCAATTTCCAGGGTACGTCTGCATGTCTGTCTGTCATTCAAGTTAATTTAACCGTTTGTGCACTCTCACGGAGTTAAATTAATTCCATGGATTTGACAGTGTATCTTAATGTATGCAATGCACCATAATTTAGGGCCATAAAGTTCATTGAATATTGTGTTCTATTCTTCTTACCTCTCCTGCTCTATCCTTTACCTCTATACTCTCTCTTCTAATGAAAACTACAAATGATGCTGCAGCTACACACTCGAAAGATATGGCAATGATTCTGATTCTAACTGTATGCATCAAATCCTGGTGCCACAGTAGGGCTGGGCAATTAACTGTAAACATATCAAAATTATATTTAGAAGCAAAAAGTAACCTTGATCGGGGCGCCTGGTGGCCTACTGGTCTGGGCGCATGCCATATGGGCATTGGTGCCTGGCGGCGTCGCCGGCTCGATTCCCGATCCGGATGACCTTTGCCGCGTGTCTCTCCCCATCTCCCCCCGTTTCCTGTCAGTCTACTGTACTATCCAATAAAGGCATAAAAGCCAAAAAAAACAAATCTTAAAAAAAAAGAAAAAAAAAAGAAAAATGTAGGTTAATCAAATAATCAATGGTGGCGTACAAAAATAGTGAAAATAGCATCGTAAAATTAATTGTGATAGAGAATTATTTTCAAATGATCAGGATATTGATTTGAAGTCATATTGCAAACAACAAATCACGTGAGACATGACATGAGATGTCATGTCATTCATTGACCTTCACTTTTCTACTTTAACATGTCTCCTAATGTTCTTCTCAAGCATTTTCGTGTAATGGACCCCCAAATAGATACGTATTGGGCTGTGGACTCCCATTTGAAAATATTTTGTGCCAAGGACTCCCAAAAGAGAAGATTCTTGTCGTTACGTTTGACTTCTACAACTGTCTATTTTGCTAGAGACCTGTACAATGTACTAACACCTCCCAATAACCAGTGGTTAGGGAGTATGTGTGTCTTATGTCCTGTGTGATTCCTCATTTAGCTGTCGTCTTTGATGACTTGAGTTTTCTATTGCAGAGGTTCTCAAACGTTTTCATTTCAAGGACGCCCAGTTTGGTATCCATTAGGTCACGGACCCCCATATTCCTGAGAGTGTATAAATGGAACCAAATGTTAACAGGTTCATTTTGGTTCCATTTGTACACTCATAAGAGTTACAGACCTGAAGGGTCCATTTGGTGTGGTAGACCGTGAATAGCATCTGATATAATGCCCCACAGACAAGCAGCAAATACCAGTCAAGTAACGATGAACCAAGCCAGGAGGATCTGGGGATCAAACTGGGAGTGGGAACATTCCGATTTCCGCTGTACCCCCTGAGCCAATGCTGCCCCGCTTTGTATAATTATCAGGTATACTCTGTGAACAACAGCAGAATTACGTAGTTTTATGTACAACCTGTCATAATACATAATACATGAACCCAGGGATCAGTTTCGGTTAAATGTCTTGTTGACTCATGGACTGGGAGAAACGTGGGGCAGACTGGAGACCTTCAGATGGTCTCTCTAGCCACTACACTCATCCCTGTCAAAGTCACACAAACAATAGAAGTCAGTTATTCAATTCAATTCAGGGTGGGTAACTGGCATGATATATACTTGTACTGCCAAAATGACATTGATAGAAGATTACAATATGTATTGCAAATTCTCAATAATTATTAGATTCATAGGATTGTAGAAAAAAAGGAAATCTCTCTGCCTGTCCATGTAGGATGGAAGTGAAATAGAAACCCGGGAATTCCTCTTGTTGAAGTTTCTGGTCATTGGCAAAAGTGGCATCATCAAATGACACATGATCACAACTTTCTCTAAAATGTCATGTGTAGAGTTGTGATGTTTTACGGTGAAAGTACAGGTATTCCAGCTAAATGAGCAAATGAAAGTATAATATTTGAAGTGCGTGTGTGTTATAGCGTGTGGGTGTGTGGGTGTGTGTTTGTGGGACCCCTCATCAATTCTGTGAACTTTGATGATTTAAAGGAAACTCAACAACCACAGTTTTCACACCTAGCTCTCTCTCTCTCTCTCTGTCTTTCGCTCTCTCTAGTATATAAGCAGAGAAGCTATTCTGTCTGACAGAGCAAAGGGCTTCCTTTAGGAACAGTTAAAGACAATACGACAGAGTCAACTCTAACTGGACTTACAGCAAACACCAGAGCCTGGGGATTTGAACCTGTGACAGATACAGAGTACAGTACGGAGCATTGAGATGGCAGCGACGTATTGGGTTGTGATGCGGGTGCTGTGTGTGTGTTTGTGCCTGTCGGTCAGTAT
>NC_137830.1:23740183-23777683 GCF_963921795.1 Nannobrachium achirus
TTTATTGCTATATTTATTTATTTAATTACACAATGGTACATTATCATTGTGACTGGTTATTTATTATTATTGATTTGATGTATCAAAATAAACAATGGTTTGAATCATGGTTCTGCTCTTATGACAAAGATGTCCATTATATTCTCAATTCAAAGCTACAATCTATAAGGTTTATGTCCTCTCCCGACAGAGAGCTACTGTATGTTGGCACATCTAGTGTCCTTGACCTTTGACGTACATTTTAGTGCCATAATCTCTACATAGTTTATTAAGATGCAGCCTGATTAAATGAATTCTTCCTTGGCTGTAACCTAACACAACTCTGTACCCAGGTCTGCTTCATAGATGGGAGTAGAGGAAAGGGTTATGTTTGTTATGAACGTATTTTGTAATTTAGATATAAGATATGTTGTGGACATTACCAATGTTCTGTCTAATGAACACATGAACACAATATGATCATATCACACACACAAACAACAAGCGCAGGATGCGACAAGCGCAAGATCGATGTCAGCTTGAAGAAAATGCGTCTCAGGTTAAGATATTCTCACGCTGGTTAACAAAACGAGCCTTCTTTATATTTTGATTCAAAAGGATCGGGTTACACTTGAGACAGGTTGCAGCCTGAAAACGAGTTGCTTAAATTAGTGGAATGCAAATGCAGATTAGGAAAGTTTTGCTTTCTAAAAATAACAAATGTGATGATGAAAATGGGACAAAGTTAACTTCCCCCTGTAAGATGTGGTGTAGCTGGGGAAGGCCCAGCCCTTCCCCTGTCAGCATAGCTACCGTGTGTACAGTATGCGCGCGCACGTGTCTCAGAGAGAGACAGAGAGAGTTAAGGAACAGGGAACCAGTTCTCAAATTCTTTAGCATTGTTTAGAACAACAGCTGACAGACACACCTTCCCAGGCAGTCACACACACACACACACACACACACACACACACACACACACACACACACACACACACACACACACACACACACACACACACACACACACACACACACACACACACACACACACACACACTCTCTCTCTCTCTCTCTCTCTCTCTCTCTCTCTCTCTCTCTCTCTCTCTCTCTCTCACGTACACGCACAATGAGGAGGAGGGCCATTTACAAGTAAAATCATGGCATTGTCTTATTTATTCTTATTTTGTTCAATACAGTATGTAGTACTGTACACATGTTTACTTTATTTATGTGGTATGCATAGTACAAACGCAATACAAACAGGAAGGATTGTTATTTGACAATTGCTTTCTTTTTGGGTAAAGTGTCATATAATCCCATACTGGATGGGCCAAAACGGTGTCATGACAGGGAAATAAATCATTCACATACACACGCACGCACGCACGCACGCACGGCCGCACGCACGCACGCACGCACGCGCACACACACACACACACACACACACACACACACACACACACACACACACACACACACACACACATGCCCATACACACACACACACACACACACGCACACACACACACACGTGCCGTTTACTGTTTCAGTGTTCGGGAAATTGTGAAAACTTACTGGAAAATAAATAATAGCATAGCAGTGACGTAATGTAATGCTACACATTCAGCTTTTAACCCATTAGAAACGCATCCGTGTCATCTTAGATTTTAGCTATGGACCTTTTCCAGAGTGCTGCTGCGTATAGCTGCGGGCTGCGGCGTCGCTGTGCGAAGTGGTGCCGCTCGACACCGCAGCATGTGACTGCCGCTCTGAGAAATCGGTCTGCATTTATGAGAGCGTGTCACACTTTTTCAAAAATAGCAGATATACAAGCTTATAGCGTGTCACTTTGTTCTGTGCTATGAGCTTGTAGATCTGCTATTTTTTTTATCTTGGAAAAAAAGGAAAAGAAAATCTTGAATATATTGTCGTGGACTTACTTTGGCTTCTATGAGTACACTCTGCGTGGCGTTGGAGGCGTGTGGGTGCAATAATGCCACTACGAGGAATATCCAGTCAGGGACTGACTGATTCACAGGACGGCATGCATGGCAATAATAACAGGTGATAACACAGCAGCACAGGTAGGCTCTCTCTTTTTTTTAAGATTAGTTTTTTGGGGTTTTTATGCCTTTATTTATATGACAGTAGACTGACAGGAAATGGGGGGAGAGACGTGGAGACGAGTGACATGCGGTAAAGGTCGTCCGGCTCGGGAATCAAACCGGCGACGCCGCCAGGCATCCATGCCTATGTGGCAATGCCTAAGTGGTATGTGGCCAGACCAGTAGGCCAGCGGGCGCCACGCAGGTAGGCTCTCTTACACACCGTATACAGTCTGTAACTCACTCTACGAGTAACTCACTCGTTCTTCTACCGGAAGACAACTGACTTGCAGGGGGGCAGAACAGAACACAGCAGAACTCTCTGTGCCTGAGAGCCAATAAGAACACACAACACTGAACAAGCACACACACAATAGGCTAATTAATGGTGGGGAATAGGCTGGGTGACACTTGTTCCTGCGTGACAATATATCTAGTTTGTTAAAGCAAACATGTTTAACTCTAGTATTTGCTTCTGGGGGGTCCCTGCCTGGAACAAAATATTTTGAGATGGAGGTTCGCGGCCAAATACATATAATTTGGGAGGACCTTGACATGACAAAGTTTGAGCGACACTGATATAGCAACAAATGTTTTTCAGAAAATTAATTTTAGATGGCATTTGTAGGCTCGGCCAAAGTTCTTAATGGGTAAACGTAAACATCGTCATGGGAGTTGTAATATACTTATATAGTGTGTGAAATCACAGAGATCTACGAGCATAGTGCGTCATACATTGTGTGTTTATTCAGACAGATGCGGAACTGAACTACGGCAGGTTTACAGGGACAAAAGAGCAGTGGCTACGGAAAGCGAATCATTCACAATACATTACATCTCCCCTCTTCAGCAAAGTAAACTCCTAGTGCAAAGAGTACAGTAGTGCAATTGTATCATAGTAGACTATCAACACTGTTTTAACCGTAGCTTATGTTTACAAAACAAATCAATGAAATATATATATTTTTTAATATAATACATGTAAACATTCTGTGTACCCTGTCAATGTCCTGGTGTTCCACAACATAATAATTAAACAATGTCTGATAAATGAATTACACATCGAAGCCACCATACTATAACTCGGAAGGAGAGGTCACTAGTACATCACTTCCATCAGGTGTCTTTACCACACCTGTCCCTGACTGTTGACTTCAGCATTTAAGTTACAAATTCAGTCTATCGGGGGTTTTTATAACTCGGCCCCGTCTGGTAGTATACAGTTCACCTGGCTGGCCTGGCGGGGCTTGCACAGACCTCGGCGACTCTCTGGGTGGCGAAGGATGCGCCTCTGGATAGGCTGGAGGTCGCACCGGCGTCGCTGGCACTGGATGTCGCGTCGGTGTCGCTGGCACTGGATGCTGTTCGGTCCAAGGCTCGCTGAACATCCCATGGCGTGACCGGTTGGCAGCTGGAGTGCTGATGCGAAGCTGTTGACGGTTGCGGCGGAGCTGCCTGTCTCCACTCTCCACCATGTAAGATCTTGGAGCGCTGTGAGGTTGAAGTATGACCCCAGGGGTCCATCTGCGGTGTCCAGGATACGGTGCCACCCGGACTTCATCTCCAGGCTGTAAGGCAGCGCGAGGGTTAGCTGCTCTCTTGAGGTCGTAGTAGAATTTCTGTGTGTCCTTAGTCTTGTCAAGCAAGCACTTGACTTTCAGGGAGTCATAGGCTGTAGGTGTGAGTAGCACACGAGCAGCTGGCAGCTTGTTGCGAGGCCTTCTGCCCATGAGCAGTTGAGCTGGTGACAGGCCCACTGACTCCAGTGGAGTGGTTCTGTAATCTAGCAATGCAAGGTGCTTGTCTGGTGCTTTACTCCAAAGTCTCTCGACTGTTTGCACTGCACGCTCCGCTTCACCATTGGAGTGTGGCGTGTGTGGTGACGATGTTTTGTGCAGTATGCCATAACTCTTGCAGAACTCTTTGAATTCTTCTGATGAATACTGGGGACCCCCATCTGTCCGCAGAATGGAAGGAATTCCGTGCCTTGAAAATTGGGCCTTCAGAGCCTCTATTGTAGTTCTGCTGCGCTGATCTTTCAGCTCCTCTGCTTCAATGTACTTCGAGTAATAATCCACTAATAGTATATAATGTTTGCCTTCAAACTCGAACAGGTCTGAGGCCACCTCTTCGAACGGTAGCTCTGGCGTTTCTGTCAGCTTGAGCGGCTCTCTGGGAAGCCTGTTTTGGATGTCAGCACACTTGCAGCAGTTTCTGATCATATTCTCAATTTCAGCACTCATACCTGGCCAGTACAGCACTTCACGAGCTCGCTGCTTGCACTTTACTATTCCTAGATGAGACTGGTGTATGAGCTTCAACATGTCTGCCCGCATGGTGGGAGGCACCACAATGCGCAGGCCCTTGTACACTATGCCATCAGACACAGCTAGCTGGCTTCTTGAGTCCCAGTATGGTTGGACAGGAGTGGCCACTTCTCTTCGGCTGTCTGGCCAGCCTATATGAATTGTCTGCTGGAGAAGACTTAGCTCCTCTTCTGAGCGTTCTTGCAGTTCTGTGTATTTTTGCTCACTCACTGACACAAAGTTGAGCATGGAGACACACTCTAGGCTACCTGCTTCTGGAGTGCTGTCCTGCAGCTGCGCTCTGGACAAGGTGTCAGGCAGCTCCATGTCTTTTCCTCTTCTGTACTTGACTGTGATGTCATACCACTGTAGTCGCAGGCGCATTCTCTGGATGCGCATAGGAGTAGATAGCAGCGGCTTCCTGTAGATATCCTCGAGTGGCTTGTGGTCATTCTATATTGTGACGTGTTTCCCAAATATGTAATGGTGAAACTTAATGCAGGCATGAACAATGGATAGCATTTCCTTCTCAATTTGCGCATAGCGCGTTTCTGCATCGGTCAGCGATCTGGACGAGAAGGCGACAGGCTGATTGTCTTGCAGTAATACTGCTCCCAGTCCCATGCTGCTGGCGTCACTGTATATCTCCACAGGCTTGGCTGTATCATAGTACTTAAGCACTGGAGGGTGCGTGCATAGCTGCTTGAGCTCGTCAAAGGCTTGTTGCTGCGCTGGCTGCCACCTGAACTCAACGTCGCTCTTTAGGAGCTGTCGCAGTGGGGAGTCCACTTCACTTAGGTTCGGAATGAACTTTGACAGGTATGTTACGAAACCTAGGAAACGGCGGACACCGTCCTTGTCAGTCGGTGGTGGCATGCACCTCACTGCTTCGGTTTTCGCAGGGTCCGGCTTCAAACCCTCAGCTGTAATTAGGTGACCCACATATGGCACTGTGGACTGACGAATGTGGCACTTGTCAAAGTTAAGCTTCAGATTGTAGCTTGTAGCTCTCTCGACCACTTTGCGGAGTATTGTGTCGTGTTCTTGCATAGTGGGTGCTGCTATCAGAATGTCATCCATGACACCTGTGGCTCCATTAATTCCTTCCAGCATCTGGTCCATGATGCGCTGGAATATTTCAGGTGCACATTTGATCCCAAAGGGAAGTCTCAGCCATCTGAACCTCCCTATTGGAGTGTTAAAGGTTGTGAGAAAGGATGAAGCTTCATCCAGCTCTATCTGGAGGAACCCAGATTTAGCATCCAGGACTGAAAATACTTTTGCACCTGGTATGGTAGAAATCACTTCTTCTATGGTGCGCATTGGGTGATGTTCCCTTTTGATGACTTTGTTCAGGTCACTTGGATCTATACAGATTCTTATCTTGTCCTTGCGTGTGACCACTACCATAGAACTGACCCAGTCTGTGGGCTGGTCCACCTTTGTGATGTGACCATCTCTCGCCATCTCAGCCAGTTTATCAATTATCTTCTCTCTCAGTGCTGCCGGTTGCCGACGCACTGGATGCACAACACCTTTCGCGTCTGGATCAATCTTAATTGTGTACTTGCCTGGCAAAGTCCCTGTAGTACGTGTCAGCTCTGGAAAATCACTCAGGCCTACGGGTACATTTGGTTTCAGTGTGGTGTCATTAACAGTGCTCACCTTGTCAATTTGAACACCATCCTGCAGAGAGCCCAGTCGAATAATCAGGCCCAAAGCCTCCGCTGTAGCACCACTGAGCACATTCTCTTGAGTAATGTCCATTATCTCCAGCTCTGCTTTGGTTTCACGGTCCTTATATCCGAGTGGAAGATCAACTGCAGCAACTGGTCTCAGCTTATGGTTTGAATAGGAGCGCAGTATTCTGTTGGAGCGTTTTAGCTCTCCCTGGTGCTTTAGTAGCTGATAACTGTCTATAGTCAGTGTGTTGCACTTTGCACCGGTATCAATTCTAAACTGCACCTCCTGAGACAGAACACGGATGCTCACCACCCACTTGTCATCTGCCACTATGGCTACTGGAGCATCCTCCTGAGTCATGTTTATGTCCAGTATTTCCTCATCTGGTGGGCCCTCTTCGGCTGGCTCCACACTCACTGAGCTCATGCCCCTGCTGCGACACACTGCTGCCCAGTGGTTTGGTTTGTGACAGTATGAACATGTGGAGCCCTGTGCTGGACATCTACCTTGATTCCACATGTGCTGGGGGTGTTTTCCACATTTTGAGCATTTAGTTTGATTTCCTGCAGCCTGGCTCTGCTGAACAGGTCTTGACTGTGCATAGCCCTGTGGCTTTTTATTGTATACTGTGGACTTTGCTCTTGAGGACACTGTTGACACTTGTGAATCTTCCTCTCTGACAATCATCATTTGCTTTTGTGACATTTCAAATTGCTGGGGAATCTCTATGGCTTTGGCCAGTGTCAGTGCCTCACCTTGATCCAACAGCCTTTCCTGAACACGTTTCTCTCTCACCCCTGCTATTATTGCATCAATTAGCATGTCATCTCGTTCTGCATACTCACAGTCCATCAGCAGCAGCTTCAAATCCTTCACAAAGTGATCAAAGCCCTCTGTAGCACCTTGTTTCCTTTGCTTGAAACGATGCCTTGCAATCCTTTTATTTTTCCTTGGCCTGATATAGTTGGCAAACTTATCCAAAACTTTAACTGGATCGTCTTTCTCACCGTCGGCCCAGTTTAGCGTCCTGTAGATCTCTCTGCCTTGTTCCCCGATCCACGTTCCAAGCCAGCCCGCACGTTGTTTACCTTCCAGCTCAGAGAGGGGACCGGCGAAAACGAAATCAACGTGGCTGCGGAACCTCTCAAACTCTTGATATAAATCAGCGGCGTCCCAGTCAATCTTGGGGTGTTCAAACGCTGTAGAAGCCATGGTTGCGTGGTTTGTTCTTGACGCGATTCTGACACCATGTAATATACTTATATAGTGTGTGAAATCACAGAGATCTACGAGCATAGTGCGTCATGCATTGTGTGTTTATTCAGACAGATGCGGAACTGAACTACGGCAGGTTTACAGGGACAAAAGAGCAGTGGCTACGGAAAGCGAATCATTCACAATACATTACAGGAGTCAGACAGCATGCAACGATGCAACAGTACAGTATAGCCTGGAGCAGAGCATTGTGTGTGTCTGATAGAGCTGTGTCAATGAGGGGTCTGATACACTACACTACAGGCCGTGTTCACGTATCGCGCATGCTTCATCAACATGCATTATGAGGAACTCTTGGTGGCCCGACCACCAAGAGTTCTTGGTGCCCGATGGCAAGTGATACTTTTGCATTCCTCTTGTTCTTCTTTATTTCTGAGCAAACCTAAACACATTCTGAATCAACTGTCAGTTGTTTTTTGTCAATAAGTGTTTGAATATTGAATATAATGGTGAATATTCTTTGTTTACACATGAACCGCCATTCCTGTAAAATAATTGTCCCGGGGTTCTCTCTCAACGGCTCTGGCCTGGGGGTTTTGGCACAGGTGAACTAGAAAAGTGTGCAGGTCTCCTCCAGGCAAGGTTGCCTATCCCAGAGCCTGCAAACCTTAGAAGGCAGTCGATAGCCAATTGCAATCTGTGTACCTTTTGGATGAGAGTTGTAGCAAAAGAATTGTGGAAAATCTAGTCTGACACAAATGGGCATACAAGGGTGTCCAAGGGGGGAGAAAAATTAGATTGATTGATTGATTCAGGGGTTGAACACCCATGGGCAAAAATATAAATCTCACACACTCTTACAACCAAAACAATGTGTACATGTATGTCCTAGGATGCACACACGCACACGCGCACGCACACACACCCACACCCACACCCACACACACACACACACACACACACACACACACACACACACACACAGTAGGTCACTCTGGATGAGAACTAGCAAAAGCGAAATTGTAAATGTATAATCCAGGTCAGCTATGCAGGTCAAACAGCATCATCAAACCCCCTTGGAATCTCCACTATGAGTGTAATTTAGGGCAGGGGATTTCTAGCTTTTACATACCATGGACCCCCAACTAGCTTTAGCCTTTAACTTACACACATACCGGTATCTGGCCATGTAATGGCGAAGAACACGACATAGGCTTCCACATGGTATGAATAGTGCTAATGGTCAATGCCATGTGCAAGTTGAGATCAATTGCTGAAGCCATTTAGAAAAATGCAGAAAGGACAGTGTGACATTTGGAGAATTATAGGAGGATGAATGATCATGCTGCAACACCCAACATAGGCCTAGGATTAGCCCATTACCGGCTAACTAGATTTCTGTCATTTTGCATTTTCTTCAAAAAACACTGTTTACTACAACTTATACACAGAAAATTCCTATGGCAATGTACACATATACAGCAATTACATCATCTTGGAAACTTGAGGAAGTGAAATGCCCTGAAGCAGCTATTCCAGCAGTCTCAACATGAATAGTTCATTAGTCATGTATAAGTTTCTCTTTCCACCCAGTCATTGTTCACACACACACACACACACACACACACACACACACACACACACACACACACACACACACACACACACACACACACACACACACACACACACACACACACACACACACACACACACACACACTCTGACAGAGCCTCAATAATCTGGCAAGTACTTAGCAGCTTAACCACCAGCAATAACAATAATAACAGTGCATGTACAAATAAACATTGTGTGTATGCCACATAGATTGTCGACTTAACAAACCGTAATATATCTTATGTAGTCTTTGACACGGGTTGCCACGCAAAAAGGGCTAATATCCCCCAAATCATGAAGAAATCAAGGAGAAATTACAAGTTGTCTCGTCAAGTAAAATGGTTGAGAATCAAGGAGGGTTGAGAGGTATGAATATAATTATGTATACTGTACATCTTTATTTGATCTATTTAACCTGTTTTCTATCTTTCCCTTTGCTCTCATTCTACTGTACGTCAATCCTCTCTTTACTAACAAAATACTACAAAATGATGGATTTCACCCTCTGCTTTATACCTGTAAAACCGGGATGTGACAAATAAAATATTCTTATTCTCCAAACTGTAATCTCGGCACCACTGGAAAAAGCGGGTCTCAGCCCTCAGTGTATTTTCCGACAAGTAAACAAAGTTTGATTGATTGCTTGATTGATTGCTTGATTGATTGAACACATTTGAGAAACACGGGCAACAAGACTAAGGCTGGATTTAGTCTGCAGTCAAATCTAGCCTGAATTTGATTTAGTTCTCAAATCCGATTTTTGGCCCGACTATTCACACTGCATTTGCAAGTGACACAGATACTGTATGATTTGTGTGTTCAGACTGATTTCAACAACTTCAACCCAAAGTGCCCTGCGTCGACATATCTGCTTTGGTTACTGTGGTAACAGCGTAGGCGTCATGACTTTTCTCTCTTTATGTGTTTTTACATTTTTAAATGTTTCTCTGACATGCAGTTAGGACCTTGTGAACCCCTTTTCTGCCATGCCGTGAGATTGATATGTCTTCATATATTGCCTTAACTGTTCCTATGCATTTCTCATGTACTGAGACATCCCCCCAAAGTGCTAGGAGACGTTGAATTTCTCTGTCTGTCCACTGAATGCTGCTTTCCATTTCTTCTGTTGTGTAAAACGTAAGCAGAACTGTTTTATTTTCATTACATCATTGCGTTCTTGTAAATCAAAATGCATTTCTCACGCTCTGTAATGACATCAGTGGCGCTCATCAGTGGCGCTCAATGATGTCATTACAGAGCGCAAGTATTTACTATTTGATTACAGCGTGGCGCTGAGCAAATGAGAAAAACAAGAGAGAAGAGAGAAAACATGTGAGCTAAATAGATAAACCAGATATTAGAGCAAAACACAAGAGTAAAGAAAAGTGAGAAAAACAATATTGTAACGTGTGTTTGTTGTTGTCGCCTGTCTGTTATGTCGCATTTCCTGAACGTAATCAACTAGCGTCAACGTTGTGACGTAGCGTAATGACCTACATCGTTACCACGGCAACCAAAGCAGATATGTCGACGCAGGGCAGCTTTGGGCTGACGCTGTTAAAATCAGTCTGAACGCACAGATCAGATCTGGTCACTAGCAAATGCAGTGTGAAAAGATCGGATTTGAGAACCAAATCGGATTTGGGCTGGATTTTACTGCAGTGTAAATCCGGCCTAGACTAATTTAAGCAAATCGGATTACAATCTTGATGTGACACAGATCTGATTCAGGCTGGATTTGGCTGGCAGTGTAAATCAGGCCAAAACATTTCCACCTAAAAGGTGATAACCTTATCACCTAAAAGTGGAGTATAGCATGGGCCTTCCCTTGAGTGATCGCTGCAGTGTGCGCCTTGAAGGACAGCTGAATGTGCAGGACTACTCCCACTCTCTTGGCAGTTGAATGTATTCTCTGTTAATGATTCATGATTACACTGTATAGTTAGACAGGATCTACTGCTGAACAATACAATATGCTGCTAAACGGGACTGTGAGGGGAGTTTCCATTGAAAAACTCAATCTGTAAACTAGGACATCGTAAACCACCATGACCATCTGAAGACTATGACCTGGTTAACTCAGCCCCCAAGATGCACGCACACAGAGACACTCACACCATGTATACATGATGTGAATGTCTCTGTGTAGTTAAACTAGTTATTTAGTTAGTTATTTCCATGTGAAATAGTTGCTGGTGATAGTTAGGTTGTATGGATACTAGGACAGGAAGGGAGGGAGAGGGGAATAACACAGAGAGAGAGAGAAAGAGAGAGATGGATGGAGCCAGGGAGGGAGGGAGGGAGGGAGGGAGGGAGGAAAGAGGTGTTACCTGCGTCAGCTGCGTGTCTCCGTCAGGTATAAATAGAGGAGAGATAAGAGGAACACACAGACGGAGAGAGGACAGAAATCAAGACAGAGGAACACAGTCAGTCAGTCAGTCAGTCAGTTAACCAGTTAGTCATTCAGTAACGAGTCAGTCAGTCAGTTAACCAGTTAGTCAATCAGTTATTTAACGTGTGAGTCAGTCAGTCAGTCAGTCAGTCAGTCAGTCAGTCAGTCAGTCAGTCAGTCAGTTAACCATTCATTCATTCATTCATTTAGTATGTCCAGGCTATGTTATGGGTTGGTGTTTGTCCTCCTGAGCTGCGGGGGGCAGCAGAGCGGAGCATCAGAGTGTCAATGTAAATGTCCGCCGAGGGAGAACACGATTGTCTGTGTTGATATACAACAACTCAACATCCTGATCCGCAACATCAGTGTGGAGAGAGTGAGTATGCACCCATGCATGCACACAAACTGTAATCATGCACGCAAGCATGCACTATAAGCGCTGTTAACTGTTGTATACCAGCTGTGGTTTGCAGACAGTTTTCTCCAGCTGTATATATGTATTAACTATATTTATTACCCGGCTTGGTTGAATGCTTGATTCTGATTGGTCGAGCGCTGAAATCAGCGGTGAATTATGAGCGTATAATGACTGCTCCGCTCTATAATTCACCGCTGCCTAATCAAAGGCTCAGAGCAGCTGCTGTATTCAGGCTGCACTGCGTGGATTTCGTGCCGTATCCAACATGTCAGCCATGTAAACGTTACTCTGAAGAATGTCTTTAAAAACATTTGAGGCGAGAAATAGACGACGCAGTAACAGAAATGGATTCTATTTGATCAGCACTTCCTTGTTTTCCAAGGCGACCGTGTTGCGCTCGGGGGGACGCACTTTCAGCCGTCTGTAAACAAGGAAACACTTTGTTTTGTTAATTAATTAATTAATAATTAATTTTATGTATTAGCCGGGTAATAAGTGCTATAAGGTCTTGCTGCTTGGTCATTATGGCTTATATGGACACTTCGGGCTGAATTATTACCCCGTCGTGTCCATATAAGCCATAATGACCGTGCAGCAAGACCTTATCGCATTATACATTTCCTCCCTTTATGTATTTATGTACACATCATAATGACCAATTATTAATTGTGTGTGTGTGTGTGTGTGTGTGTGTGTGTGTGTGTGTGTGTGTGTGTGTGTGTGTGTGTGTGTGTGCGCGCGCGTGTGTTCCAGTACACCTCTCATAACAGTAGGATCCTGCTGGCCCAAAACCTGTTTGATGAAATCAGAAAAGACATTCAAGTAAGAGTTTGATTTACAGACTCATTGCTTTCATGGTTGCTGACACTTTACACTGTTTACAGACTGTACTGAATTGTGAGTTGTATCATTTTCTTTCTTTATATTTTCTGCTGCTATCTTCTGTCAACTTTTAGCTACTACAATTACTTGTCTGTCTGTCTGTCTGTCTGTTTGTCCCTCTAGCTCCATGGTTGTGTGGTTACCAGGATTCTGGACTTCTATCGGTCTCTCTTCAAACACATCCTTGGTTCTGGTGCCAAGCATGACCGTCTCACCAACCTCCTCAAAAGCATCAAACGCTGCATCCGCCATGTAAGGCTGACCTTTTGATTGAACCCTGGTTCAACCACTTAAATACTCTAGACCAGACATAGTAAACTGGACTTAAAGATGGCTCTGGACTTGGACAGCTTTTTTCATCTCTCTTTGCAAAAAACTTCCCTCAACTCAACTATATAACTTCACTCAAACACAATGTTTTCCCTCTCTGTCTGTCTGTCTGTCTGGCAGAAGAAAAAGGTGTGTGCTGAGCTACAGTCAGCGTCAGCATATGTCAACCAGACCTTCAACCAGACCTCTCTGTCTGACCTCTCTGCAAGAAAACTGAGTCTACTGCAAATAAACAGACTGGACAATGCTACACAAGAGGTACACAGACATGTACAGTATGCACACTCGCACACAACAATTCAGTCCCACCGGGTTTTAACAGGATCATGTGTCATTAATTGTCACCAAGTGACTGTTGTAGAGCAAAATGACTTTTTGCCATACCCCCATTGATTCTGGATGGAGACCCAAATGTATTTGGGTCTCCATCCGAAATCAATGGGGGCAAATTTATTATAATCAAATTATTGTCTTAGGAATGCGACAAAAACAAAAAATATTATTGATGAGTAACAGAAAAAAAGTAATTTTGGGGGTGAACTTTAAACACTGATTTATTTAAGATCACACAGACATTTTATGGATAAATATCACAGGGATTGGGCAAACTTAAAAACCTAAAAATTACTGCAGGGATAGTTTGAATTCCTGTTAATTCAATCATGACCATATATTGTGGCGGCCCGTCAGTGCACCGCCCCACCTATCCCAAGCCAATTGGTTGCCATGTCAACCCCAATAATCCAGTGACTGGTCTGTAGACCCGGACCATTTGCAATAGGCTCTATGCACAGTAGCCATTTTGGAAAGAAATTGGGCCCCTTCCTTCCTTAGGTGTTAACAATGATACAAATGAAGGCTCTGGTTGACATCAGGGCTGTCCTCGACGCAGGATTTATCAAGTCGGTTCGAGTCGCGGGGGTTAATCCGACGCGTCGACGAATCGTTTATGTAAAAAAAAAGAAAAAAAAGAAAAAGAAAGTGGTGCTTTAAGCTTTTAAACCACGTCAACGTAATACAATAAAACAGCAATATGTTTTAAGCCTTTAAAGTGAATTAGATCCATGAACTACCGTGCATATTGAGAGACATGGTAGCGGTGGACACTGGACATTAATGACGATAAGATTGCGTCCAGCCGTGCGTAATTGTGAATTGTGGAGCAGAGTAGAACAACGGAGGAGAGAATAATGCATCTCTTTGACAGCATGTCGTGTATTATTTCCACAAGTTGTATTTTCTCAGAGCACAGCGCTGCTGTATCAAAAGAGCTATGTTGCCGATCTGGTGCGAGATAATAAAAAGAAAACAGTTCGCCAGTCGCTATTCATTCCTCAGCCTGAGTCTGAGACCACCACACACACACGGCAGTGAAAGTGAAAGCGCTTCGCGCTGGCTCTGCTGCTTCTTTGGCCAGCTCTCAAGTAGAATAACAACAAGTCGACGCATTTCCTCTCCAAGCGGTTAACTTCAAAATAAGAGCTCCCTGTCATATGATCAAGGCAACTTTCAAGTCACGTGAACTGATTTTATTTTTAAGTCTAGTTTACAAGTAGTAGGAAGTATGGACTCAATAGGAATTACATGACAGTCACAGTCCAGCGCTCTCATACCGCACCACAGTAACTGGTGTGATAAAAAAATAATATATTTTTGACGGCTCGACTCAAACAATTGGCGTCGATTCCGGGGGCTTAAAATGACGCGTCGATTTTTAGAGGACAGGCCTAGTAGACATACAGTATGCTGACGCTGACTGTAGCTCATCACACACCTCTTTCTTCTGCTAGACAGACACAGACAGACAGAGGGAAAACATTGTGTTTGAGTGAAGTTATATAGTTGAGTTGAGTGAAGTTTTTGGCAAAGAGAGATGAAAAAAGCTGGTATTCTGCATGTTGGCTCATTGGCCATTGGGTCTCAAAGTGGGGTCCTTGAGGGGGTTCCACATGCCTGCTTATGGCTCTGAGTTATGGGGGTCCTTGATATTAAGTGTCCTTTACTTTGAAGGGATGAAGGGGTGCAGAGTGCCCGGACTTCCTGCTTTAGGCGTCCGCTCTTATTTTGAAAAGCCGGGATGAAAATCTGTGGATTTTTGGTCACTTTACTTCTTTCTGCCTCAACCCAGATGTAGTTTAGAAAGCCACCATAACCGCGGGGCCCAGCAGACAGCCAACATTGGAATCCTAATTGCAGTGAAAAATGCCAGCCTTGGGATCAAAATGTATTTTTTCGAGATAATGAGGCTTCTTTGTTGCAAGATCAATGGGTTTTTATGGAGGATTTTCAATTCGCGTGCGCGTCAATGTGCGTTGTAAACAAACCGCCGCCATTACCGATGCTCAATGGACAGCCAATTGAGCAATGGACACCCCTTACCCCATGGTAAGGAGAAACAACTTTACTGTATTTACAGTATATATCCCGGGCCAACCCGGGATAGGCACTTTATGCATCCTTTTATTTTGCCCGGGTAAGAACCACTGTGCTACACTAAATGGAACAGAGCCTTCATCAGTATTATTGGTAACACCTGAGAAGGAAGTAAGGACGGCGCCCAATTTCCTTCCAATATGGCTGCTGTGCATAGAGCCTATTTGGTGTTATATAGGAGAATTTCTCATTTGAACTGAGTTAATGGGTTCCTAGACATGAAAAGAAATCCGCCATAGTGCCACGAATGGCGCAATGGCCAAATCAAATCGGCCATTCTGGCTGTATAAGTGTATATGCACATGCATTACCTCAATTTTGACTAATCATGGTGTGTGGAATTAATTTCTGATATTCTTTTGATCATTTTGAGTGATTTTGACGCTGAAAGGTCAAGGTCAAGGACATTTTGCTATTCTGAAGACCTTGGCCATAACTTGGCCATTGTTGGGGGAAAAACAGGAGCAATAATTCTAATTCAACTAATTCTGACATTTATATTTAGAACTACAGTGAACTATAAGTGTTGGCTAAATTAGAATAAAAAAAAAAGTTAAAAAAGTTAAAAAAGGGGATCACCCACGCGTTCCGGCTCCTTTGAGCCTTCCTCAGGGTATAGTGTGGTTACCACACTAGTTCTTGTCCAGCTTTATTATTTCATCTAGAGTAACCATAAACCACCAAAACGTTCAATTAACTTTTTCTGTAACCCGCCTATACTGTTACAAAAAGGTGTAGAACTCTATAATATTTTTTGCTCATGTCATTCAAAAATGAATTATAACTAGGGCAGGGCCTAAACACAAATAAAAGCCTTTTCAGGTATAGATCAGGTATACAGTATAACTGGCATCAAGTATCATTAGGGATTTTTGTCACTCGCTCATACAGGTACAAGCAGCAAAATGTTTGGCGGGACAAAAGAAAAAAGTAATAATACTGGATGTAATGAAGCAGCAGGGACACATATACAGTATCTTTAGTAACAGTGGCAAAATGATCCTTGAACATTTAATGTGCCAGAAGCTACGGAATACATAACAAGATCAGAATCACTTGTCTGTGTCATGTGACATATGTAACTCACTCCTGCTCTGGTGTGTGTGTGTGTGTGTGTGTGTGTGTGTGTGTGTGTGTGTGTGTGTGTGTGTGTGTGTGTGTGTGTGTGTGTGTGTAAAGCTAAACAACACTGCAGTCCGGAGCAAAGCTTTGTCAGAACTGGAAAACTTGGAGTCGTACATTCAGGGACGGAGCTTCAGACGCTGGGAACCCAAACGTCACGATACAATCTAGTAGTAATGTATTTCATAAAAAACTAATTACAGCTGTATTTGGGCAAACATTTTTCATCAGTATCAGTGATGTCAGTAATCTCCAAATGTGGGCACTGTTTAGTATCAGTGATGTCAGCATGTGTGTATATCAGACATACTGTACATCGGACAGACAGACAGACAGACAGACAGACAGACAGACAGACAGACAGACAGACAGACAGACAGACAGACAGACAGACATTCTGTGGTTTAAGTTTAGTATGAGAAACAGCACATCATGTCTCCGAACCTCTGTCCGTGTACGTTTTTTTTATGGTCTATTGGTTTGCCGCTCTGACATCACGCTCTGACATCACTGTGATGTCAGGGGAACCACACTAACAGAATCCCTTTTATGCCCAAATATGGAGATGATGTCATCAATATTAAGCCCATATCTACAGTAACAGGACTTCATATGGGAATGCCCATATATGGAGGCCACATTGGCCACATACCACACTAACAGAATCCATATATGGCCAAGACAGATGGCCGAGACAGCCCATATCTGTGTGGCTGGTTCAGACAGGGATCTCCATATATGGGCATAAAAGAGATTGTATGTATGATGTCAGATGTCATAGACGTCATAGGACTTACCATAACGAATAACTGAGTAAACATGTTTGGGGTCTCACAGCATGGATCTCCATATATGAGTGCCAGGGGTCTCCATATATGGGTAACTGGTCCGATATACATTACTGGCCAGATGGCCAAGACATGGCGCCCCTTTAGGGCGAAGTCGCTTGTCGCCCTTAGGCGTCTTACTGGTTAGTAGGATACATATTATCCATTTACTCTTCTGAAGTAAATCTGTAAGGTTATGATGATGATACCTCTGTATGTTTTGTATATACAGATGGGTGACAAATTAAAGGAAAACCAACATGAAGTGTCTTGTTAAGGAGTAATAACAGGTTTGCTTGCTCAATAAAGGGGTGGGCGTATATTTAGTAGCAACGATTCGGTCAAAGACCTTCCTCAGACATCTATAGAATACATGCCTGAACAGATTTGTTTGCAATCGCTCCACCAAAGCACCTGTCGTTGAACCTTGATCAGGTTTGCAAAAGACATTGTTTACTTGCCCATTCTTGAGAAGAATATGGTCAAGAATGACTCATCTGACCACCCCACTTCTTTCCACATGGCTGAAGATAAGCAGTGCCTATGGCTTTTTGCACTGCTGAACTCTCAGCATTTGTCTTTCTCACAAGGGGTTTTATGCACTGCAACTCTACTATAGTTGACGATCGGATGGACCGTTCTTCTTCCGTCATCATGTCCTGCATTGTACGAAAAAACGTACAAATTTGAAAAATGGACATACGCAGTTTCTGCCCGACAGTGAGGATATGCATTTATTATTTTTTCTCCAATCATTTTTTTCCTTTAATTTGTCACAGTTTGTGTATGTTACAGTTAATAACAATGTTATGGTTAATATTAATGTCACAGTTAATGTTTAAGTTACAGTAAATAACAATGTTACAGTGAGTAATCTTGTGGGAGAACGTGGTGCATGGAGGTACAGTGCATTGCAGTGGTTCATGGAAGTACTGTATATGGGGGCACATGGAAAATTAGGGGTACATCCGATCCATTGTCCAGACTTCAAGTTTCTCTCACTCTTTTTGAGCATGTTGTTGTTGTTTTTTTGTTTTTTTGCATGTTGCTTTAGTCTTTCTCCGTCATTTTTTTTATGATGAATGTATGATGTGAGGCAATTTTTGTATTTGTATTACAGGGATATAAAATAGAACTGATCTGACTTTGTAAAGCATTTTTATTTTTTTATTCTTGTTCTGCCGTGTGTCCATTAGTGTGCAAGTTCATTGAGAGAAAATATAAGTCCTAGGGGGGTTACCCAGCTAAATACTTAGGAACATAGGAATGGACAGTTGCAGTTGTGAACATCCAACTGTTATGATTTATGTATGACTATGTGTGCTATTATATAAGAAAGAGAGGTTGCGCATCAGCAATGGGTTTTCTCAGTGGAGTGCTAGACCTAAAGTCTAGTATACATAAAAACAAGTATACATTAACACATCGGATGCCCACGTGATCTCTGACGTCTTAATTTGCTGGTGCCCATGGCAACGCGTCATTTTACCTACCGGCGAGAGTACTGGCGAGAAAAGTAATCCGAGTAAATGTAATCCGAGTATGTCCTGTTTATTTCGCGAAAATCTTTTCTTTCAGTCAGGACCGTTTTTTATAATTTCTAAGCCACAGTGTTTGTGTTACGGCATGTAGAAGAGGCTGCCGTTTTGAGAAAAAAATGAAAAAAGGAAGAGAATCCGGAGAAAACAGCACTAGACAGGAAGTCAACGAGCCACACAGCACGCGCGCTGCATGTTGGGAAATGGAGTTGTTTCATCACCGCGGTAGCCAAGTGCAGTAGCTACAGTACAGTATAGTTTACTGTACAACGCGTCAAACGCGTCGTTGGGCACTCGTAAAGATCAAAGAGATTGACGCGTAGACACCACGTGGGCACCCGATGTGTTAAAAAAAAGGCCTGTAAAGATACTCACATTTCCACTTTTTTATTGGCAAACACCAACAAAAAACACCAACAGAGCGGTCTTTGTTGGTGTTTGCCAATAAAAAAGTGGAAATGTGAGTACTTTGTCCTCCATTGATTTGAGGTTTTGGATACCTTTTTGGGATTTTTGTTTTAATTCCTACTTTTTATATCTATGCCTTTATGTTGCCAAATACTTTCCAGAGATTGTAACTACAGTAGGTACGGTAGATCTGACAAATCAATTACAATCAAACCCAGACAAATTCAATGCACAGCATTTTAAAACCGCAATGCTAAAACATTACAGTCCGCTGTTATTCCGTTAACGGTGCACCTTCAACACCTACGGTAGGCTAACAGAAGTATGTACAGTATAGTACAATTCACCAGGGAACAATATTAAAGATAACTAAAGTCAATTGGATTTGCTTAATTGGCTGTTAGATGGTGTTAAACATAAAACATACTCATAAACAAAAAACTCAAATTACTCCTACACTGCAGTGGTGGAAAAAGTACCTGTAAGTAAAAGTATCAATACTGCAAAGTTGAAATACTCTGTTACAAGTAAAAGTCCAGAATTCATGATGTATTTGAGTAAAAGTACAAAAGAATTGGTATCAAAATAAAAGTAGAAAGTACTCATCATGTAGATTGTGGAATGTCCTATTTCACAAGTTTTCAAATAAAATAAGATCTTTTGAAAATAGCAGATCTACAAGCTCACAATGCATTGCATCATTGAGAGAGAGAGAGAGAGAGAGAGAGAGAGAGAGAGAGAGAGAGAGAGAGAGAGAGAGGCAGACAGACAGACAGACAGACAGACAGACAGACAGACAGACAGACAGACAGAATTAAATCTGATGCTATTGCCCCAATCTTTATACCAAGTGTATGCAAAACATTGAAATATCGCTGCCATTTGTTTAAAAAATGCACAATTATTATGGTTTTGTAAGATAGATTGTTCCTCTTTTGCTTTGGCAATGCCAGTAAAGCCCATTTGAATTGAATTGAGAGAGAGAGAGAGAGAGAGAGAGAGAGAGAGAGAGAGAGAGAGAGAGAGAGAGAGAGAGAGAGAGAGAGAGAGAGAGGGTATTTCTGGGCAGAAATCTAAAAAGAAAAAAAAAAGAAAGAAAGAAGAAGTTGATGCCGGATCTCCCACCCAAACCCCCCAGGCCCCCACACACAATTGTGATGTCACATCCTGTCATGTCACTTCAGGTAAATGGCTGACAGTCTGGCTTTATAGTAAGCCCCTCCCCCTCCCACATACTGAGTAGAGGCCTGCCACACACATGAAAAGTGCTGTGTGCAATATATTGTAGCAGCATTAACCAGCCGTGTGTGTTTTAAGTAAGCAGTTTGAGGGGGTTTACACATGGGTATTCACCATATCACGCACACACGCGCGCACGCACACACACACACACACACACACACACACACACACACACACACACACACACACACACACACACACACACACACACACACACCTGTATACATTTTCATCTAAAACATGCAGTGGTGATACCAACTGATTCTGTTCTCAGCTCTTTTTTCCCTCATTATTTATAAAGTCTAATTAACAAAAAGATTGAATAATTGTGGTTTGCAGGATAAGTGTTTCACAATTCTTTTACATGACACCACTGTGCAACAAACTAAGTATAAACTAGTTTGTCGTTTGCTTAAGTGGTTAATCGATTCATTGATATACTGTATACATTTTTTAAGTATATTAAAAAAGCGTCTTGATAATTAAATTAATCAAAAAGTAATCAATATAATAATTGCTGAGAATTTAACCAACAGTAGTTATTCTGATCAATAGTTACGGTACAGTATGTAAGATACAGTAGAATGAATTTTACTAGCTAGAAATTAGAAAACAAGAAATTAGTCAGAAAATTAGAATGTACAGTACTATAAGATCACGTCATCACATCATTCAAATTATGAAATCAAACCAGAAGTTCACAAGTTCAATGCCCTGATTTTCTTTGACTTATACAGTATTTCTCTGAATCAAAGGTTCCAGTTGCGTTTTGTAATTTATTTTTACAAGTTCACAGCAAGGTTTTCTTAAAAAAACTGTTGATGCAAGGAATAGGAAGTGTAATACTCTTTGATACTACATTAGCACATGTTGACGGGACCCCCGGGACCTCCCTGAAGGACCACTGTTGGACATTATTTATGGTCAAAACCTTTAAAAAATATTTAGAAAAATCTTGAAAAAAGTTAACACAAATCTTATTTGGGTCACTGACACAGAATCATTTCAAATGGGGGTTTGCTGCTCAAATACATATTATATTTGGGGGTCCTTCACATGAAAATGTTTGAGAACCACTGCTGTACAAGACAATACAAGATGTACAGTACTGGTACAGTACAATTTATGTAGATGACACTTTTAATAACATGGGATCAATCGTACCAAACCTTCTGGCTGCCCCAGAACTCCAACTAATGTGCACCCCTGCTCAGCCATCAATGGTACTGTAGCAGCTATAGAGCTTTAGTGAAAGCAATGCGTCTTACCTTTCCTTTGGCACGAGGCGTGGTCTTCTCTTTTCAAGGGCCAGTGGGCCAGCTGGAAGACGAAACCAGCAGAACCAGTAAGCAGCAGGCCTTTAGGAGGCCAGCAGCAGGCTATGTCCCGTTCTGTGTGTGGAGATGGATCATGGATAAGATACAACTTAGGCATTTAGCAGGCGCTCTTAATCCAGAGCGATTTACAATAAGCAAGGACAGCACACAATATATCAATACATCAACATCAATACATCAAATGCATAGTAGAAATAGTCATCTAAAAAACGTACCTATTCAGTAAAATCAATACAAATCAAAACATCAATAATCTGTACATCGAAGCTGTACACACTATAGCAGGGGTCTTCAACGTTTTCAGGCCAAGGACCCCTTGGTTGAGAGAGAGATGAAGCAGGGACCCCCACAACCTTCATAGATTCCATATAGTTTAATCGTTTGACAGCACGTTCATCAGCGTATTTTGGATTCATGTCAATTTGTGTTTTCAGATATTTAACCACTTAAAGGGATATTCCACTTTCAAAAACACTTTTTGTCATTGTATGGTCTAATCAGGCTTGTATGAACACCCTGAACAGTTTTTAATTTTCTTCATTCAGTATTTAGATATTTGATGTAAAAGTTACCAGGCCCGACACGCCCATGCCTCTCCCCACACACACTCATTGTAACTTCAAACTCCATTTTAACCATGATAGATTCATTAAAAATACCCATTATTTTTTCTGGTGACTCAAACTACCCTCCTAATACGTGAGCAGGCCGTGTTTTTTCCATAACGTTTTTCATGTATTTTTTATATATTTTTATTATATTTAATTTTTTCCATTTTCACAAAGAATTATTAAAAATACATGAAAAACGTTATGGAAAAAACACGGCCTGCTCACGTATTAGGAGGGTAGTTTGAGTCACCAGAAAAAATAATGGGTATTTTTAATGAATCTATCATGGTTAAAATGGAGTTTGAAGTTACAATGAGTGTGTGTGGGGAGAGGCCCTGGGCCTGGAGGGCCAGATAACTTTTACATCAAATATCTAAATACTGAATGAAGAAAACTAAAAACTGTTCAGGGTGTTCATACAAGCCTGATTAGACCATACAATGACAAAAAGTTTTTTGAAAGTGTAATATCCCTTTAAGTCAATACTTAATAAACTTGACCTTTCACTCTGTACTTAGTACTGCTCTTTTTCCCCTCTACACCAAACCTCTTTGCTCTTTGGCTAAAGTTCTCAGAATATGGACAATAGGGTTCAAGTGCTTAATATAAAAAAGTAGGAAAAAAGCTTTCTATCACACAACGATTTGGAGGACCCCCTGTAGTAACTCTGAGGACCCCCTAAGGGTCCCGGACCCCCTGTTGAAGACCCTTGCACTATAGCTTTGATGTACGATAGGATGCCAAGTCGAAAATGCCCTGACATCGGTCTATATAAAAAATGCTATCTAATTTACATGTATGGTCATTGAGGGTAGGCAAGTGCTACGGTAAGTGCTATGGGCTAAGGTGGAGTCTGAAGAGGTGAGTTTGAAAAGGTGAGTCTTCAGTCTACGGCAGAAGCTAGGGAGTGAGTCTGCAGTTCTAATTGCAATGGGGAGTTTATGCCACAGTTTGGGGGCCAGGAGGGCGAAAAGTCTAGGACGAGTCTGAGATACATAGAAATGTCACATGGAAGTAAGAGACTTGAAAATCTCTGGAAAGAACTTATCTAACTAGAAAAATATTGTTCCTTCGAAACAATTGTGGGCTCGCTTCAAGCCAGAAAACAATGGCTATAAAAGTACAAAATGTCAAGATCGCAGGCAGTGCTCTCTTTGACGTTACTGACGTCAAAGATTCGTCCATTTTGTTCCAAAAATGTGTTGTGCAAAAGTTGACCCGCTGGTGGCGCTATAACAGGCCAATGTAAGAAGGGTGGTATCTGTTCCTTGACCTATTGGGAATGTGCTTGCAAGATTTCACGCACATTGCAGGCTGTGTTCATGATTTGAGGTGTTTTTGGCTTTGGCCACTTTATCGCTGCTTGCAGCTATATTCATTATTTTTTTTTGTGTGTGTGTGTGTGTGCAGACTGTGCACTTCATAGGCATATTAGATAAAGGTCCTTAGATTGTGTGTAGAATGTTTCATGCAAATTGCAAAAAAAATCCTAACGGGTTTAAGCGTTTCACAAACTGCTCAAAATGATATAGCGCCCCCCTTTGGCCAATTGGGGTAAGATTGGTTTTAGTGATATTTGGACTAACACTCTACATCTTTGCCAAATGCCATGAACATGTTACTTTGCATGTATGATTTAGAGGCAGAAGAATAATTTGCATAAAACTGCAATATTCATTGAATTTATTTTAAAAAGCATGTTTCAATTTTAAAGAAATCCGATCTGACAGATCTTTAGATATCGGTCCAAAGTTCACGTAAAAAAAGTTTTGTGCACGTGGAGCGAAAATTCCAGAATAAAAGCGGGTTTACGCGTTTTACAAACTGCTCAAAATGGCGGAAAATTGAAGGGCGGAGCTTACTTAACAACGACACAGATGTCTTCCGCTTGAGTCAAAGCACGCGTGTAACAAGTTGCATGTCTTCAAACGAAACGAGTCATGACTTATGCCCGTTTGAAGTTTGAATTTTCAAACGCTTCGTATAGCGCCCCCCTTTGGCCGATTGGAATAAAATTGGTTTCAGTGATACTTTGACTAACCCTCCACATCTTTGCCAAATGCCATGAACGTGTAACTTTGCATGTATGATTTAGAGGCAGAAGAATAATTTGCATAAAACCGCAATATTGATAGAATTATTAAAAATTTATATTTCACTTTAAAAGAAATCCGCCGAGATTAGTTTGACCGTATTGGTCCAAAGTTCATGTGAAAAAAGTTTTGTGCGCGTATCGAAAAAAACCCAGGAGGAGATAGATTTTTACTGTTTTTCATATAATTCCGAATTGTGGGAGACCTAAAGGTCAGAGGTCAAAAGTTAGAGGGTAAAAGTTGTTCGGCATGAGGAGATGCATAAGTGTATACAGGTTTCATGGCTGGACCTCAAACACAGCATGAGCTATACCTGTTCAAAGTTCGCACTTTCGAAGGCTTCCTACAGCGCCACCATTTGGCCGATTGCTATAAAAAATAATAGCGCACTTCGCCACTGTAAACTGAACACATTGATGTTTTTATTTTCATTTTCTCACTAAGTATGTAGGAGTAGAAAGGAACCGAAGTTCCCGTCTACTGTCTGTCTGACTGACTGACTGACTGATAGATAAACTAGAAAAATATTGTTCCTTCGAAACAATTGTGGGCTCGCTTCAAGCCGGAAAACAATGGCTATAAAAGCACAAAATGTCAAGATCGCAGGCAGTGCTCTCTTTGACGTTACTGACGTCAAAGATTGGTCCATTTTGTTCCAAAAATGTGTTGTGCAAAAGTTGACCCGCTGGTGGCGCTATAACAGGCCAATGTGAGAAGGTTGGTATCTGTTCCTTGACCTATTGGGAATGTGCTTGCAAGATTTCACGCACATCCCAGGCTGTGTTCATGATTTGAGGTGTTTTTGGCTTTGGACACTTTATCGCTGCTTGCAGCTATATTTGTGGGCTCGCCAGTACCTGGCGAGCACACTTTAGATCAGGTGTCTCAAACTGGCGGCCCGGGGGCCATTTGCGGCCCGCGAGACGATATTTTGTGGCCCCCACCTTAATATGAAAGTTTAATGTTAGTGCGGCCCGCAAGTTTATATGAACCTCAAAACAATTAATAATACAATACAGTTAACAGTACAGTACATGTTCCATAAGTTAAACACAACTTGTTTACACCAGGGTCCTTGTTCATCTTATTTTGTGTTAAAAAATATATATATATATTATTTGAGAAGATTGGATTTGTTTTAAATGTCTTTGATGGGGAGATAGATACAGTAGTTGTTAGACTGGTATGAAACTACAGTATAATAATAAAACAAATTAGTGCACATGCACTAATTAATTTGTTTTAATAGTGCATGTGCACGCGCACATGAACGCGCACATGAACGCGCTGCGCACGCATGCATGTGCGCTGAGGCTGCGGCCCAGCCTCAGCCAGACTCTGCCTCCAGCGGCCCCAAGGTAAATTGAGTTTGAGACCCCTGCTTTAGATATTGTCATTATTAAGTGTGCCTATGCATAGCATGGGGACACTTATTGTTCTCGCTCATATTTATTTATTAAGTGTGCCTATGCATAGCATGGGCAGACTTATTGTTATCGCTCATATTTATTTACTTAAGTCTGTCCATACTTTTCCCCAAAGTTTGGCACGCTACTCCTCCCACAGTTTTTGCACCACACACTCGCGCCATATGTCAAATCGACCGGCTTACTCGGGAATGGTGTGCTATCAAGTTGCTAAGAGAAAGGTTCTATAGTTTAATTGATATTAATTTATTAGTGAATTAATTTTCCCCATTGACTTATAATGGGAATCGCATTCAATTATTTTTCTCTCGCAAACCATAGGGGCTACAGTTTCAAGACTTGGAGAGGAGGTTCATAATGATTGTAAGAATTAATCAAAAAATAATGACATCACTCGGCCTCATGGTGGCGCTATAACGGCCAACTTTACCTTTTGCCCCGTAACTCTTGAACCGTAGGTCGGAAAATGAAAATTATTTTTTCCCTGGATTCCTTGGGTCATGACGCATCTCCCCATATAGGCCACGCCCATTTGCGTATGGATAGATTTTCCGCCATCTTGAATTTTGTCCAAAACACACTTTTTGCTCCTTTTCCTACATATTTTCTTCAAATGTCTTAAAAACCGGTACACATGATCTATGAAGCCACGCGATAAACATAGTCAAAGGATATTTTGATAGTTCGTACCGTTCGTTCGTAACGTGCTTCCAAAGTTAGCGGGAGGGGCAAGTTTCGCAAACGATAGCCATAAATCACAAACAATAGGTCGAGTCAACACTGAATTTCAACCACAGGTCGGGGGTGGCATACTCAACGAATCCCCAAAAGCATTTCCACTTCGACCCCTAGGGGGCGTCACAAACGCGCGAAACGTAACCGTTTCGTGCCAGAACGCGTTTTTCGAGGGGACCGACCCTCTCACAACGACACACGGACGACTCGGCAGACTGTCTCACAGTCCGAACCGCCGCACAAGGTCGCGCATTTAGCGCGCTGCAGGCACACTTGTCAAAATTGACTCCGTCAATTCTAGTTAAGTGTGCCTATGCATAGCATGGGCAGACTTATTGTTATCGCTCATTAAGTGTGCCTATGCATAGCATGGGCAGACTTATTGTTATCGCTCATATTTACTTACTTAAGTCTGTCCATACTTTTCCCCAAAGTTTGGCACGCTACTCCTCCCACAGTTTTTCCACCACACACTCGCGCCATATGTCAAATCGACCGGCTTACTCGGGAATGGTGTGCTATCAAGTTGCTAAGAGAAAGGTTCTATAGTTTAATTGATATTAATTTATTAGTGAATTAATTTTCCCCATTGACTTATAATGGGAATCGCATTCAATTATTTTTCTCTCGCAAACCATAGGGGCTACAGTTTCAAGACTTGGAGAGGAGGTTCATAATGATTGTAAGAATTAATCAAAAAATAATGACATCACTCGGCCTCATGGTGGCGCTATAACGGCCAACTTTACGTTTTGCCCCGTAACTCTTGAACCGTAGGTCGGAAAATGAAAATTATTTTTTCCCTGGATTCCTTGGGTCAAGTCGCATCTCCCCATATAGGCCACGCCCATTTGCGCCAGGATAGATTTTCCGCCATCTTGAATTTTCTCCAAAACACACTTTTTGCTCCTTTTCCTACATATTTTCTTCAAATGTCTTAAAAACCGGTACACATGATCTATGAAGCCATGCGATAAACATAGTCAAAGGATATTTTGATAGTTTGTACCGTTCGTGCGTAACGCGCTTCCAAAGTTTGCGGGAGGGGCACGTTTCGCAAACAATAGCCATAAATCACAAACAATAGGTCGAGTCAACACTGAATTTCAACCACAGGTCGGGGGTGGCATACTCAACGAATCCCCAAAAGCATTTCCACTTCGACCCCTAGGGGGTGTCACAAACGCGCGAAACGTAACCGTTTCGTGCCAAAACGCGTTTTTCACGGGGACCGACCCTCTCACAACGAAACGCAGGCGACTCTGCGGACAGTCTCACAGTCCGAACCGCCGCACGAGGTCGCGCATTCAGCGCGCTGCAGGCACACTTGTCAAAATTGACTCTGTCAATTCTAGTATTTAAGTCTGTCCATACTTTTCCCCAAAGTTTGGCACGCTACTCCTCCCACAGTTTTTCCACCACACACTCGCGCCATATGTCAAATCGACCGGCTTACTCGGGAATGGTGTGCTATCAAGTTGCTAAGAGAAAGGTTCTATAGTTTAATTGATATTAATTTATTAGTGAATTAATTTTCCCCATTGACTTATAATGGGAATCGCATTCAATTGTTTTTCTCTCGCAAACCATAGGGGCTACAGTTTCAAGACTTGGAGAGGAGGTTCATAATGATTGTAAGAATTAATCAAAAAATAATGACATCACTCGGCCTCATGGTGGCGCTATAACGGCCAACTTTACGTTTTGCCCCGTAACTCTTGAACCGTAGGTCGGAAAATGAAAATTATTTTTTCCCTGGATTCCTTGGGTCATGACGCATCTCCCCATATAGGCCACGCCCATTTGCGTATGGATAGATTTTCCGCCATCTTGAATTTTGTCCAAAACACACTTTTTGCTCCTTTTCCTACATATTTTCTTCAAATGTCTTAAAAACCGGTACACATGATCTATGAAGCCAGGCGATAAACATAGTCAAAGGATATTTTGATTGTCAATACCGTTTGTTCGTAACGCGCTTCCAAAGTTAGCGGGAGGGGCCCGTTTCACAAACGATAACCATAAATCACAAACAATAAGTCGAGTCACCACGGAATTTCAACCACAGGTCGGGGGTGGCATACTCAACGAATCCCCAAAAGCATTTCCACTTCGACCCCTAGGGGGCGTCACAAACGCGCCAAACGTAACCGTTTCGTGGCAGAACGCGTTTCAGACACAGGCATTGCGATTGAGCTGTGCTGTACTTTACTGCACTGTATTGTACTGTACCGTACCGTACTGTATTGTACTCTGTCTTCTGTACTGTACTGTACTGTACTGTACCTTACTTTGCTGTAGTGTACTGTACCTTACCGTATTGTAGTGTGCTCCTTTTCCTACATATTTTCTTCAAATGTCTTAAAAATCGGTACACATGATCTATGAAGCCATGCGATAAACATAGTCAAAGGATATTTCGATAGTCTATACCGTTCGTTCGTAACGGCCTTCCAAAGTTAGCGGGAGGGGCCCGTTTCGCAAACGAGAGCCATAAATCACAAACAAAAGGTCGAGTCAACACTGAATTTTAACCACAGGTCGCGGGTGGCATACTCAACGTTTCCCCAAAAGCATTTCCACTTCGACCCATAGGGGGCGTCACAAACGCGCGAAACGTAACCGCTTCGTGCCAGAACGCGTTTTTCACGGGGACCGACCCTCTCACAACGAAACACGGGCGACTCGGCGGATTGTCTCACCGTCCAAACCGCTGCACAAGGTCGCGCACTGCAGGCACACTTGTCAAAATTGACTCCGTCAATTCTAGTTTAAGTCTGTCCATGCAATTCCCCAAAAGTTTGGCACGCTACTCCTCCCACAGTTTTTGCACCACACACTCGCGCCATATGTCAAATCGACCGGCTTACGCGGGAATCGTGTGCTAGTAAGTTGCTAAGAGAAAGGTTCTATAGTTTAATTGATATTAATTTATTAGTGAATTAATTTTCCCCATTGACTTATAATGGGAATCGCATTCAATTATTTTTCTCTCGCAAACCATAGGGGCTACAGTTTCAAGACTTGGTGAGGAGGTTCATAATGATTTCAAGGATTAAATAAAAAATAATAGTGTCATTTGGCCTCATGGTGGCGCTATAACAGCCCAGTTTACGTTTTGGCCTGTAACTGTTGAACCGTAGGTCGGAAAATTAAAATTCTTTTTTCCCTGGATTCCGTGGGTCATGACGCATCTCCCCATATAGGCCACGCCCATTTGCGTATGGGTAGATTTTCCGCCATCTTGAATTTTCTCCAAAACACACTTTTTGCTCCTTTTCCTACATATTTTCTTCAAATGTCTCAAAAACCGGTACACATGATCTATAAAGCCACGCGATAAACATAGTCAAAGGATATTTCGATAGTCCATACCGTTCGTTCGTAACGCGCTTCCAAAGTTAGCGGGAGGGGCCCATTTGGCAAAAAATTGCCCTAACTCACAAACAAAAGGTCGAGTCGACACTAAATTTCAACCACAGGTTGCGGGTGGCATACTCAACCGATCCCCAAAAGCATTTCCACTTCGACCCATAGGGGGCGTCACAAACGCGCGAAACGTAACCGTTTCGTGCCAAAACGCGTTTTCCACGGGGACCGACCCTCTCACGACGAAACGCAGGCGACTCGGCGGACGGTCCCACGGTCCAAACCGCCGCACGAGGTCGCGCATTTAGCGAGCTGCAGGCACACTTGTCAAAATTGACTCTGTCAATTCTAGTTTATTTATTTATTTATCTAGTAAGTAGACGGGAACTTCGGTTCATTTCTACTCCTACATACTTAGTGAGAAAATGAAAATAAAAACATCAATGTGTTCAGCTTACAGTGGCGACGTGTGCTATTACTTTTTACAGCAATCGGCCAAATGGTGGCGCTGTAGGAAGCCTTCGAAAGTGCGAACTTTGAACAGGTATAGCTCATGCTGTGTTATACATACAGCCATGAAACCTGTATACACTTATGCGTCTCCTCATGCCGAACAACTTTTACCCTCTAACTTTTGACCTATGACCTTTAGGTCTCCCACAATTCGGAATAATATGAAAAACAGTAAAAATCTATCTCCTCCTGGGATTTTTGAGTTAAGCGCACAAAACTTTTTTCACATGAACTTTGGACCAATACGGTCAGATTGATCAACCAGATTTTTTTTAAAGTGAAACATTATTTTTTAATAATTCACTCAATATTGCAGTTTTATGCCAATAATTCTTTTGCCTCTAAATCACACATACAAAGTCACACGTTCATGGCATTTGGCAAAGATGTAGAAGGTTAGTCAAAATATCACTGAAACCAATCTTATTCCAATTGGCCAAAGGGGGGCGCTATACGAAGCGTTTGAAAATTCAAACTTCAAACGGGCATAAGTCTTGACTCGTTTCGTTTGAAGACATGCAACTTGTTACACGCGTGCTTTGACTCAAGCGGAAGACATCTGTGTCGTTGTTAAGTAAGCTCCGCCCTTAGATTTTCCGCCAATTTGAGCAGTTTGTAAAACGCGTAAACCCGCTTTTATTCTGAAATTTTCGCGTCACGTGCACAAAACTTTTTTTACGTGAACTTTGGACCGATATCTAAAGATCTGTCAGATCGGATTTCTTTAAAATTGAAACATGCTTTTTTAAATAATTCAATGAATATTGCATTTTTATGCAAATTATTCTTCTGCCTCTAAATCATACATACAAAGTAGCATGTTCATGGCATTTGGCAAAGATGTAGAGTGTTATTCCAAATATCACTAAAACCAATCATACCCCAATTGGCCAAAGGGGGGCGCTATATCATTTTGAGCAGTTTGTGAAACGCTTAAAACCGTTTTTATTCTAGGATTTCTTTTTAGCAATTTGCATGAAATATTCTACACACAATCTAAGGACCTTTATCTAATATGCCTATGAAGTGCACACACACAAAAAATATAATAATAATTATAAATATAGCTGCAAGCAGCGATAAAGTGGCCAAGGCTAAAAACACCTCAAATCATGAACACAGCCTGCAATGTGCGTGAAATCTTGCAAGCACATTCCCAATAGGTCAAGGAACAGATACCAACCTTCTCACATTGGCCTGTTATAGCGCCACCAGCGGGTCAACTTTTGCACAACACATTTTTGGAACAAAATGGACAAACTTTGACGTCAGTAACGTCAAAGAGAGCACTGCCTGCGATCTTGACATTTTGTGCTTTTATAGCCATTGTTTTCTGGCTTGAAGCGAGCCCACAATTGTTTCGAAGGAACAATATTTTTCTAGTTATTATTATTATTTTATAATTTTTTGTGTGCACTTCATAGGCATGTTAGATAAAGGTCCTTAGATTGCGTGTAGAATGTTTCATGCAAATTGCAAAAAAAATCCTAGAATAAAAACGGGTTTAAGCGTTTTACAAACTGCTCAAAATTATATAGCGCCCCCCTTTGGCCATTTGGGGTAAGATTGGTTTCAGTGATATTTGAACTAACCCTCTACACTATTTTGTCATGAAAATGTGACTTTGCTTGTATGTTTTAGAGGCAGAAGAATAATTTGCATAAAAATGCAATATTGTTTGAATTATTTAAAAAAGCATGTTTCAATGTTAAAGAAATCCGATCTGACAGATCTTTAGATATCGGTCCAAAGTTCATGTAAAAAAATGTTTTGTGCACGTGACGCGAAAATTCCAGAATAAAAGCGGGTTTACGCGTTTTACAAACTGCTCAAAGTGGCGGAAAATCGAAGGGCGGAGCTTACTTAACAACGACACAGATGTCTTCCGCTTGAGTCAAAGCACGCGTGTAACAAGTTGCATGTCTTCAAACGAAACGAGTCATGACTTATGCCCGTTTGAAGTTTGAATTTTCAAACGCTTCGTATAGCGCCCCCCTTTGGCCGATTGGAATAAAATTGGTTTCAGTGATACTTTGACTAACCCTCCACATCTTTGCCAAATGCCATGAACGTGTAACTTTGCATGCATGATTTAGAGGCAGAAGAATAATTTGCATAAAACCGCAATATTTATTGAATTATTAAAAAATGATATTTCACTTTAAAAGAAATCCGCCGAGATAAATCTGACCGTATTGGTCCAAAGTTCATGTGAAAAAAGTTTCGTGCGCGTATCGAAAAAAACCCAGGAGGAGATAGATTTTTACTGTTTTTCATATAATTCCGAATTGTGGGAGACCTAAAGGTCAGAGGTCAAAAGTTAGAGGGTAAAAGTTGTTCGGCATGAGGAGACGCATAAGTGTATACAGGTTTCATGGCTGTATGTATAACACAGCATGAGCTATACCTGTTCAAAGATCGCACTTTCGAAGGCTTCCTACAGCGCCACCATTTGGCCAATTGCTATAAAAAATAATAGCACACTTCGCCACTGTAAACTGAACACATTGATGTTTTTATTTTCATTTTCTCACTAAGTATGTAGGAGTAGAAAGGAACCGAAGATCCCGTCTACTTACTAGATAAATAAATAAATAAATAATGACAATATCTAAAGTGTGCTCGCCAGGTACTGGCGAGCCCACAATAATGACAATATCTAAAGTGTGCTCGCCTTATAGGCGAGCCCACAATTACATAAAGGTGCTTACAAAAAAAGTGATATTTTTTGGTTAAAAAATATATATTCTGATCCTTGCTATAGTGTTTGTTCAATAAAGGTACATTTATGCTTTGATCAATACGTGTATTTGCACTAGGTATGTGTTCTTTACTTGAGTATTTCCAATTTCCAATACTTTTACTTCTAAATATTTTACTTTTACTCCACTACATTTATTTGCAAACTTTAGTTACTAGTTACTTTGTAGATTTTGATTATTATTACAAAACATACATAACCACTTCAGCCCTATATATATTTAGGCCATTTGAAAAAAGCTGATCTACAAGCTCACAATGCGTCGTATTGCGAAGCATTGTGAGCTTTTAGATTCAAAAGATTTGTATACATTTGAAAACTTGAAATGGGACATTCTGTATAATGAGAACTTTTACTTTTGGTACTTTAAGTGCATTTTGATACCAATACTTTTGTACTTTTACTCAAGTACATTTTGAAGACAGCCTCACAACGAAATGTAAACGGTGAAGTGAACATAATATATATATAGTCTTGCACATCTCTGTGGTAACGACCGGAGCATCTGTTACATAATTGCTAATACCAATGTCGCCCAAAAAGTGAAATAATGCCCAATATTTTGTTATGTCTCAAATGGAAACATCAGCATAAAATCTCTCTCACGCCTTCTGTCTCTTTGTTTCCATCTCGGTTACTTCTTGTGGTCATGCCGTGTGTGTGCTGTACGATCGCACTAATCACTGTTCTGACTGGCGTATTTTAGACTTATAATAGCCTGAAAAATGCTCAGTGGGACAGAACACACACACACACACACACACACACGCACACGCACACGCACACGCACACGCACACGCACACGCACACACACACACACACACACACACACACACACACACAAGATGTCAATCTAACCACTGAGAGAAGATAGCGAAGATAGTGATCATATAATAGTACAGATAGAAATGATACAAACAGTTTACTTTTGAAGTGTGCAATGTAGTTCTTTCAGTCCCATCAGATAGTGATCAGTGATTGGTTCAATACTGTAATGTAGAAATACTCTGTTAGGGTGCACAGACACCAAAATATGGTCGCCATCTTTTTGTGCGCGGCTGACTAAAAATGCAGAGAGCGCATTCTGTCCCAAAGCAGCGACGGTCAGTCACTTCCAGAATCCGCCTTCAACTCACCCGATTGGACAGAGGGGGGAAACCAGAATCTGCGTGGAGAATGTATTTGCTCCAGTATAAACGCAAGGTCGCCGCGGCGCACAGATATCCACCACTGACGTGTGCACCCTTAAAGTAAAAGTCCAGAATTCAAAATTTACTTGGGGAAAGGTACAAAAGTATTGGTATCAAAATGTACTTAAAACAAAAGTAGAAAGTACTCATTAAGCAGATTGCCCCATTTCACTTTTCAAATGTTTACAAATTATTTTGAAAATTGTAGATCTACAAGTTTACAATGCGTCGCATCGCGACACATTGAGATCTTGTTAGATCGGCTATTTTCAAATGGCCTAAAGTGGTTAATGTATGTTTTGTAGTAATAATCAAAATCTACAAAGTAACTAGTAAAGTTTTCAAATAAAGATAGTGGAGTAACTACAGGGGGGCCTCCAAATCTTTGTGTGATAGAATCTTTTTTCCCTCCTTTTCTATATTAACCACTTAACCCTAGCATCCATATTCTGAGAACATTAGCCAAAAATAGCAGATCTACAAGCTCACAACGCCTCGCAGCACGAGGCGTTGTGAGCTTGTAGATTGGCTATTTTCGGCAAAGAGGTTTGGTGTAGAGGAGAAAAAGAGCAGACTAAGTACAGAGTGAAAGGTCAAGTTTATTAAGTATTGACGGTTCAAGTGGTTAAATATCTCAAAACACAAATTGACATGAATCCAAAATACACTGTTGTGCCGTCAAACGATGAAACTATATGGAATCTATGGTTTGTGGTGGGGGTCCATGCTTCATCTCTCTCTCGACTAAGGGGTCCTTGGCCTGAAAACGTTGAAGACCCCTGCTATAAATAGTTAAACCAAACCAAATCAAATCAAAAACTTGACTAGCACTAGCACTAACACAAAATCTGCTTCAGGAGGCACTGATTGCAACCCTTTCCCTCGATTTCCTACTTGCAATGTACTATTCTTCAAAAGGTTGCTTATTAACTCATACTCATAGCATCATATGCTTGCTATGGTTTTCTCTTGTTGTTTTCTTAGCAAAATGTTGTAGTTGGTAAAGGGATTCAGAAATCAGGAAGGGGGTGGATAAAGACAGACAGACAGACAGACAGACAGACAGACAGACAGACAGACAGACAGACAGACAGAGGGAACAGTGTGTGTGTGTGTGTGTGTGTGTGTGTGTGTGTGTGTGTGTGTGTGTGTGTGTGTGTGTGTGCGTGCGTGCGTGCGTGCGTGCGTGCGTGCGTGCGTGCGTGCGTGCGTGTGTGTTGCACTTTATGGATATGCTGACTGTTGAATGCTGACAATGAAACTATGACTCATTTATTAACACACACGCACGCACTCACGCACGCACGCACGCACGCACACACACACACACACACACACACACACACACACACACACACACACACTCACACACACACACACACACACACACACACACACACACACACACACACACACACACCCTATTTACATACCAGGGAATGAGGTGCTGTGGCATTTCCATGAACCTGAATGTCACTTCCTGTTGCACAGGAAGTCTTGTGTGGGCGCTCTCTCTCTCTCTCTCTCTCTCTCTCTGTCTGACTCACATCTGCATCTGAAAAGAAAACATACAAACAGAAAATAGACACCCTATTACTGCCTGCACTATAGAGGTACAATCACTATTACAATGGCGATAGACTATCGTCTTTTAACATTCAAAGGTCATGCACGGGTTTGTTTCGTTTAAAAAAGGAGGGCTCGAAACTCCTGAATACTGCGTATTTATCTATATATTTATTCATTTACTTACTTTACCCATTGTTCCTCCCTATTTAGTCATTATGCCAATGAATTCCTCCCACTGCTATGGTACCCTAGGCTCACCAGCCAGTCAGGAGCCCCCACTGGGAGGACCTCCTACTAGCACCTCCTACTCCTCCCGCTCAACATTCCCAAATGACAGGTGCTGCCCCAACCCGTAGGACTACATGCAGTGAAAAAGATCACACAACCCACCTGCTTTCTCTCCCTCAAAAACAACGGTGGAATGGAACCCCTAGATTCCGCTGTGGTGGACAGGTAGTTTACCCCTGCACCACCAGACCGCCCACATATATATTTTTTTTAAATTTAAATGTAATACTGTTTTGATCCCTCTTGGATCTATGCTATAGCCTAGGCGTGTTAACCTGCCAAAGTAGTGACTTTGAGGACCCCCTCAGACCCATGACCTATATCACACCTTAGATATTGGTTGAAATTATATTTTATTCTTCCAGCTTGCAGCTTTAACCATTTGGACACTGGCATCGCCCCATTTGGCAGTGACCCTATAGTCAATTGGCCTATAGGGTTCATTAGTGATAACTTATCCAGGTGCTAGCTGCGAAATGGTGGTAATTCACAAATAAATATTTGTGCCTTCAAATGATAAAAAAAAGAAAAGGTACCAATGCTACCTTAAAGGGATATTGTTCAAGTATTTAATACTCTTATCAGCATGTGACTTGCAAAATAAGCTTGGTTTGTGCAAATGTATTTATTGGAAACCAATTAACATTTTTAACGTCATAGAGATTATATACAATGGGTCTGTGAAGCCTACACATGTAACCAAATGGACAACTCTTAGGATTATGGGTCCTTGAAATTAAGACATTAAAGAACCACTATAGTTGGTTTAAATTGTTGAACGGACAGGATTAATTGTGTGCAGTGCAGTGGTGGAAAAAGTATTCAAATGTTTTACTTACAGTTACAGTAAGTAAAAGTATCAATACTGCAAAAAAGATTCTGTTACAAGTACAAAGTCCCGATTTCAAAATGTACAAAAGTATTGTTATCAAAATGTAAGTAAGAGAACAAAATGTTTGAAAATAGCAGATCTACAAACTCACAACTGTGAGCTTGTAGATCGGCTATTTTCAAACAGCCAAGGTATAAAATAGGGCTAAAATGGTTTATGTATGTTTTATAATATTTTAATTTATTTCTGCAAAGTAGTATCCAAGTAAAGTTTTA
>NC_137830.1:23782683-23792683 GCF_963921795.1 Nannobrachium achirus
GTGCGTGCGTGCGTGCGTGCGTGCGTGCGTGCGTGCGTGCGTGTGTGTGTGTGTGTGTGTGTCAGGTGGCACCTTTGCCTCAAAGAGCTTCAGATTGGTCCTCAGCTGTTCGTTTGCCATGGTGGCTCTGGCCACATCTGGCAGAGAACGGTCTCCCAGCGCTTCCTTTACCTGTGGACAGGAAATGACAAATGTTCACCACAAGGGGTAAGATAAAAAAATGTAGGCTATGATGGAAAGTGTAACCCGAACAGTTAGTGGACACCAGTCTTTTTATATGTACAGGGTCAACTACATCTAATGGCATTTGATTGCTAGAGATTGTTACAAAACCAGTGGATAGACATTTTGGGCATAAGAAGATGAAGCCAGGGTACACTGTAATCCCGAATTAGTAACCAATACTCAAAAGTTTTGAGGGAATCATTTACCTCAAAAATTTTGAGTTAATAAACTCAAAAGTCAGACGTATTCAGAACTTAAACTTTTTAGTTACATGTACCATGTGTCAGTTATCAGAACTTTAAAAAATAGAGTTGCCCGTACTTATAAATTTCAGTTACATGTACCATGTGTCAGTTATCAGAACTTTAAAAAATAGAGTTAATTGTACTTATATATTTCAGTTACATGTACCATGTGTCAGTTATCAGAACTTTAAAAAATAGAGTTAATTGTACTTATACATTTCACTTTACATGTACCATGTGTCAGTTATCAGAACTTTAAATTAGTTACTTGTACTTCTATATATCAAATACCAGGAAATAATTGTATTAACCTTTTAATTAAATCACAACTAAAAAAGCAGAAATTCAAGTTCCATGAAATCAGTTTATTTAACATTTCGAACATTGACATACGGCAAGTCAATTTTTAAACTTTAAATACCAATGACATCTTCCACATAAAAATAAACTGACAAAAGCAAATGAAGATACATTGTATAAAAGTTTGCAATTAAAATAAAATCAACCATTTCCAGTGCGTGGTAATACCCAAGGTATAGTGTATGAATTTAAAGTGCAAACAATGAATTGTCCAAACACATGTAATGACCACACCATAAAAGCTATAAAAACACGCCTTCAGGCCAGTTTATGTTAACGTAGTGGTTAACTTTATAAAGACTATTTTACAAGCCTATTTTACAAAAAGTATGCGTCTGTCTCTGCCTGCCTGCCTGTCTATGTATGTGTCTGTCTCTGCCTGCCTGTCTATGTCTCTCTGCCTGTCTATGTGTGTGTATATATATTTATATATGTGTGTGAGCGCCACTTGGTCACAGCGCAAGTATACTACAGACAGTACCATGTACTTTTTTTAACACGGTTAAATACATCCATAATCTTGTCATGAACAGATTGCAAACGTCAAACAACTGAAATGTAATCTTAAACGGTGCAACTAAAATTAATTCCAGGGTTCCCACACATCTTTACCAATTCATTTCCAAAACTTTTCCAGAATATTTAACCCAATTTCCAGGACTATATAACAATAATTCAGCCAAATAACAGGTCACTTACTCCTATGCGCAATGCCCAAAGACAGGTAGAGTATGCCAGTGGTTCTCAACCTTTTCAGGCCGTGACCCCCAAAATCAGTCATGTTTTAACTGGGGACCCCTCCACCCTGACGAGCAAGAGTTGAGGAATTCTGTATAACACGGTTCTATTGTGAAAATACTTTTTTTTTCCAGGACCTTCCAGGACCCTTGATAAATTCCAAAACTTTTCCAGTAGTGTAAAAATATTTTTCTAATTTCAAAATATTTCGTGGGAACCCTGTAATTCTCATTTAATTTCATACAGGTCATACAGTTTAATAACTGGACTTGTGCAGCGAACTTTGACCTTCAGGCTGGTTAACCAACATTACAAAATAGTGCATGCAACATACTGTACTTTTTTTTACACAGTTGATGAATACAGCCATCAACAAATTCTAAACTTCAAACTACGACTGAAATGTACACTTTTAAATGCAAGTGAAATCAGTAGTCACTGAATACAGGTTAAGTAAATACAAGAAAAACAGATGAGACAAGATCCTTGAAGATAGAAAAGAAAAACTAAACCCGTGTGTACATGGGTATTGAACAATGTCCAACACATTCACTCTCTCATCTTGTCCAACTTGTTTATAGTAGAGAACTGTGGATACACTGACCTCAAGGCCTGAAGGAAGGCCCTTGACGTAAAAAAAAGAATACCATCTGGGAAGGGAGATCACATCTTCACCTTCAATGATGACTGTGACTTCCCTCAGGTTGTAGTGTATAGCCCGCCTGACATCTCCAACTGCCGGCGCCATCAGGAGCACAACTCTGCCAAAGAGCCCTGGATCGTTGTCAATTTCCTGAAGGAATGAAGGAAATGTACATCACATACTAATCACATACTAATCGCATCACTCAGGAGTTCAATAACAGGTTTCTCCACCTTCCTAGTATTTAGTATTATGTTTGAGCAGGAGAATGAACTCGGGACAGGATAAACAAGTGCAATTCAAAGTGATCATAAAATAAAAATAAAACAAAAAGACAAATTTGGAACTGTAATACTAGAGAATTGAAGCTGATCTTTGTGGCGTTCTCTTCTGAGCGGATAAAATTGGTATGAAGTTTCTATTTACCGAAGAGCTTAAGGAAATGGGCAACCCCAGTTACTGAACAAACTAAGCAGCAATATACAAATCAGCCAAAAGCATTTGTAACTGGTATACTGACCATGGTATTACTGTAGATGACTGACCAGCAAACTGGTCACAGTCTAACAAAAATGAACCATTAAGCACCCGCATTGGTATTGTGAAGAAAGCTTCCACTGAAAATAGCAGATCAACAAGCTCACAACACAACGCGCTGCGTCACTCTGAGCTTGTCGATCGGCAAATTTCAGCCAACACTTTCCCCAGAATAACAGAACACTAGTATGAAGGTTAATTTAGGTGTGATAATGAGGACTCACCGTGCACGTTTTGAACACTGTAGAGGCATCCTCTCGCAGGAACGCCATCCTCTCGCAGGAACACCGGAGGGGCATGGAGCACAGTTGTACGCTTCGTGTAGATATCATGCACATTCCTAAGAAGATTAAAAAAGTGTAAATATTTAGACATTTAGTAATGAATAGATCAACAAGCTCACAACACAACGCGCTGCGTCACACTCTGAGCTTGTCGATCGGTACATTTCAGCCAACACTTTCCCCGGAATAACAGAACACAGAAGTATTCAGGTTAATTTAGGTGTGATAATGAGGACTCACCGTGCATGTTTTGAACACTGTAGAGGCATCCTCTCGCAGGAACACCGGAAGGGCATGGAGCACAGTTGTACGCTTCGTGTAGATATCATGCACATTCCTATGAAGATTAAAAAGTGCAAATATTTAGACATTTACTAATGAATTAGCTAAAATACAAGTCTTAGGGACAATACTAGTTTATTTGCCTCTTTTTTATCCCATGACTTTGTAACCCATTTTTCGCCAGGTGCCAATTTGCCTAAACTGTAATCCTGAGCTCTGCGCTCCCTCTGCCAACCTGGGGAGAGACCCAAACTGAGCTCATGCTTCCTTCAGTGCATGAGTAGTGTGCAGCCCGCTTCTTATCACCTGACAGGGGGAACGTCCCCGGTTGGATGTAGTGCGTGGAATGAACACGTTATTCCAACCAGTTACAATCCCCTCCATCAGGCGCCCTGGCTGGCCAGGGGGAGGGATTATAGTGACCAGGATTACCTAGGAGACACGCCAGGACATGCAAACTCAGAAAGGCCCTTTCACCAACCCAACCTAGGGTGTGTGCCTGTGGGCACTGTGGATGCGGAGGAGAGAACTCACCCCCAGCTTCCCGATGGGAATTGAAACCCACCTTCTAGCTGTGAGGAGACGGCTCTTCTGACTGCGCCACCGTGCCCTTAATTTGGGTCATTACACTGGTTATATCATGCAGATACATAATATCTACCTGTTCATCATGTAGCTTGAACATTCCATTCAATGCATCTGCGACCGCTCCAGATCTGGATGCCTCTTCTCGAAATATTGCCATCAAGGGAGTGTGGCGATCCAACTTGGTGTAGAACTTGTTGGGCAGGTTCTGGTTTGTTACCCGCTGGAAGTCAGCATAGACCTATAAAAAACAAAAGGACAGAACAAAAGGTTCAGATACTTGTAGGGGTGCAGGGAAAAGATTGATTTGAACTTGACTCTTGTACCGGCAGGGACCTGGAAACAAAAAACATGCTTCCATGCTTAGCAAGGGAGGTGGGCTGCCTCCACATCGCCAAGATATACTGTACATACAGACAGTGTAGAATTTCCCCCTTGGGATAATAAAGGTATCTATCTATCTTGTTACCTGCTGCGTTTGGGTCTTGGGCTTATTGAAGTTCTTTCTGACTCTGGCTCATCTGGTCTGTTGCAGTTGGGTTGAGTCAGCTGGGTCTGGACCTACAGAGTAAAGACACAATATTAAAGCAATAGGAAACATACAAGTAGGACAGCAACTAACCACCATTTTACTTATTAACCGGTTTATGATTTCAAATCATCACTGTTGGTTGGATACACCCACCGTACTTTGCTGAACAAGCGTGATTTCATTTTAGCCCCAGCAGCATAAATGTCAGTTAATATAAGCCTACCATTACACTACCAAATGTACAATTTAGGTAGGGTAAGTGAAATCTTTGGTTTAAAACTTGTTTTGTTCAAAGGTTCAAGCTTGATATTCTGACAGTAATCATAGCTATATTGTGTTTGTTCAGTGATGTTAGTACCTTGGCTGGCTGGTGGATAAGGTGGAAGTTAAAGACTACTGTTACTGAATCCAATCCAGCGTTGTTTTCAGTGATGTTAGTACCTTGTCAAGTGGCTCTGTTCTATGCTTGCCCTGGAGCTGCTGCTTTGACTCTCCTGTTGCTTGGAGTCTCCTCCTGTGCTGTTGCCTGCTCTGACTTCTGGTCCTGGAAGGAAGTGAAGGTACAATCAAAAGCCAGTCCACTGTTAAACAATATACTACTTTGAATAATGATCACCTAACACAAAATATTTTAGACAATGTGTTTGGATTTTTATTTTTATTTGTTTCAGTTCTTATTTTGTAACCCAGTAACCGTCATGTTTTATTTTATCTACTACGACACTATGGCATATTCCATGGTTCTCAAATGTTTTATTTTTAAGGACCCCTTAACTGAGTGTAATGGAACCAAATGGACCTGCAGAGTCTATTTGGTTCCATTTGGACACTCAATTCAATTCAAAGGAGCTTTATTGGCATGAGAAAACATACGTTTACATTGCCAAAGCACACTCAGCGACAACGAGTAACAGACCTGTAAGGGTCCATTTGGTTCCATTTGTACACTCAAGAGTTACAGACCTGTAAGGGTCCATTTGGTTTCATTTGTACACTCAAGAGTTAGTGTTATGTTCATTCAAGGCTAGCTCTGTTTTTCTGGTAATATTGTCTGCTCCTTTCCCATGTCTGACAAAAAGAAAATGACAAAATATGTCCACCATAAGCCAACATGGTATTGACCCTTGGACACAACTAATATACAGTAATGAAATCAAACTGTAGGCCTACATAATTTTAAGCAAATAAAACATTCTGGCAGGGCTACTCACCAAAAAGAATAGATCTACAAGAAAACAACATATGGTCGGTACCATTGTGTATCACAATGAAGACTTGGAATTTAGGCGTGCCTTGGTGAAAATAACAAATACAGAAAATGGCGAGTTGTGTTGTGACACGATGTATGCTTGTGAATCTGTGCCAGGGAGCATAATAAATCTGTCTTCCTTCATTTAGAACAAATGATGAACGTTTCAACACAATGTAGCTACCATTTACAACCAGCAAAATCAAATACTGCTCTAAATACAGCCTAATAATGCTACACAAAGCAAACAATGTGCGCACGCACACGTGCACACACGCACACACGCACACACACAAAGCCTGTGCACACGTAGAAGAATGCAATAGCGTGCAATTAAACATGACATGGACACCTTCCAAATATAAAAAAATCAATTCAAACTACCAGCGTTAATGTTTAATACAACCCACGAAGTAGGCCACTTCATAGTTGACTCAACCGACGCGCGCGCACACACACACACACACACACACACACACACACACACACACACACACACACACACACACACACACACACACACACAGCGTGGGCAGCGAGCATTTTAGGCAAACATGATGTTATTTTTTGGAGTGTGCTCTTAACCAAGACTCCAGTGTTATCAAAATTATTAAAACTACCACAAGTTCATGTTTAATGACTCGCTTCATATAGTTTAAGCAACTCACACGCACGAACGCACACACACACACACACTACACAGGGTTTCGCGGGCAAACTTCTCCGACACGGAAAAAACTAATTTAACATGAACAAATTATAAAAACAACTATTGAATTCATGTGTAAGACACTTACCGTTAACGTGTTCTGCTTGAGGACTCGTGGTCGTCGTGGAAGTTGTAGAATATGCAAAGAAAAACTTTTGAAAGTTCCGATGCGTCCGAGCCAGCGCAGAGCAGACGGCAGCCATTACAGAAAATGTTTCAAAGATTGTAAACTCCGCCCTTTGACCAACTACGTCATGACGCAATGTGACGTCTATGTGACAAATCGTTCAGATGAATATAATATTAGCTTTAATATTACTGAAAGAGGACAAAAGTGCTCCACGCACGCAATATGTTTCAGTTAGTAGAACTCTTTAACACATTTCAAGTATTTAATACATAATCCAATCAGTGTTTTACTGCATCAGGGATTACAGTGTAGGTCTGATAATGATGTACCGTGCATCATGTGTCTGGAAGGGCGCTCCTGGGGTACTGTCCTGCGATTGGCCCTTAGCTCTACCATGTGACATGAATAGCCTATCCAGAAGAGGTAATCAATGGTCGTTAGAATCTCGTCTAAGAAAATGACCTGATTACAGAAGCTGGTCCTTCTGACCAGCTCAAAAACTGCTAATTTAACATTGTTGTTCCCATAATGTTTATAGGTGCCCACTGGACCTGGACAAATGTGCATGTTGAGATCCTGTTCTACCAGCAGATGGTAATCAAGAGCATGAAATAGACCAGAATGAACAGGAGTCTATAATGAGACTTGAATCAATAGGTTCCACCATCTTTGATATACACTTGGAAATGGAAGGTCTCTTTCCATCTCAAAATACACATTATGTAAAAAAAAAATTGCGCTTTGAATTCATATAATTGTTTAGATCAGTGGTTCTCAAACTTTTTGGGCTTCAGTACCCCCTTTTCCTGATTGCTGAATCCAAGTACCCCCTTTAATCGACAACAACATTTTGACTAGAACATACTGACATCAAAAGTCCAGTTTTTATGTCAATATGTTGAAAATAAAAGTAAATAGCCTATTTTCTTTTCAGTAACAGTAGAATTCTCACTTCATTTGGTTTAAAACTTTACAAAGTAGCATGTTCACATACATTTGTCAATGTTTTATCATAAAACACAACAGAAAAGTAAATGTTTCCATTTTCCATTTCTCTCAAGTATACCCCCTGTAGTACCTCTGCGTACCCCTAGGGTACACGTACCCCCATTTGAGAAACACTGGTTTAGATAATTATGTACCCGTTAATGAATAATAGTGGATCTTCTGCATCAGCATTTCATTTGAGTCATACAGTTTGTGAATATGTGAATTTGGATTTGGGGGACCGTTATTGTTTAACTAGTTTAATACATGAACAACAATCTTTCCTGCTTCTTAATCAATCTGATATTTTTTGTACATTTCTTTTTTTTTTTACCAAAAAACAAAGGAGAAATAGATTTTAAAAAATTAGAAAATTCAGAAATGTTCAAAAAATATTTTTATATAGGCTAATAGTTTTTTTTAAGAATGTTAATTATAGCAAATCAGTATAAGCTCTGTTGGCTATTTTCACTACATTTGAAGTCCTTCATTCATAATTTTTTTTGTCAACTTTGGGTCCCCTGGGAGACACCAAATGTATTTTTTGGGTCTTGGGCTGAAACGTTTGGGAACCCATGATAAATGTGTACCTGTGCGCTGGCGGTTATCCCGTGCATCCCAAAGATAAACAAGCTGACTGATCCTCCCAGCATTACTCCAAGAAACTGCAAGTTGCATAAACAAAGGAATCGCTTCCTGTTATGCTTGGCTTAATTGTCTGGTTTATAACAACAATGGAAACACACGCACGCACGGTGACGCATCCACACCAGCACGCATGCACAGACTCACGCACGCACGCATGCATGCACACCCGCACACACCCACATACTCACGCACACACGCACGCACACCCGCACGCACGCACAGACTCACGGACGCACACACACACACACACATCAACATTTTAGGACACCAATTTTTTGTTTAACCTTAACCTCCTTGTAGATCTGCTATTTGCAGTGCATGACACTAGCACACAACTAACCAAATGCCTTATCCTTACCCCAAGCCCAACATGAATCTTTTCCAATCTTTTTAACCATAAAACAACCATTTATCTTGTTAGAACCAGGACTGTCCTCACTGTATCTCAAATTCTACTATAGTGGGCCCTCATTTGGCCCTCACAAGTATAGTAATTACAAGTTCACACAAACACACGCAGGCACATGCGCACACAGGCATGCACACACACATAGTGTTATGTCATATTGTACCAGGCGTAGAATCAGTTGGTTCTCCTTGTACGCTCCACACACTCCCAAACAGGACAGAAGGATACAGCTTCCTGACAGGATGTAGAGCCAGACCATGCCTACAGACACAGACTGCACCTAATCATTACAACAAAAAAGGATGAAAAAAAAATAATCATCATTCATAATGTTTCACATAGAACAAATGGCAAAATAGAGAGAGTTCTCTGTTTTCTGCTAAAGATTTGAAGAGACTGACTGACTGACTGACTGACTGACTGACTGACTGACTGACTTTTTGTCACCCAGTTTGGAGTCCGACCAAGACACAGCACTGCTGACCTCCTGAACATCCTGTGGGCATCGGATACAGTGTGGCGTCACTGTTTGATGGCTAAACTCCACTCGAGAGGAGTGTCTGGAAAGCTGCTCCCGTGGCTCTAAAGCTTCCCATCGAACAGATCCATCAGAGTTGTCCTGTCAGGCCAGGCCTCTTCAGGGGTGTCACAAGGGGGGGAAAAGTGGGACTGAGTTACTAGGGCCCAAGGTGGAGGGGCCTTCATTATTTTGCAAGCTTGTAGATCTGCTATTTTTGAAAAGTTGTGAAAATGTGTGCAAATCTTTCAATAGATGTATATTTTAAGCAAACATTTGTAACTCAAATTTTGCTTCTGGGGGTCCCTGGAACTAAATATTTTGAGATGGAGGTCCACTCCGTGGACAAATAAATGGTCTGCATGTCATGGAGTACGCCTCACTCAGCTGGATGAGTGCTCCCCCTACACATCTTGGTCTACTTGGCAATATTCAAAGGAAGGCCCTCAAAATAATTGGAGTTGACCAGGACACTGCCAGTATAACACTCTCTATCGATAGCCTTAGCCACAGAAGACAGGTTGCTGCAGCTACGGTCCTGTACAAAACGCACATCCCCCACTGCCCCAGGGACCTCCAGGATATGCTCCCCCCACAAAAGGTCAGGCGGCGAACCAAAGCCACTCCAGAACATGCTCTCAGCCTCCCAGGCTCCAATGCACGCACACTGGACACTGCTGTCCGGGTGTGGAACAGCTACCAGAGCATGTGGTTGATTCCATCACAGACTTTATACACAGAGTTCAAGGACATCCCCTGACCATCCCTCACACTGACTGTTGCGCTGCAGTGAACCGTATGATTGGTCAATGGATAGTGCATGTATCTTACTTTTGTTGGCTATTGTTCACAATTGCATTAAAAAAAGAAAAAGAAAAGAGGTAGTTGGCATTGGTAAATATAAATGCACTGGCACACCT
>NC_137830.1:23797683-23985183 GCF_963921795.1 Nannobrachium achirus
TGAAAATCTAATCTTCTCTTGTGGAGTCCAATTGGCACAAACTCTTCTGAGATGGGGGTCAAATTACCCTACACATAATACGTTGGGGGTCCTTGGTGTGTGAAATGTTTTGAGAACCACTGGCCATATAGGAAAGGTCCCAGAACATCAGCCAGCCTATATAAACACTAAACAGACAAGGGAGAACAGCAGGGCTTTTATACACACAGGTGCTGCAAGGACACAGGTGAACACCAGTGGTGGAAAAAAGTACTCACATTCTTTACTAAAGTAAAAGTATCAATACTGCAATGTAGAAATACTCTGTTATGGGTGCCCTCACACCAAAATACCTATAGTGGAATCCGCCAATGCATTTCAATGAGAATGGAGCGTTTTTTTGCAGTAGAGGATTTCTGCAAAAAAAAAAAAAAAACATAAAAAAACGCTCCATTCTATGAGAGTGGATTCCCCATTCCGCCAATGCATTTCAATGAGAATGGAGTGTTTTTCTTTTTTTTTTTCTTTTTTTGCAGAAATCCTCTACTGGCAGGAAACTGCTCCATTCTCATTGAAATACAGTGGCGGAATCGGGAATTCACTCTCATAGTTAGAAGTGAAAATACCGAATTCAAAATTTACTTGAGTAAAAGTAAAAAAAAATATGGTTTGAAAATGTGCTTAAAGTACCAAAAGTAAAAGTACTGACACAGTCACACAGGTGAACACTATCAACACAGGAGAGACTGAGAGGAGGTGAGGTGAACCAGAAAGGAATGTGGGTGTGACTCGTGACCCTCCTCTGCTCTCTCGCTAATAAACGACAGAATTAAACTACAGGCTTACGAACTGTAAGCACAAAAAGAAAGGAAACTTGACTTCGGTCCATTATATCTCCCCTTTAATATTACCAATTTGTAATGTGTTTATATCATTTTTATCGTTGATTTGTCGAGGTACAGCTTGCTAAGCATCGGGCATTCAAGGCATAGCTACACAGCCAAACGTGTGGGTAGCGCCGACCAAACATTTGCCAAAATGGCCTGTAATACTGTTCTGCTGGCATTCACTCTCGTTTTGGGCTTCAGGTGCTGGCAGTTGTGGGCCCTGATGGCATTCACCTTTGTTGCTTGGAGCATTGAAGATTCCGGTCTTCTTTGGGTGCCTTGGGCCCACTTTTTGGTCTGTCTTTGACTTCACCAGTCTCACAGATCTTGGTCATAAGTTTGCAAATGGTACCAGGGCTGACACCAAATAATGCTGCCAATCTAAATGTTGGAACACCAGCCTCGAGTTGCCCTATTGCACAGGCCCAACCCTGAAGGGACACACATGGCATCTTTCCACCAGTGCTGCTCACCTGCCAGCACTTGAAGCCCAAAACAAGAGTGAATGCCAGTAGAACAGTATTACAGGCCATTTTGGCACATTTTTGGTCTGCGCTACCCACGCGTTTGGCTGTGTAGCTCATGCCTTGAGGGCCCGATGCTTAGCAAGCTGTACCTCGTTGGAAAGGTGACAAATCAACGATAATGATATAAAACACAATACAAATTGTTATTATTAAAGGGGAGGTATAATGGACCGAAGTCAAGTTTCCTTTCTTTTTGTGCTTAGTTTTATTTCCTGCCTTGTCCATAGTGCGGGACCATAGGGGGAGAAAATGGTCATGTGCAAATCTGTCCAAATTTTGCACTAGCGAATGTCTGTCCGTCTGACCATCTGCATGCTGACATCACTGATACTGCACAGTTACTCCGCCATGGTAACCGTCTGTCTGCATGCTGACACCACGTCATACTCTGACTTCATACTCTGACGTCATAGTACTGACATCACAGACTGGCCTGGACACAGAACACCATGTATGGGCATAAAGACCTGCCCAACGGGGGCTCCAACATGGAACTCCATATATGGGCATAAAGATTTGCCCAACGGGCACTAATACATTACTTCTGACGTTTTGAGACTCCTACATTCAATACCACGTGTTGCATGCCGAAAGTGGCTGATCTACAATCGCACAACGCGTCGCTTCCGTGACACATTGTGAGCTCATCTATTTTCCAGACGCGGAAACTTGCAGGAAACATTGCCAGGGACAAAGCTAAATTGCACAGCAATATCTTATGTCAGTTTACAGTTTAGGCATTTAGCAGACACTTTTAATCCAAAGCGATTTACAATAAGCAGGTTAATACATCACTATAATAAGCAAGATAATATGTCAGTATTATCTTGCTTATTATGTACCACTGCTCTCTCACTAATATTTCCTGCCTTGTGCATCCAACCCATGGGATTGGCTCAATTAAGCCCAATTAAGACAGCATTTATTCCTCTGAAACAATATTATTGAACGATAGACTCTGATGTGAATGTTCAAAATGAGATTACCGCTTGCTTTCTATTCTAGAATCTATTTACTGGTGGTCCAAATACGGAGTCATGCATCATAGATATGGCATAGATACATGACATCATAGATTATTTAAATGCTCTATATTATTATAGCAATCATTGCTATGTCACTGGTATAAAACACATTTTCAGAAATACGTTTTCAGGATTTTATCTCATCAGACAGAAGAGCACTCGTACAGGATTCAGGATGAATAAAATAAGAAAATAAGACATAATTGGAAAATGGAACACTATAAAATGTAAGCTAATGAGCGGGTTGGGTTCTTTCTTCTGACTGGATAAAATTGGTTTCCCGTCCTGAAAACGTTTTAACCATCAGAGTAATTGAATAAAGCATCTTTATTTGTGTTGTTGCCATGATGTTATTGCGTATATGCAGCATGCACATGTTCACATAAAATCATGTGCATGTTCGCGTGCCATGACACACACACACACACACACACACACACACACACACACACACACACACACACACACACACACACACACACACACACACACACACACACACACACACACACGTTTAATCACTCAGCACTCTCTAATCATAATGAACGCAGAGAAGTCTCACACTTAAATCCCCTTTACACACATGCACGCGCACGCACACACACGCACGCACGCGCGCACACACCCACACCCACACACACACACACACACACACACACACACACACACACACACACACACAAACACACACACACACACACACAATAGCAGGATTCCCAGCTGTTGTGTGTTGTTAATAGACTTACTGTAGCCATAGAAATAGACTTGGAATCTCTGGAGTGTTTAAGGCAAACACTCACACAAGCACTGGTGCGAGGCTGCGAGCACGCATGCACGCGTGCGTGCACGCGCGCACACACACACGCACGCGCGCGCGCACACACACACACGCGCGCGCGCGCGCACACGCACACACACACACACACACACACACACACACACACACACACACACACACACACACACACACACACACACACACACAGTGTATTTCCCAGTACACCAAACAACAGGGAGGATATCTTGTTGTCTATATAGGTTTATTAAACATTGCAGGCAACTTCACTGTAACTTCAACATGAAAATGCACACAGAAATAGATAGAAACAACATATAGCCGCAAACTTTGACATCTTCTTTTTGTGTTCATACCAGGAGCTCTAGTAGGCCTACTGCTCCTTACCAGGGTCCCGGTATGGGACATAAAACCAGCAGCATTAGTGGTTCTGCTAGCAGGGGTGTCACACCAAATTCTGGGCCCTGGGTACAAGGATTCACCCCCCCATGAATGTTCTTCATAGGGGGAGGGGGTTTAACCCATTTAGACTGGGAGTGCATAATCATGCATTATTTCGTGCTTTAACTATTGAAAAATAGATATACAAGCTCACAGCGCAGCACCGAGTGCCACACTGCGAGCTTGCTATTTTTGAAAAATCGTGAACATTTGTGGAAGTCTTTGAATATTTCAAATCCTTCTAAGGTTTTTTGAAATCCTTCTAATGTTTCCCATCTCAAAATATTTAGTTCCAGGGACTGCCCAGAAGCAAGATTTGAGTTGCAAATGTTCGCTTTAAAAAAATACATATATTCAAAGATTTGCACACATTTTCACGAGCTTGAGCTGTGAGCTTGTATATCTGCTATTTTTCAATAGCTAAAGTATAAAATAATTAAGTAAGCCCTAGTAACTCAGTCCCACTTTCCCCCCCTTGTGACGCCCCTGTCTGCTAGTATAGAAAGCCAGCGGCATTAGAGGTCCTGGTAGGACATACAACCAGCAGTCCTAGTGGTTGTGGCAGGGTATAAAATCAGCCGTGCTAATGGTTCTGGTAGGTTAAATCCAGCAGTACAAGTCGTCCTGGTACTGTATAGGATAGAAAACCAGCAGTGCAAGGGGCTGTGGCAGAATATAAAACATATCCTACCACACAAATATATCCAATGCGAGGGGTCCTGGTGTAAAACAATAACATCCAAAATGAATTCAGGTTTTTTTTCATGCATGTATTCACTCCGCTAACGATGAACAGAAACATATTGTAGACACATCAATTTGCAAACAAAATACAAAAATAACTTTCAGTACATATGGGTGCTTACAAACACAAATTTACGTGTCAAAAATCATCAACAGCAAAGAAAAAAAAAAAGAAACAAAAGAAAGAAACACATGCTCAATGTCGGCCATGCTGGTTCGTCTCTGTCTGACTCTCTTGGCTTGATATACTTACTCAGTAGCAGTGGTGGAAAAAGTACTCAGATGTTTAACTTAAGTAAAAGTATCAATCCTGCTATAGAAACAATACTGTTACAAGTAGAAGAAGTACGGAATTAAAAAGTAACATTTTAAAGTACAATAGTATTGGCATCAAAATGTACTAAAGTACAAAAATAAAAGTACTCATTATGCAGAATGTCCCATTACAAGTTTTTAAATGTGTACAAATACTTTGAAAATAGCAGATCTACAAGCTCACAATGCGTCGCATCGCACACCATTCGTGAGCGTGTAGATCGGCTATAATGCATATGGGGCTGAAGTGCTTAATGTCTGTTTTGTAATAATAATCAAAATCTACAGTAACTAAACCTTTCAAATAATTGTAGTGGAGTTAAAGTATACTATTTGGATCTGAGATGTAGTGGAGAAAAAGTAAAAGTATTGGAAATAGTCAAGTAAAGTACAAATACCTCAATTGTACTGTACATTGTACATTAAGTTAATGCACGTAGTTACTTTACACCACTGTAGGCTATTTTTGGTGTGCAACACCAGCAGCCCTTAACCACTGTATGTATAGATCTGTCACCCCTTTAATTCTCTTTCTCTCCCCTCCATCTCAGACTACATAAGATCATCGCTTTTCCCCAATTGAAAACGTGAGGCCTGTTCATACAAAACGAATGATAAGGTGCATAAGCTTCACCCCTCTATAAATTGGATACACAGTAATGAAGCGTACAAGTATAGTCTTTTGGAACACTTCATATGAGCTACCATCTAGCAAAGCAGAAAAGACACCATGATAAAGTTGTATAAAAAAAAGGATTTCATGAAAGTTCAGGTCAGAAAAAACAAAAAGTATTACAATCCTCAGTTAAATGCCCTCTTTTCTCTCTCTCTCTCTCTCTCTCTCTCTCTCTCTCTCTCTCTCTCTCTACTGCCTGTCACTCCATCTCTGTGTTTCATACTACCCACTGAGCATTTTTCGGGCTATTAGACGCCTAAAACATACATCTAAAACCGGGTTATAACATCTAATATCTAAAATTGGTGTTTTTATATTTCAACGGCTAGGCTTAGCCTAGATGTTGAAACAATGCCATTTAAACGGCTATATATATTTATCTAGACGCTTAAAAACAGCTACAGTAATCAACCTCTAGTCTATAGCCGTTGTTTTTTTTTCTTTTCGATTATCAGTTATAACTAGGAAGGACGTCTAATGGCCGACAATGGCTCGCAGGGTAGTTGATAAAAAAAAGCTTGCTTTTGGACCAGTGATCCTACAGGTTAAGGGCATAATCTAATACTGTACAGCAGAACAAAACGGAAAAAAGGCACGTCCGAAATATATATTGTATAGGTCAGTGGTTCTCTCAGAGTTAACAGCCCTGTAAGGCAGGGGTTTTCAAACTTTTTTGACTCAGGGCCCCCCTGTAAATAACTTTTTCATCCACGGCACCCCTGAATTACACTGTTAATTTTTAGAATCTTACATCATATTGGAGAAATATCCGTTTCCATCAGAACTGACTGAAAATAACGTTATACTTGACGTTTAACCACTTGAACCCCAGCATGCCTATTCTGGGGGGAAGGCTCACCAAAAATAGCCGATCTACAAGCTCACAACGCTCTGTGAGCTTGTAGATCTGCTATTTTTGGTGAAGAGAGTTGTCGTAGATGGAAAAGAAAAGAACCCCAGGTTGCCCTGTCACCCACTTTGAAAACCCCTGCTGTAAGGGTCCATCTGGAATTAACCCACCCAAGAAACCTTGAGGGTCCCTGGACCACACTTTGAGAACCACTGGTACTGTATAGATAGACAGATAGTGTAGATACAGTATTGACCAATCAATGTATACTTGTTACTACATGTAGTAGCATTAAATGCTTTTATTATAATCTTTTTGTGTATTTTAAAACATCCCTCCCCCATGCAGTAACTGGGTTATTATAGGAGTAGTAGGGTTTTAGGGTAGCTATGTGAGTGTTTGTTTGGCAGTGAATCTTCCACAGCAACAGAATGAGCTGCTATGCAGAAAATAGCCGATCTACGTACCGGTAGGTACAGATCGGCTATTTTTGGCGCACGGCGACGTTTAAATCAAGCTTTCCTGGGAAGTGATCATGTTGACAGGGTGTCACTTACATGCACACAATAGACTGTTGATGGCTGTTGAGGTTGCTCAGTTAATATGGTTTGATGTGGATTCATTCGTAGCGAACTTAAGACAAGGATTGTACACAGACCATCCATATTGAATTGAGCTTTTTTGTGTGCGCATGCAGGCTCACACAGGTTTTGACAGAGACAGGTACAGATTGTATCATAAGTCATTCATTCAATGTTTGTTTGTTTCTGAATGTCATTTGTCTGTTTATAGTAATTTTTGTTCTGTACAAGTAATGTGTCTGTTCATCATTGTACAATTCCTTACAGACATAAGATTCAGATTGTAACACGATAAGAATTGTTGTTGTTGGACCAGAATATTGAAGTGCATGTATAAACATACCCTGTATTTTATTCCAAAATTGGTAACCTATCAAATTCTGTCTCTAGAGCAGGGGCGTTTGTTGCGGCATCCCTACTTTATTTACAAATTGCACCCTGGCTATATCCACCAAGTGCAAGATCATGAAGCCAGTCTGGGACATCCATCTCTGCCTCAGTCTGGCGCTCATGAATAGTCCATTTTATATCATCATTGCTCCCCCTTCGCGGGCCGGACTTGTTTCACACCCCTGCTCTAAAGCAGCGATCCGATAAGCGACAGAGTTTGATAGGTCACACATTTCATAGAGTGAAATTGAATGAAATTACGGTTCGTTTCGAAGGGTTGTGTATTCGTCCCAGTACGAAAAAAACAAACACAAACACAACCCTCCCCCGGAGTGGTACATAGACTGGCCTGTTGGGTTTAGGGGCTAGGGGTCATGGGGTGGGGGGGTCAGGTGCATGGGTTCAGTACCCAGAGCCCTTCATGGCGATGTTCTGTCCCCCGGATGCGCTGTCGTGGCGCCGGACCAGTCGGATCATGAGGAGAGAGACGAGGAGGCCGAGGAGCTGGAGGAAAAGCAAAAGACGCGCGACGTTAATGCTTAGTAGTGCTCAAGAGTGATCAAGACTAATGATAACTTAAAGGAGAATTCTGGTCTAAATGGCTTTCTTAACTTCTTTTTTAATTTTATCTCCAAAAAATGCAAATACGCAAATCCATTCTGTACTTGTCCGCTGTTTATAAACACACTGTTGAGCTAACGTGCAAAAGTGACCGAAGGGTTACGTCATTGTTGAGATTCTGCCGTAAAAAGATTCAGTCACGTTCAAAATCTCGTCTTGCGAGACTTCCAAAACGTCGTTTAATGTCGTTTAATGCGATCAGACTTTTCTGTTTGGATGTGTCAGTGGGCTGTTAAGGCCGGAAAGTTTTTTTTTGCCACTCAGTAGGCATTCCCGATTAACTTCCGGGAAGTCTCGCGAGACGAGATTTAGAACGTGACTGAATCGTTTTACGGCAGGTTAAAACGTTTTTTTTTTTTTTTTTTTTTTTTAAGTTTTAAGAACGGTAAGAAGTAGCCTATTACTGTAACATCAAGACTAATGAGAACCTAATGCTAAGTATTACTGTAACATCAAGACTAATGATAACGCTAAACCTAACAGAGATGAAGAGGACAAGGAGTCTTACCGCCGTGGACGCAAGGGTGAAGAACACACCCATGGGGATTTTAAAGATCCAGTCCACGGTTTCCCAGGCCTGTGTACCGCACGACTAGAAAGAAACACACAGTCAGTGTGGTGGAGGATGTACTCAGGTGTGTTACATAGTGTACAGTATGATTCAGGACTGTTCAGCTGTGCTTTTTAATAGAAGCTTGATAGACCTGATTTAGGTTTTGAAATAAATAAATAAAACATATTATTATAAATAGGGGTAGGGCCAGATAAGCATTAAGCTTCATTCCCAGTTCCCACCCATCAATGTTACAGACCGATGGTCAGATGGCCGTGTGCATTTTCAGAGCATGTTTATTTTAGTGATCAATCAATCAAGCATTGTGTTCTGGCAAACTTGAAGTTCTTATTTATCGGAATCACAATGTCAATATATGTGTCTAAGGAGTTACTAAGTTACTTTAAGTGACATTACTCTAATAGAACCCGGGTGTGGTTATAATATGCAAATGTGTCTTCCCTGTGTATTTTTGGTCAAAAGGCCCAATTAAAATACACAGATATAATGACATCATAATATCATCCCCTCCCCTTTTCACCATCCAACATCATCTGTGGGTGTGGCTAACTTCAGCTGGGTCACCACCCACCTGACAACCAGGCATACTTAATGAGCAGGTGGGTGTGTTCAAAGTCTTCACGATTAAAAAAAAATAGCAGATCTACAAGCTCGCAAAGCAGCACTCGGTGCCGCGCTGTGAGCTGGTATATCTGCTAACCCTAACCCTTTAATAGGTAAAGAATAAAATAATGGTTAATACCTTGCTGTAGATGCGTGACGGACCAGTGGCTTCCTGAAAGAAAGCAAATGAATATATTTAATACAAAATTAAATAAAAAGTAGGAGAATGAAATCAGATAGATAATAAAATAATAATAATTAATAGTGAATTAATAATAATCACAATAGTTAGTGACAGTAGCCTTTAACGGTGGTGGAAGAAGTACTCAGATCCTTTACTTAGTAAAGGTAAGCTAGTACTAACGTGTTGTCATCAAAATATAAAATATAGGGGCATTATTTGCTATTTTATTCATCCAAAATTCGGTATTCGATATTCGGTCCAAATCGATTTTGCAAATTAGACGCTCAGTGAATGTTAACTTGTTAGCGAATGAGAATGGAGGGTACTGGAGGACACCTCCAGTACAAGAGGCGGTGCCATAGATAGTTTTGTACTGTACTTTTTCAGTTTTTCATGTGTCTAGGAGGTTGACAGCACTTCATTAGACCCCCTGGTGTGGTTGTTATGAGCAATTATGTATTCACTTTGTATTGGGGTTTCTTCCTGGAGGCTGTCACCTTGCGTGGGTCAAATCAACCCCTCCCCTTTGACCAAAAAGGAAATAAATGTACTTTTCAATATGGGCCTATTGTATGCATTTGGCGCCTCATTAAAATAAATGTTGACATCAAAATCGTAGTAGTAATTAACCTACCACTGGTTTGTCCATACAATCCAAGGAGCTGGTACAGGCACACGTAGAGGGGATTTCGTTCTCCCAGTCCTTATAGCTGGAGACTCCACAGCAATGGAACTGAAGACAGACAGATAGACAAATGACTCAATAGCCTTTGGCTCTGTAAATGATCTGCTCTTTTATCCTTCTACAACATTGGTTCTCAACCTGTGGGTCAGGACCCCCCAGGGGGGTCCCCAAATTATTTTGGGGGGTCCCCAGATGATTAACTAATGTGCAATGCTGTCTTATCACTCAACAGTAAACAAACCAACATAAAGTTTAAGTGTATAGAGTGAATATGCACATTTCTAAAGTGACAATTTAAGGACTTTTTAATACCTCTAAAATGACAAATTTAACATTGGCCAAATTGTCAAATATTCCGAGGCAGAAATAGTGAAAATAGCCGATCTACATGCTCACATTTTCACAATAGAAACGTGTTATACAAGATGTAATGCCTCAACTCTTAGTGCTCGTCAGGGTGGGGTGGGGTGGGGGGGGGGGGTGGTGGTGGGGGTTGGTGGGGGTCCCCAGTTCAAATATGATTATTTTGGGGGTCGCGGCCTGAAAAGGTTGAGATCCACTGTTCTACACCAAACCTCTTCACCGAAAATAGCCGATCTGAAGCTCGCAATCTGAAGCTCACAATCTGCAGCGCGATGATGATCAAAAGTAGAAAGTACACATTCTGCATGTCCTACAGTATTTCAAGTTAAATAAATATATATATATTGAAAATAGCAGATCAACAAACTTGAGCTTGTAAATCTTCTATTTTCAAAAGGCCAAAATGTATAGGACTGGAGTGGTTATGTATGTTTTTTTAATTAAAAGTAACTGAGAACTAAAGTTTTCAAACACATGTTGTGGAGTAAAGTACAATATTTGGATCCGAGATGTAGTGGAGTAGTAAAAGTAGGATTCTGAAAATAGGAAATACTCAAGTAAAGTACAAGTACCTAAAAATTGTACTTAAGTACAGTACTTGAGCAAATGTACTTACTTTACACCACTGCTAGGGTTCAAGTGGTAATACACTTTAAACAGCTACATTAGTATTAGTGAGTCATTTACACTTACAGTTGGCTGCCATTCGTTTTTGACCTTATCCCTAAAGCTTTCCTCCTTCATGCGCTCGGACTGCCCTTCATATGCACCCTGAAAGAAGTTCTTGGCCTGTGAACAGAGAGAGAGAGAGAGAGAGAGAGAGAGAGAGAGAGAGAGAGAGAGAGAGAGAGAGAGAGAGAGAGAGAGAGAGAGAGCATTATGACCAGGATTATTATAGTTAACATAAAATAACTTAAACTAGAATTATAAAAAAAAAAAAAAAAAAAAATGAAAAAAAGAAATAATAATAATACGTAAAGCCACCATATTTTGTGTGTTAATGAAATTAAATAACATCATAGAGAAACGATCATTAGTTTTAGTGTTTGGCAATATTTCATACAGTACATACAGTATAACGCCTATACAGTAGGTATCGTAAAATAATAATAAGATCTCAGATCTGCAAGCTCACGTGTCGCATCGTGACATGTTGTGAGCTTGTAGATTTGCTATTTTCACCATTTTTGACAGCCAGACAGGCAGGCAGTCAGAATTACCTGGTTGCGTTTGGCAGCGATGATGATTCCGATGATCAGCATGATTAAGATACCAAGTACCATGATGCCAGCAAACTGTAAACATAATGACATGATTTAACCCATTAAGACTTGAGGCCCATTGTGAAAAAAAGTTTTCTGATGTCTGTGTGTGTGTGTGTGTGTGTGTGTGTGTGTGTGTGTGTGTGTGTGTGTGTGTGTGTGTGTGTGTGTGTGTGTGTGTGAATATATATATATATATATATATATATACTGTATATATATTCAAACATTTGCAAAAATGTTAAAGGTTTTTCAAAAATAGAAGATCTACAGTACAAGCTCATATCACTCAGTGACGCGCTGTGAGCTTGTACATGTATATCTGCTATTTTTGAATGGCCAAATGAAATGATTGCCACACTATTATAATTATTATAATTATTAACGAATAAAATTGTGTTAAAATGTGTATTTGGGGCCCACTTACAATACCCTCGCGGATGTTGAGATTCAATCAAGCAATCAATCAATCAATGAATCAATCAATCTTACCCTATGACAGGGGTTCACAAAGTGGGGTCCGTCCGGAGACCCCAGGGGTCCTGCATTAACCCCTATACATCGGCTACTTTAGCAGATCTACAAGTGAGCAGCTGGCACATCTGCTATTTTCATAACATCTTGTGATCTTGTGATTTTTTTAAACAACAGAAATCTTGTATGGGGTATATGAAATGTGTTCAGATGGGGCTCCACGGGCCCCATGTTAATTTGGGGGGTCCTTGACATGAAAGAAATGTGTTTATACCCACCACTTTAAGGACTATCTCTCTTTCTAGACATCCAGCGACGATTCCAAACACGGAGACGAGAAGCATTCCGATGGCAAACGCCCATAACCAGCCAGTCCATCCGGACGGAAGGCCTACAGTCTCAATCTGCACGCACGCCGCACACGCACGCAAAAACACACACACACACACACACACACACACACACACACGCACGCACGCGCACACACGCACACACACACACACACACACACACACACACACACACACACACACACACACACACACACACACACACACACACACACACACACACACACACAAAACAATGCTTCTTAAATGAAGTGCTGCTGCAAAGTAAAATGTAAAATGACTGGGCCATGATCTACTTATGTGTGTGATCCAGTGGTGGAAAGTAACTAGCCAACGTTTCATTTACTCAAATACTCTAGGCCTACTTAATTACAAACACTGTAGGCCTACTTAATTACAAATAGGCTACTGTAGGCTTTATTTTGAGGTAGTTTTCAATAGGCTACTTTATCATTCTAATCCACAACATAAGAGTTAAGTATTGTGCATCAGTATTTGAAAACTTTAGTTACAAGTAGTGTATGTATTTGGTACTTTAAGTATAATTTTACCCTGATACCTTTGTAGGCCTACTTTTGTTTACACCAAATTTGAATGCTAGACTTTCACTTGTAACAGAGTACCACCAGGTAGGCCTACTCTGTTACAAGTGAAAGTATGATGGTATGATGTATGATTATAGTGAGTGTGTGTGTAGTGGGTGTGGTCTGAAGTGGGTGTGACCTTACCGCATTAGCCAACTCCTGGACCTTCACAGCTGCCACCACTATCAGGATTCCAAGGATCTATCCAATGAGATAGCAAGAGTCAGATTACATCACCACGCACGCACGCACGCACACACGCGCGCTCGCCAATCCTTTTAGACCAGCTGTTCTCAAAGTGGGGTTAAAATGTGTTAATGTAGCATTAAAATCAGTTTAGGCACTTTAAACCTATATATTGTTTATTTGAAAATGTTTGCAATCTTCGGCTATCATCAAAAAGACAATCTACAAAAGAATCTTTAAAAATTTAAATATATATATATATTTGTAATGTTTTTGAAACACTTTATCAACACAATTCTTATATGGGGCTCCCTTAGCCGATAGGGGGTCCGTGGCCAAATAATACATATTCATTTGGGGGGGTCTTTGACAGAAAAAAGTTTGGTCAGATGAACCAGGAGGATATAAGGAGCAGCAAATATTTAACAAAATAAAAACTGTTCAAACTGCAGCTGCAGTTGCAACAGCTTTTTTCATAACATTTGGTCTTCTCCCACACATCTGTTACCTTTGTAGGCATGCAAAAGACTTCAGAGAATTAGTTGACACAAAATAATGCAACTCTTCAGTCCTTTGGTTTACGCAAATACATTCTGATTACTTAAGCGCTATTTAATAAATAAAAGAGACGATCTACAAGCTCACAACGCATTTGGCCAAGATGATACAGATCACAAGAGTTGGATTTGAGCTGTATCTTTTGGAGTGCCACTATTATCTGGTGTCTTTTTATACTGAAAAAATATATATAATACAAAAAAAATACAAACAAAAACTAAAAACAAAACAGCTCATGCAGGGATTTCCAATCATTGTGGAAGTGAAAATCTGATAAATCACAAAATGACATCATAAAGGACACAGATTGCATTACCAGGGCGGGCACAAACATGGAATTTCAAAATCACTCACTCTAAAGAAGTAACTATACTGTACATAAATAAAGCTGCATTGTATTTCGCTGCACATAGGCTAGGCTACACCCTTGAGGCAGCCTTTGCAAATTGGAAGGCCATTTTAGAAAGCAATTTGAGTACAATGCTTTCTTTTGACACAAAGTAGTAGACCTGAAGGTTATTGGTTCACTGGAAGCAGTGAAGCGTGGTTTCAGAGACCTGGGGCCATCAGGGGCATAGCAGCACCAGAGGCGTCAATTGGGTATGGCAAGGTATGGCAGCTGCCATACCATGGCTACAGCCAGGGCCAGGGGGGGGGAGGGATGTACTTTTTAAAATAAATGCATCATGCCTGTTGCTAAGGTATGGCAGCATGCGCGCCTTGCACACGCGCCTTCCAGTCATGCTGCCATACCTTAGCTTTTGCTGAACTGACGCCACTGAGCAGCATTGGGGGTGGTAGCCTCGTCGGAGAGAGTCTGGTTTACGAGGCTATTCTATTGGGGTGGGACCTCGTGTTTGTTCCTCTGCATAGTGCAGTCTAGTGTATAACATTAGTGAGGACCAATCCCCTTTAATGTTTTGTTCAAAGCACCTTGAAATTATGTCTTGTTGTTGTTGAAATGCACTTATACTAATACACTTGCTCTGCCTTGACTCGCAATAATGGCAAGATGATGAGTTTTCCACTGGATTTGTTTGCTGCCACTGCAGTTCAGGAAGCAAGCAGTGGGTGTCGCTGTTTGACCGACTGTAAAGAGTAAACAATGTACTGGTAGATGTTTTTGATCACACCGTTTCCTGACTGCGTGACTGCGTGTGCATGCATGTTAGTTTGTTAGTTTGTAACTTTGTAGCATGAATTGCAATATCACTGGCAGGCCTGGGTGACACGCATATGCACGCACGCATGCACACAGGCGACCTGTGACCCCCCCCCCCCCCCTCTTTCTCAAAACATTAACCATTTAAACCACCGATTTTCTTATATAGACCTACTGTATATATATAGGTCTATATATATATATATAAGCTATATATTACTCCAATCTTCACTGTAAAATCCTCTTAAATCTGAGTGCGACATGAGCTTGTAGATCTACTATTTTAGCTGACACTAAAATACTTATTTCTACTTTAATGAAGTTGATTACGTTTGTTTTCACATAGAGAAGAATGCCAGATTCGTCATTACTTGAAATTACCATTTATTCCTCGGCTCAATAACATGTTATTAACATGAATTTTATTTAGCCTACATTATGCAGACATGCATGCGTGAAAACAAACACACCCACATGCACGCGTGCAGTGCACACGTCCCCCCACGCCCACGCACGCACGCCGTCTCCAAACCCTATTATCTCTGCCTTCAGGCAGTGGTTGGGATGTTGGCGGGAATGTGACCTTTATGCATGGTTTGTGTTACAACACTAAACTAAATTTAAAAGGATTTATGGTTCCGTCGTCTCTCCCTGTTTCTGCTTTACATACAGTATGTCCTATCAATCCCCGTAAACAAATCTTTTCTCATCAAAACATATATAAATAAACTTTAAACGCACCAACCACATCTGCTGTGTTTAGAGTAGACATTGAAACAGATTTAATCGTGCACAAGACAAATTATTTTCTCAAAGTCTGCATAACTTCATGATATTGCTTTAATTAAACCATGCAGTTCTCAAACTTTTTTCATGACAAGGACCCGCCTACAGTAGGCACCTGAAAATATATTTTTTAGTAATTTAACTGGGGACCCGATGAAATAACTGACCTTAAAAAGCAAACTGATCTCAGTTCAGTCTTTTTAGTATGTCAACAAGCTGGTTTGTACTCACGCACACTGTAACCCAAAACCACAACTCTAAAATGCTCAGTGATCATTGAACTCATTCGTACCCTCTCAGACTTGCAAATGGATAAATTGACACTGAGGATTTTTTTGTGAAGGTACATTTTCTTTGCAAGCTTGAAATTAAATTAACTAAAAAAGTAAATATAAATGTAGGACTTTGTGAGTAGCCTATACAGTGGGCTACTTTTCAGAATATGACAATTGTATAGGGATCTAACCACCAAATAAACAAATTAGATTAATTTTAGATTTTTCTTTTTTAACATGCATTATACTGTACAGGCTGATATCAGTATATTGCATTAACAATGATAATAAAACATTAATAACAGTAAACGGTTTCTACACTCACCACAAACACCACATTGAAGAAGATAAAAAGGCATTTGAGGCAGCCGTTAATTTTTCCCATCTTGAATTGGTCCCAGCAGCAACAGCAATAAGACCTTTAATAAAATGGATGTATTTCTGGTCGCTGCAGAGCACTTTGCATTCCAGTCCGTGCAGTTCAAGTAAGGTAAATCAGATGGATGATGGATCCCCTACAGCAGACGCTAAGGTGTGGCTTGGTCCGTGTGTGTGTGTGTGTGTGTGTGTGTGTGTGTGTGTGTGTGTGTGTGTGTGTGTGTGTGAGAGAGAGAGAGAGAGAGAGAGAGAGAGAGAGAGAGAGAGAGAGAGAGAGAGAGAGAGGGGCGACAAGGAGGGTCTGTAGAACAGAAGCACATAGAATGTGCTGTGCCGCACATTCAAGAGCAAAATGGACCATCGAAGGCTTTATACTGTATATTTTCTCATTACTTCCGTCAGTCTCAGAGCTACAGACCTGGCTGTAATTGACCTGTCCATTTGGAACCCACTTAACAAATCCTGAGAGTAATGGACCCCACTTTGAGAAACACAATTTACAATTTGGGCATTTGTCATGACTCTCCAGGCAAGGACGCAAAATGCAGAATCAAATGGACAGGAAACGACGAGGAGTAAACTTTACTGAAAACGTAACTCAGAACAACCCTTTCAAAAGAGGAATGCAGCGCAATAAACTTGTGGCATAAACGGATAGACCAACAACTTAATGCAGACATCACAGTCTATAAATAGATTAGGCATTAGGGAGAATAGGAACAGGTGAGGTGAGCCACACAGGTCCAGGAATCAGTTAGGGCACAGGGTGAATAGGTAAGGTCGTGTGGCAGTGGCACAGACTGGTAGAGGCAGAGGCAGTGACACATTTAGTAGTCTTGCGAGTCTCCCACAAATTTCAAATGCTTTCCGTACAGCCTAGACTGGAGCACGGAAGCTCTGCAAACAATGCTTCTCTGCCTTTTAGGCTACATTATGTGATTGTGAACATGTTAATGTTGACAGAAATGTGTTGTGTGTTCATTACTCCAAAATAACAATGCATTTACATAGTGACATAATGCCATACATTGACAAATATGTCTAAAGAAGGTTAGCCCTGGCTGAGAAGTGACAGGCATTACGATTAATAAAAGACACTCCAACATATCCGTTGCATTGTGTTGGAGTTGAGTGTTTACAAGACGCCATTGTACAACTAAACTGAGGAAGGGGAAAGAATTAAGCCAGGCTGAACAAACTCTTCGAGAGACAGAAAATTGCTTTAGTAAAATATCTTTACTTTCCCCACGAGATTAACACGGACCTCATTATCCCCACTTCCTCCAGTGACAGTGGCAATGAAGTGATTTTCCCTAGAAATGCTCTGAGCGGCCTGTATGAGTGCATCTCAGGTTCTCGATCTGACCTGAGCTTTTTAGAGGACTTAAGGTGTGTGCAAGGTACTCGAGTGTTGTGCTGAATGTGGTGACTTACTGTATGATATCTTTTCCGCCCGCCTGCTGCAGCCGTGTTCCAGCGGACAAGGTTTCCAGCAGATAAGTGCTGTCAATAGGCCGAGTATCAACATGTTGTGCAAACGTCACTTTTCCTTCCCATCTATTTATCAGCCTTTGGCTGTTTCACAGCCTGTGGCAAAAACAAGCCTAAGTGACAAAACCATGAGAACAAATGACCACAGAAGTCTGCATATGGTTGTCATTAGAGATTCTCTAATGACAACCATACATCATCCTTAAGAATGGCCCTACCTGTAGTACCGAAAGAGTTTCCCATGATTGCATGCCAAAGAACAAGGGCCGTGCAGAGAGCACTGAGAGTGGGCAGGTGCTCAAACCTCACAAAAGGGCACTTCTGCGTGTGCACCGATCTTTGGGGTGGTCTTTTTTGGGGGGTCCCTCGTGCCATTTCACTCCAGAAATGTAGTCTCAAATAAAGTTGTTTGCAGCTGCAAGGTTAACGAGGTGGGAGGGCACGTGACATCTCTGCATCAGGTGAAACTGAAACTGACTGATGGCAGCCAGCTCATTTCAGTTATAATTATAAATAATAATTATTATTATAGTGAAATTATAATTATTTAGTCAAATGTGTGTCTTGATATGGGCCACAGATGTTGGGCAGGCCATTAAAAAAGGGCACTTTGAAGCAAAGGGGCCCCCCTCTGCACGTGCCTGCAAAGAACTCATTTTAGTTCTACTGTATTTAGCGTGTGTGTGTGTGTGTGTGTGTGTGTGTGTGTGTGTGTATGTGCGTGCGTGCGTGCGTGTGTGCGTGTGTGCGTGCGTGCGCATGTGTGTGTGCACGCACGTGAGGCTGTGTGCACATGTGTTTATTTTTAATTAGAAGGACAAAGAGAACTCACTTGACAATGATTTTCCTTCATGACACCTCATGTCAACAGGCCATTCATTAATTCCTAGTAGGAGGTGTGAAATACAGTTTCCTCCAATCGAATGCAAGGAATAGGATGTGGCCAGCATCATATTGGGGGTTGTAGTTCATAAAATATAGATCTGAAAGGTTGGATTCTATGTGTTGTAGCTCTACGCTGTTTTTCCTCTGAATCTGAGGGGAAACCAGACTACGCCCCACTTACTGTGTGTGTGTGTGTGTGTGTGTGTGTGTGTGTGTGCGCGTGCGTGCGTGCGTGCGTGCGTGCGTGCGTGTGTGTTGGCATCAATGTGATTGCATGCGAGCATGTCTCCTCTCTTCCATCAGCACTCCTCCCCCCTCCTCATGTAACTGGGACCTCCCTCCCCCTCTCCTTTATGTCTCCTCCTGCCAGTAATAAAAAGCAGTGGTGGAAAAAGTACTGACATTCTTCACTTATTAATACTGCAATATATAAATACTCTGTTACAAGTAAACGTCTGGAATTCAAAATGGTCTTGAGTAAAAGTACAAACGTTTTGGCATCAATATGTACTTAAAGCACTAAAAGTAAAAGTACAAAATATTGGAAAATAGCAGAACTACAAGCTCACAACGTGCCTCTGAGATGTGGCGGAGTAGAAGTTAAAAAATAATTGAAATACTCAAGTACAAATACCTAAAAATTTGACTTAACTACTATACTTAAAGGGGAAGACCACCCATTTTCAATATTGAACTATGTCATTAATATAACTTAGAGGAGTTGTATGGAAATAGAAAAAAGGTTCACCCCCTTCTGTGTTGCCTAGAACTGGAGGATTGATTTTGGGGTTTGTATTGTAAAGTACAATGTGTGATGTCATCAAGTTGTACTTTACAATACAAACCCCAAAATCAATCCTCCAGTTCTAGGCAACACAGAAGAGGGGGAACTTTTTTTCTATTTCCACACAACTCCTCTAAGGTATATTAATGACATAGTTCAATATTGAAAATGGGTGGTCTCCCCCTTTAAGTAAATGTACTTAGTTACTTTACACCACTGGAAAACAAAAAAGTACAGCTTTCTCCAGTCTGCAGCACCACAGAGCACACTTCATGTTTTCTTGTCATGTGATTCTTTGTTTATTTATCTGACTCGGATTTAACCACTTTCAAACTGGCATCCCTATTTTGGGCAGGTGATGAAGGCAAACTGATATCCTTACACAACTAGCCTCCTGCAGAGCCACACCGTGAAAAAAATTATTGACTTAAAGAATTAACCCCAAAATCACATTAACGTGCACATGGTGGCAGCTGCTTTTGTTATATGCTGGATATGTTCTCCACATGCACAAGCAGCATTTCGGAATCAGCTTAAATGTATACATATCCAGACAATGCATATGATATCAGATATGACAGATCATGATCAAAATGTTTAGAATGGCAAATCTCGATATTTCGGTGTCCCGCTTTTTCGAATCCCCAGTAGACTACTGAAGTGAATGAAATATATTATTTCTTGTTGACTGCTATTTGCTGACCCTGAGACACCAGCTGCGAGACTAGGGAAGAGGGGAGGATAGGTAAGGAGGTCAGGCTGCCACATAGTGGCCCTTTGTTTTATGACTGTGGGAAGAGATAAGGTGTTTGGCGTTTTAATGAACTAGGGAAAGAGAGAAGGAAGAGATGTTTTTGTTTTAGCGGATTAAATAATGAACTGTGAGAGGGAGGGGGCAGTCCATCTTTTTGCCTTGCTGAAGCAACATGTCTGGTGTGTGAATGTTACAGCGCTGTAAATAAACCTTTTCGTATCATTTAATATTGCATCTGAGTCAAAGTGAACTGATTCTTTTGAGAGTCTTCAATTCCGCTGGGCTTTAGTCATAAGGCCATAAATTAACACCTTGAAAGCCGCGGCAGAACCCTCTGAACAGAGGTAGCGCCGAAGAAATAAGCCATTTATTTACAAACATGTTTTAAAAAAACAAAGCCCACATGATAACAACACGTAATGGAGTGCTCGATACAGCGTACATATTCATCCTGCAGAGGTCGGCGATCTTACTTTGGCGAGGCGGAGGGGAGATCAATTCCATTCGTTTACGTGCGGCGAAGCAGGGAAAGGAGCGATAGAGAAGCGGCGCCCGAACATGATTGAGACCGCGATCCACGAACAGAGACAAAGAGCAGCCATGTTGTGTGCCCTTCTTGTCGAGTTTCAACAACGTGGAGAGTAGGAGGCCACTCCTAGCCACCCATCCATCCAGAATGTGAGTCAACGGCGCGGCCTGCTGGATACTACGAGCATCACACCCAGTCCCAGAAAATGACTGAGAGAGGATATTAACCGTTTCAGATGGCTCCAAAATGACACAGAGAAGAATGGCCGATGTTTTTTTTTTTGATTATTATCATTTATATCAAAAGTCCGGGAATAGACGTGTGGCTGATTGGACCAAGTAGGAAGTCCGAGGGAGTACGGCCAGTCTTAGAAGGTGTTAAGTAAGATTTCCACGTCACTACTCCGGTTACGGTTCGGGTAAGGGTTAGGGTTAAGGTTTAGACTTATTCACCAGATTAGCATTCACCTGTGTCGGCAGGTTAGCGCTCAGCAGCATCGGTAGGTTAGCGTTCACCCACGACGGCAGGTTAGCCTTCACGGCAAAATCTATATATTTCGATGTCACGGTGTTCAGAATCCCCACAACTCCGGTTAGGGTTAAGGGTTAGGTTTAGGTTTAGGGTTAAGGTTTAGACCTATTCACCAGGTTAGCATTCACCTGCAGGTTAGCGTTCACCAGCATCGGTAGGTTAGCGTTCACCCGCGACACCAGGTTAGCGTTCACCAGCGATTCGGACTACTGGCCGCTCAAAACAACGGCACACCGAAACATCCCTATGTGCCCGTTTAGAACATCATATGCAGGGCTGTACATGTTCATGTTCGGTGAGTATTCTATGCCATTCCAATACCACATCATTTATCATATGATGATGTCATTTACAATAATCAATGATTTTCTGTTTTTAATGCTTCAGGTGATGTTGCACTACTGTTTTATAAATATTTCTAACATTGTATTTATTCCTAGATCAGTGGTTCTCAAATCTTTTAATTTCAAGGACCCCCGAAACTCTGAGAGTGTACACATGGAACCAAATTGACCCATAGGGTCCTTTTGGTTCCATTTGTACACTCTCAGGCCAGGGCCATACATTTAAAGCAGCGTCCAATTCATTCCCTATGGAAGTTTGCTCTGTGGCTTAAGGACAGACTTATGAAAAGCCAACACATGTGACTTCCATAGGGAATGAATTGGACGCTGCTTTACCCCCCGCCTCCCCCCAGGTAAAGCATGTGCTTTAAATGTGTGGCCCTGACCTCAGAGCTACAGACCTGTAAGGGTCCATTTGGAACCCCCTTAAGGAACCTTGAGACCCCACTTTAAGAGCCACTTAATGTCTTAGATTTGTTTTTTAAATTACACACTGTAATCGGATCGTTACTCAATAAAGACTGATATGCAAGTTATGGGTATCGGAATCGGGAAGGACTGAATTGTAATGGTCTATCGCTACATCATGGTGTTCTAATAGTGCAGTTTCAAAGACCAGCTTGTGCAACATGGAAAGGTTAAAAACACACATGTCTTGGGTTGTTTCAGAGTCTCACAGTTCAGGAAGAGGTAACTTCCTGTATTATTTTATTATTATAAAGGGGTCAATACAAAATGTTCTAATTCCAAAGAGACTGAATAGAGGATTGTTTTTAAAATGTTGTTATAATGGAGAGGAAATGATATCTGGTTGGTTTCTTTAAGGATTTGTGCTGTTTTTTTTCTGTTATTTCTTCTCCCAAAATCAACAAAGCTTAATACAGAAGGACAACAGGACTGGGTGGATATTGAGAGAACTATGGGGATCCATGACTAAAGCACAGATATAAAAACAACAAAATAAATCCTGATGGCTTGGAAGGAACTACAGTTTTACATCTGGAGATTCCCGCCCTGCGTCATCCAGGACAGGCTTCAGATCTGAAACCATTTGATTTGGCGTTAGGAACCCGCTGCGAAGGAACTACAGTACACCTCTGTAATGGTACTATTAGCCAATATGTTGACACTCTGCATAGCCACAGAAACAGGTGTTTTCTTTCTCAAAGAAGTGTAACTATTCGCCAAGTCTGGCACAAAAAACAAAAGAAAAACAGCAGACTGGAGGAGGGGAGCATGTCAAGTACTTGGGTAAAATGATCCAAAAAGCTCATCAGCTGTATCAATGACTCAATCCTCAATACAATGCTACTACTCTACTATCCTACATATACTGTAAGTTTTGGTGGAAGCAGAGTGGAATTTCCCCCCATGTTTGAGCTGAATCTTGGCAGAACAAGGTCAGATATGAGCTCCTTCTGATGTTATGCCCATGAGCATCAATCACGAGAGAAGTAGTTTGACAGATCTGGGCACTGATCCTCTGAGTATCTTAAACCAGAGACTAGCAAAGTAAGCTGGGAGAAGGTGGAGGAAAGGCCTCTTAGTTTGTTTTGAGATGTCTGTTTTGCATGTAAAATAAATCTATATCTAACATATAATTTTCCGAATGTCTGTCTGTCTGTCTGAGTGTCTGTCTGTCTGAAACCGCGTTTCTCCTCAGTGGCTGGAGCAATTGATCTGAAATCGCATCACCATCAGCATATGAACACACCTGACATAACTGTGAAGCCCGTTTGTCACTTTCACAAATCGTATGCTGTATAATTGCATTTTTATGGTGTATCTATATCTATTTAGCCTACAGTACCTTTTGTGACCACACATGTTAAGGGAGGGGCGCTGTTGTTCAGGCCATGCACAATCACACACAAACCCACACACACACACACACACACACACACACACGGGGGGGGGGGGGGGGGGAGTGTGTGTGTGTGCAGGCGGGCAGGTGGGCGGGCGGGCGGGCGGGGGTGGGGTGGGGGGGGGGTTGTTTCTGGCCCTGTTACAGATATTGTCCAAAATCATGCAGATCGGTACACAGTATCTCTGTAGCCGTTAAATGGAAACGGTATTTCTTACATTGATGCTCCTACATATTAGCATGCAAGCACCAGTTAAAGTTACTTTCCATCCCTCATATACTGTGTGCACTGTGCACATCCCATAATCCACACACTGCACATCATTTCGGAGCTCATATCTTTGAACGGGTAAGGGCTAGTAGAGTATATTTTTCACCTGAAGACAGAGTGCCTCAGTATTTTTCCCCGACAGTCTGCCTCACCACAAGTAGAACTTTGGTTTCCTTTGCTGTTTTGCTTTTAGTATCTGTCTGTCCGTTCTGATAATTCTTTCTCCTCAGTGGGTGGACAAATTTAGCTGAATTTGCAGATTGACATTGACATACAAAAGGAGTGAGGAAGCCAATTCTTTACTTAGCTTATTAGCTCTCACTCACTCTGATGTGCACGCACGCACGCACGCACACACACACACACACACACAATAGTTTGAAGCACATTTTTTGTTATGGAAAAGAATCTACAATGTAGACTTGGAAACCGACTGCAGTTCAAAGCTGCACAGAAGTCCAGTAGTATGGCAGGCTGCTGTAGCCAGTCCTCTGTATAAAAGCAACATAACATGTCAGTCTGTGGCACACACATGCCATGCAGGCAGGGGGCCTGGCAAATCATCAATACTTTAAGTCCCATACATTTGTTTTATATTGATGTGCATCAACGTTTATAAACCCTGATCTAGTGTTTCATGCTCCAGCACAAATGTCATTGTTGTGGATCCAGACAAAGCAGGCACGTGCACACATAGACATCAAAGGGGGCTTGAGCCCCTGCCCTTTTATCCGTCTGTAAAAAGTGCCCTCTCCAGACCATGAATGCAGTTTTTGGAGCTGTGTGAAACACAGGCTCCCTATACGTGGCTGTGTGGGTCTGTGTGTGTGTGTGTGTGTGTGTCTGTCTGTCTGTCTGTGTGTGTGTCTGTGTGTATGTAGCCTGACTTCGGCGCGTAACTAGTGCCGCACCATTTACGCCACTCGCGCAATATATACATCAAAATGTGCGGCTCGGCCGGGAATGGTGTTCTATTACCTTTCGTTCCGATCCGCCTTACCATGCCGACGTAATCGGCAAAAAACGACGCTTAATTGTCCCCATTGACTTATAATGGGACAATGCAAGAAATCACTTTCAAGTATTTTTCTCTCGTAAACCATAGGAGCTACAGTTTCAAACCTCGGAGAGGAGATTCATAATGATTTTAAGAATGAATCGAAAAATAATTACATCACTCGGCCTCATGGTGGCGCTATAACGGCCCACTTTACGTTTTGCCCCGTAACTCTTGAACCGTAGATCGGAAAATTAAAATTCTTTTTTCCCTGGATTCCTTGGGTCAAGACGCCCATTTGCGCCAGGATAGATTTTCCGCCATCTTGAATTTTCTCCAAAACACACTTTTTGCTCCTTTTCCTACATATTTTCTTCAAATGTCACAAAAATTGGTACACATGATCCACACACACACACACACACACACACACACACACACACACACACACACACACACACACACACACACACACACACACACACACACAGCTCCACTTCACACGGGTGTGATTTTTACTATGGTGAAAGAAATTAAAATGCCCCCTTTCCATGCCATACTGTACCTGAAGAAAGCATTCAAGAGAATTGCCTTGTCCAAACTCTCCTGAACTTGAACGCAGCAACTTATCTATACTATAATTTTGTCTGAGTGAGTGTCTGAGTGAGTGTCTGTCTGAGTGTCTGTCACAGCGTTTCTCCTCAGTGGCTGGAGCAATTGATCTGAAATCGCATCACCATTAGCATATGAACACACCTAACATAACTGTGAAGCCCGTTTGTCACTTTCACAAATCATATACTGTATATTAGCATTTTTATGGTGTATCTACTATCTATTCTGCATCTAGCATGAGGCACATCTATTCTGCATCTAGCATGAGGCAACATGTTTAACCAGCTCTCTCTGTGTGTGTGTGTGTGTGTGTGTGTGTGTGTGTGTGTGTGTGTGTGTGTGTGTGTGTGTGTGTGTGTGTGTGTGTGTGTGTGTGTGTGTGTGTGTGTGCAGGCAGGCGGGTGTGTGCGCAGGCGGGTGGGTGGGTGGGCTGGGGGGGGGGGGATGGGGGGGTAGCCATTAAACGAAACGGGTATTTCTTACATTGATGCTCCTACATATTATCATGCAAGCCCTCATATACTGTATGCACAGTGCACATCCCATAACCCACACACTGCACATCATTTTGGAGCTCATATCTTTGAACGGGTAAGGGCTAGTGTTGATAATTGCCCTATCTGTGTATGCTGTTACACCACATCTCCAGTATTGACTTAATTATACTTAGTTCAGTGTGGTATCACACACCGAAAATAGCCGACCTCCAAGCTCACAACTGCTATTTTCACCAAAAGGCCCTTTTAGAAATTGCAACATAATACAAGTCAGACCGGTGTGTCTTGTCTATGACACACACATGCCAGGCAGGCAGGGGGCCTGGCAAGGGGGCCTGATATACAGTATTGCGAATATTCTTCAGCTCAGTTATCACTCTAGATTAGAACAAGTCACAGCAAACCTCCTTTCACACTTTATCAAACTCTCAAGTCTAGGCTACACTGCGACCAAACTATGTGTACTATGTGTACATAGTGTGGGTGCAAATAAGTCAGCATATCTTTAAATTAGTCTATATTGATGTCACAGACATCAGTCACCAGGACCAGCTGTCGGTTTTGTGATAGCCCCATAATCTGTCTTTGGTTATCCACTCTTATCCTGAACAGACTGGAGGATCTGCAAATACCTCTTGCAGGAATGCAGAGGCCAATTGTAACACCAGCCATGTTGACGTTAAATAGTAGGATATGGTGTTACAAGTGTTAATGATACTTGTTATTAAGGTTGTACTCTAGTGTCGCTGTATCAGAGCCTTTCCAGAGAGCAAACATGCACAATAGCAGCACAAGCTCCCACTCTGAATGGAACCGTGTCATTGGTAACACCTGTTAACTCTCAAAATGACTGCTGTGAAAAAGGACTATGACTAGCAAGACGCCATAAAGGGCGAGGTAGCACAAATGGGCGCGTGCGCATGGGCATCCGCCTGGGTGACGGAAGACTGCTGGGCGAGCACTGGCGCTTTGGCATGGGATCAACTTTGACCAAAAAATGCACAGACCTGGTTGGTTGTTTAAGTTGGACAAAATGTGGCCAAAATATGGCCATATCTTCCGAAATATGGAGAAGACTGACGTCTGACATCATAGATGTCTAACGTCATAGACCACATGAGACTGACACAATATGTCCATATATAGGCATTCCCAGATAAGGGCTTAATATTGATGACATCAGAGATCTTCATATAGGGGCATAAAAGGGACAAGGACGTCATCAGGGTTCTGATGTCATCAAGATGTGTGTGACACTTTGCTGTAATTTCTTTCCCCCAGTAAGCCTGTATTTGTCTCATCAGCAAGAACAGCACGGTGATGGTGAAGAAAGTCACTTGGGGACAAACCACAAATCATTTGACTAGACATTTCCTGAAGAAAGGAACTAAAATTGAATTTTTACCATATAAAAAGATCAAGTCAAGGGCAATCATCAGTATTTTAAATCCCATACATTTTTATATTGATGTGCATAACACTTTTTATTTAATTATTCTTATTCTTATTAACTAATTGACTTTGCATTATTTGAATTAGCGGTCTATAATAAGATGAAAAAGCAGTGTCTAAATAGATCTCATTCCCAAAATGAGGGCCCAGACATTGCAAGTCCATTAGTTTACATTTAGGGCAAGTCATTTTGTGTGTCTGGTATAATTATTTGCAGTTATTTTGTATTTCCATGACAATAACATAATAATCTTAAACTGGCATGGTGATGACCCTGTGGTCGGGTGAATTCACATTTTCATTTCTACATGAAAATGTGAATTGTGGATGCCAACAGCTTGGTACAGAAAGTGTATAACCTTTTTCTAGCTGCTACTGTGAGTGAAATACGAAAATGGCTATTGTGCGTCATTTGGGATCCATGGTGATGGTAATTGCCACCCCCAACCAAGCATTCACATTTAACCTCAAATACAGTTTTTGTAGATAATCAGATTTTAGATTGGCCCTGATTACATCTCAATCTACACCTGTCCATCTACATGTGACATGTGTTTTCTTGTCTGCAACCACGCATTCATTAACCACTTTTACCCTGGCATCCCTGTTTGGGGGATTTTTGGTCATTACAGTATGGGTGATATTATTTTCAAATAGTGAAAATATTAGATCCACAAGCTCACAACGCGTTTGTGAGATTGTAAGCTAAGATAATAAAATAATAAAATAGTTTATCATTAGGAAGTTATCCTTACATGTCAGTGCTGCAATGGTGTGGGGCTTAAATGATAAATTAACTACAAATGGCCCATTCTACAATAGGACCATTGTCATGGCATGTAAAAAAAAAAAACAGTCTTTGATGGACATGCCTGTTATTACAACATGCCAGTTGTAACAGGATAGGACAATTATTAAAGTTCACATGCATTCCTTGCTCTTTCACTGACTCTCCACCCTTTCCTCTGGACCAGCTAGCGTGGGACTGAAACGAGAATATCAAAGTCCCATTACTGCTTCGCAAGTCGTATGGTGGTGTCGTGTGCCGAAAATAGCCGATATGTGATCTTGTATTTCGCACGACACCGATTTAAATCAAGCTTTGCAGTATGCTTGCCTATCCCCTACGGACCTAACCACGAATGGCCAAGTTTCAGCTGAGCCATAATAATAGTGTAAACACAACAAATCCCAAAGCCAGTTACTGTACACAGTACACATTAAAATCCTCAGTGTTCATTCAACGCTGGGAGTGTAGAACAAAGGGTTACCTTTGTAAACTCTCTGAGTTAACTTACAAATGGATAAATGAACACAGGGGACTTTTACTGTGCATAATCTCTCATGGTCTATATCAGAAAGTGGTGAAATTCCTTCAAGGACACGATGGCAGGTCTGGAAAGGGGCCATGGCATGTACGCCACGAGCGAAAAGAACTCATCGCGAGCCATGAAGGCTGAAAGAGGTAAAAGGAACATTTTGTGCATCCGATACGACAGGCTCATTGTTCCCCTCCCCCTCCCCAGCTTCCCGCCCCAAAAACACTGAGAGAGTGGAAAAAGCCAGACCGGTGGGTTGGCACACACAGATGCATGCACAAACAAGCACGCACGCACACACTCACGCACGCAGACACACATGCGCTCAATCAGGCATGTGCGCAGGCGCACACACACACACACACACACACACACACACACACACACACACACGCGACTGATGGTTGCATAGTTTTGTGCTTTTTTTGCTGTATCTGATGAACTTAGTCCAGGATATTAACCACATTAGATCACTTTCAAACATGTTTGGGTTCATTTTAACATCTTTGGCTTTTGCGTTTTTGTGATCACCCCTGACATTATTTTTTTTAAAGTTGATGGATTCAGTATTAAGATAAAAAATGTTAACCATGTTAGATTAATAATTGAAAACACATGTCCTCGGTATTGGTGACATTTTCCTTCCAACAAATAATTGTGTTTTTTCAATTACTTCTTAAATTTCCCTGTATGGTGCTTTCCTGTCATCTATGGTGCTTCCCCGTCATCTATGGTGCTTCAAGCGGCCAATTGTCCTGTACACTAATGCAAATCATTTGTGCCTATATGTCCCTGCGCAGACACCACTGTTCTGTTTCTACATGCAGAAACGAACTGCACTGCACCAGCTTTTCTTAAAACCACCGCCCACTTAATGGTAGTATCAAACAATTTGATGATGATTAGCATCAACAGGCCCGCTGTAAGTCTTTTCAAGCCAAGGAAATACAACACAATTATGGTTGAGAAGCCTGCGCTCTGCCACACAATCAAGGAGGAGTGATCTTTGGAACGCTTTGTAGAGTGTGTTCAGTTTCCCGAGGCTTGTGGGCTAACACACAATGAACCCAGTATGCATCATTTGATGATGTTTGTAAGTGCCTTTGTTTGTTTTGAAGTTCTGTCTTATGCAAGCAGAGCATTGTATTTGTTCAGTTTTAACATTATAGAGTGGTAGAGCATGTGTCTTCAACAGGTGGTCCAGGACCACTATGGGGTCCACAGTTACTACAGAGGGGTCGCCACATTTTGATGTGAACTTTTTGTTGTTGTTTTTTCATTCCTAATGTAGGCCTTTGTGTGTGTGTGGATATATATTACTAGAAACAACATTTCTAAGAAGGAAATCTTTATTAAAGATTTGTTTTTTGGGCTTTTATGCCTTTATTGATAGTAGACTGATAGGAAATGGGGGAGAGATGGGGAGCGAGATGTGGCAAAGGTCATCCAGATCGGGAATCGAACGGGCGTCAGGCAACCATGCCTATGTGGCAATGCCTAATTGGTATGCGCCTGGATCAGTAGGCCAGCAGGCGCCCAAAAAAGAAATCCTGGACAGCAATACAATAAGATATTCAACAATGGGTTTGTGACTTCTACGGGGTCCTCAGAGTCATTGCTGGGGGGCCACCAAAATTATTTTTGATAGTAAAGGATTTTTTCTTTTAATGTATGGTAATACGCATGATAACGAATCCATACAATTAAAGCAAATTTAAAGCAAATTTAGAAAACAGAAGTTTAAGGGATATTCCACTTTCAAAAAAACTTTTGGTCATTTTATTGTCTACTCAGGCTTTTTTGAACACCCTGAACAGTTTTTAATTTGCTTCATTCAGTATTTAGATATTTGATATTCATTTATCAGACACTCCCCAAAAGAACAAAATGAATGTTTCAGCTCTCTAGCCTTAGTGTGTATAAAAATACTCTGTGTGCAACCCATTACCGTTATAACTGTTATTAACACAAACTCTGCCATCAAAATACCCCTTTGTACCCCTTCTCTGCCATGCCCGTAGAACCCGTAAATGTAATAAAAATGTATTAACTCTCCTACTGCCAGATTATTTATTTATTTATTGGGTCTGGTGCCATCAAAAAGCGGCTTACCTTTGCGACGTTATAGTAGATAGACAGACATTTATTTTTTTTATTTTTTTTTATTGTGCAATAGTGCACTTTGGTCTGCCAGGCAGCAGAGGGCGGCGTCATGCGAGAATGAATGTGAATTTGCCTGTTATGTGTTGAAGAAGAAGAAGACCAGTCACTGGCCACAGAGCCTTACAGCCAGAGGAAATCAACAAGGAAGTGAATTGTTCTCCGTTGATGTTAACGCATAATGGATTTTTTACACCATCACCGCGGAAAATGTGTTTACAGTACACGGCCGCGCGACCCCTCATCAGCTTACAGTCATCAGACGAACGAACCGAACGAGCGCCGTATTGGCATCGAGGTTCTGTAAAAAATGGGGCGAACGTTAACGTTCAAAGCGTGGGGAGAGTTAAAAAACATTTTTTTATCGAAACGCAACTAAAATAGGCCGGAACTAATGCTCCGTGATCGGTTTCTACACGGACACATTATTGAGCGGACACCTTTAACATTGGAGTCCCTGGCTGTGTCCGAAATGCGGAACACGTTCCCTACTCCCTAACCCTAAATGAGGGATCCAGATGTAGTGTACTACAGTAGTGAACAAATCAGCGCATTTCGGACACTACCCCGTCGCCATCTGGTTGCGTCATCGCTGTCGCACAGTTAAAACACTCTAGCGCTGGCTTTTGGAGCAATAAATAATAGCCGATCTACAAGCTCTCAACAGGGGGCGAAGCGACGCGTTGTGAGCTTGTACATCAACTCCCCAATGGTTGTGGATTGTAAATAACATACCAACATGTTGCGTTGTTATTATGAGAAATAGGCCAAATATAATTATGTTTTTATTCATCACAATTCAATAAAATAATGTTAAAAAATATATAGGCCTATATTTTTAAATTGTATTCATTCATTGGTGAATCAATGAATGAATAATGTTTATGCCACATTCATTTGTCTCACATGCAGACATACACCCATGTTTGTGATAAAATTATTCTTGCTAATTTAAATAACATTATTTTATCATGATTATTATCAGCTGTGGAAGGTTGGGAAGAAAAGATCGAAAAACAAAAGCCTCCAGCGTCTATTCTCGTATATTCTCTTCATAAACAACTTTAGAGCTGTTTTCATCATTAAATGATGAAAAGCAAATTTTGTTCTCTGGTGACAATGCTGTGTTTTCTTTAGCCGGTGGTTCTGCTACGGACGGCTCTGTTGCGTTTGCTCAGCAACAGGTGGCTGAGACGCAGAGACGAGCCTGCAGTGTGCGTGTGCGCGTGCACACTGCATGTGCATGCTCAAAGCGCGAGACAGCGGCCGCAGCGCAGTGCATTGTGGGGCGGCAGGGCTTGAATAGCGCTTGAATAGTGACCATCGAATGCTCACTACAAATCCAAATGCATTGTGGGATACTTCAGTACACTTCACTGAGAGGACGTGAGAGGACGCTGGCGCTGTGTGTGTGCCGCTTCTCCGTTCCTCATTAGTTTTACTTGAGTTTTAGTTAATTTTAACTGTGATTAGTTTAGTTTTAACTGTTTTTAAGTTGCACAGCTAGCCGTACAGACCAAAAAAAACTGTCTGTACACTTGGATTATTGTGCATTTTGCATATTCTGGGACGCCAACACTGTCGGTGGATATCTACCTGCTGCCGGTAGCCGATCTGGACACCTCCTCCTACGTCCAGCGCTGGTGTGGAATATCTACCCGGGAGGCCTTCCAGCTTCCCCGGTGCGGCGGGGCCACTGTCACCTAGGACCGCGTCCACGCCAGCTGAACCGCCGAGCCGCCGTGCTCGTCTGCTGCTGACTGAGGTACCCCCGTACAGCCCTCCAGCTGTCCCGGTGCGGCGGGGCCATCGTTCCAGTCCTCCTCCCATCTGCTGCTGAGGTACCCCCCGGACAGCCTGTCTGCTGTCCCGGTGCGGCGGGGCACTCCGTTTGCCTAGGTCCGCTACCTCAGCCAGCCTGCCGCCAGTCAACGGCTTCCCTCCACGCCAGATGAGCCACGGCTCCAGTCCTCCACTCATCCACCGCTGAGGTACCCCCCGGACAGCCTGTCTGCTGTCCCGGTGCGGCGGGGCACACTGTTTGCCTAGGTCCGCTACCTCAGCCAGCCTGCCGTCAGTCAACAGGCCACTGGTGCCTGCAGCTAGCCCGGCTAACAAGATCACCTCATCTCCAAATATCCGTCTTCTACCGGCAGAATGCTTCAGTATTCCATCTCGCAACTGCTACGGCTCAACAACACCATCACTCCGACATCCATTTCAGTCATTAAACAACTTGGACTTTTACGCCGTTCCCACTATACACACAGAAGCTCCCGTAGAAAGTTTGTTTACTCCCAGTCCTGCCATTCCATCCACTCCATCTGGTCGCCTGCACGCTACGTCGCATGTGTGACGCGTCATCAGAGCGCTGTCCCAGCGAGAGCATATCACAGCGCTGGAAATGAAGCAAGGTGGCTCACAAAACGTGGAGTGGATTCCAGCCTACTCCGGCCCCTGCAGAAATCCACTACTCCATCAACAGTGAAAATTGAACTTTTTAATCTACAAACCCTCGAAAATAAATCCTCTCTCATCCATACTCACATTCTGGAAAAGAAAATAGATATTATGTGCCTTGTTGAAAACTGGCACCAGGGTTTTACATCCCTCAACAAAGCATGCCCTCCGGGTTACAAATACCTGGAGAAATCACGCAGCACTGGTGGTAGAGGTGGTGGTTTAGCCATCCTATACAGGAATGACCTAGACCTGTCCCCCCTCCCTCTGCTAGCACAGTCTTCATTTGAATGCCTTGGTTTTAAATGTAAACCCCCCTCCATTATGACAACAGTACTCATTTACCGGCCACCAAAACCAAACCCACTTTTTATTTCAGAGCTACATGACCTCCTCACAACACTCTGTATTACCACCACTAACACGTTAATTTTAGGTGACCTGAATATCCACGTGGATAACCCCTCCTCCCCCCCTGCAGCTGAACTACTACAACTTCTGGACTACCTCCACCTCACACAGCACGTTCATGCCCCAACACATAATAAGGGACATACTCTTGATCTCGTCATTGGTGACGCTGGCCTGATCAGCAACGTACAGGTGTATGAGATGGGGGTCTCCGACCATAGGGTTATTTCTATGGAGCTGCCTTTCCCCTCCCCCCACAATAAGCCCAAACGCCAAATTCATTTCAGAAACATAAAAAACATTAACCATGATGCCATAGCCCGGGACCTTCATCAGCTTTCCTCTGCTACCCCCTCCACAGCCACTGAATCAGTTGACCTCTATAACAACACCCTAAGCCATCTCCTGGACCTCCATGCACCTGTCAAAACAAAATCAGTCTCCTTCTCACGCTCCTCCCCCTGGTTCACCAGCGAGCTGCGGAAGCTGAAGGCAGCAGGCCGTGTGCTCGAGCGCCGCTCCATTGCGTCCGGGCTCACAGTCCACAGACAGGCTTATAGAGAGCACCGAAAGGCCTACTCAAAAGCCCTTAGAGATGCACGGTCAGAATTCTATTCCAACATTATCAATAAAGACTCCGGCAACTCCAAGCAACTTTTCTCCACCATCAATAACCTCCTGAAACCCCAATCATCCACTCACAGTGAAATCACAGAGAGCCACTGCAACAGCATCCTGGACTCCTTCAGGTTAAAGGTCAACAACATCCGTACTGCTCTCTCTCACTCCTCCACTCCACCTGCCCTGACTGTCACCCCACAGCCAGTGATCTCCCAGCCTCTCTGCTGTTTGGCTAACACCACACAACGAGAGGTTGAGGACCTCATCAACAAGATGAAACCATCTACATGTGCCCTAGACCCCTTCCCCACAGTTCTTGTAAAAACTTACATAACCTCCATAAGCCCTCTTATCACCGTAGCCATCAACCACTCCCTCCAAGCCGGCCATGTTCCACCCTCTCTAAAAACAGCCATCATTACACCCCTCCTGAAAAAACCCAGCCTCGACCCGGAAGTCCTTACTAATTTCAGGCCTATTTCCAACCTGCCTTTCCTCTCCAAGGTACTGGAAAAAGTAGTCGCCACCCAACTCCACCAACACTTAAAACACAATAACCTTTATGAAAAATTTCAATCTGGATTCCGCACCGCCCATAGTACAGAAACAGCTCTGGTCAGGGTCACCAATGACCTCCTGATGGCGGCCGACGACGGTTCCCCCTCCCTCCTCATCCTCCTGGATTTATCTGCTGCGTTCGACACATTCGACCACACCATCCTCCTCAACCGTCTTCACTCCACAATAGGACTTTCTGACTCTGCACTCAATTGGTTTTCATCATATCTCACAGACAGAACGGAACGGGTTTCCTTGGGGGGTGTCTATTCTCGGACACAGCCCGTCACCTGTGGCGTCCCCCAAGGCTCCGTCCTCGGCCCCACCCTCTTCACACTCTACATGCTTCCCCTTGGTCAGGTCATCAGCAGGCATGGGATCTCCTACCATTGTTATGCTGATGACACCCAGCTTTACCTCAGGACTGTCCCACTCCGCTCTGCCACCCAGTCACCATCATCATCACCATCATCCACCTTGACCACCTGCCTTGAGGAGATAAAGGCGTGGATGACAGACAACTTCCTACAACTAAACAGCGCCAAGACAGAAGCCATCCTCATCGGCACCCCACACCAGGTCAAATCATCCCCAATAACCAGCATCACATTTTCCAATCAGAACCTCCCACTTTCCCCTGTTGTCACCAATCTTGGTGTAAAAATGGACCCCCAGCTGACCTTCGAGCCCCATATAAAACACCTTTGCAAAACGTCATTTTTTCACCTCAGAAATATAGCCAAACTCCGTCCCACACTCACCCTACCAGATGCAGAAAAACTCGTCCACGCCTTTATCTCCTCAAGGCTTGACTACTGCAATGCACTTCTCGTCGGGACCCCTAGCAAGAGCATCCAGAAGCTCCAGTATATTCAGAACAGTGCTGCTAGGGTCCTGACGAGAGTGCGGAAATATGAACATATCACACCTATCCTGCATTCCCTTCACTGGCTTCCCATCACCTACCGGATAGAATACAAGGTCTGTCTCCTCACCCACCAGTGCATCCATGGCAACGCTCCTTCCTATTTAAAGGAACTCATTGAACCCCCGGATTCCACCCGCTCCACCCGCCCCCTCCGCTCTGCAAACACCAACACACTTAAGGGCAAAAACACAAAGCTACGCACTATGGGGGATCGGGCTTTTAGCTCAGCTGCTCCTCGACTGTGGAACGACCTCCCCGACCATCTGAGAGCACCACAGTCTATTGACATTTTTAAAGGGGGACTAAAGACTTTTCTTTTTAACAAGGCGTTTGCCTAGGCCCTAGACAGTCTTGGATGTTTTATGTGTTTTTCTTAGCTGTGTATAGGTGATCAATGTTCTGATTTTATTCACTGTGTTCTCGTTTTAATTCTTAGTTGTTTTAGTTTTTCGATTTTAATGTAGCACTTTGAGATTTGCTTCAAATGTAAAGTGCGTTATAAATAAAATGTATTACTATATTAGGGTACAAAAATGCTCACTATACATTCGGACACTAGTTCAAAATGGCGGAGCCCCCTTTTAGTACACTACATTAGAGTATAGGGTGGATTTCGGACGCAGCCCCTGAACCGGAAGCGGAAGTCCGTCCTCTATTTTGGCCCAGCTTACTGTCTGCACTCCGCGGCTTACAGATGGAGAATTTATTGATCAATTGAAAAAGTTTCAACGGATTTGAGAAGCTGATGGAATACGCGAACACACGAGCAGTGTCCGATCACGCACGATGGGAACTGGGCGAGCGCCCACGTTAACAGGTAGGACTCGGAGAAGCCGGCAGTGAAAGACATAGAGAAATTAACGGGCTTTACGGCCGTAAACTACGAATGAGTTAAGAGGATATCACACCAGAGAAGTCAGATCGTTATCAGATGGTTATCTGTATATGAATATGTAATTCACACCTACAGCTGGGTGTTATTAAAACACCCAACGGTTTCCGTGCCTTTTATACTCAGAAAATGTTTGAGTCGAGCATGGCAGTTTCCGTGTTTCTTGTTCAAACTAGATGTGGAAAGTAAAGCAATCTAACTTAAAACTTTCTTTTAACATAATTCTTTATTCCACAATTTTGTAACCTATTTTTCAAGCAGTGCCAATTGCCGAAGCTGTAATCCTGGGCACTGCTCTCCCTCTGCCAACCTGTCCTGAGGCCCGATCAGAGCCTGCTTCCTTCAATACATGAGGAGTGAGCAGTCCACATCTTATCACCTGACAGGGGGGAGTTTCCCCGGTTGGATGTAGCACATGGAAATAACACGTTAGAGAAGTCAGATTGTTATCAGATGGTTATCTGTATGAATATGTATAGGTGTGAGTTCACACTTCACGCCTACAGCTGGGTGTTATTAAAAATGCTGCTTAGCTACGTCATTTACGGTTTCCGTGCCTTGTATACTCTGGACGTAGCGTGTGGAAAGAACACGTTATTCCGGAAGCATTTCGCTGTTACTACGTGTCATCTTTTCGATACCCAAACCTAACCTTAACCTAACCTCTGTTAGGTTAATTCTTTGAGCTTTCTTTGAGCAGTACTACAGTATACTACTGTATACTCAAATAAATTCAAATAAATTGAGGGAACATTTTGTTCCCTTCATTTTTTTGAGCAGTATATTTCGATATCGATACGATATACGATATTACTGTACACATTTCATATTCAATGTTTTAAGTGTTGCGACAGTGTAACTAAGCATTATTCAAAGTCAACATCACTCTTGATTTTAAGTGCTATTGGGTTCCCGCACTTGTTATAGGTGATATGCGTATAACAAGTGTGGACAATATATGTCAATATATTTCCCAGGGCGATATAACGCAATATCGCTGAATTTCGCGATACTGATATTGCGCATGGTCATGCCTCAATAACGATACGATAACGATATATTGTGCAGCCCTACACCCTATCTGTTCTGCAAGGGACTGGGGAGACAACCCATTTTAGCTGAATAAAAGCAATTAGGAAGTGGACAGGGAGCCAGTGGACTGAGGCCAGACTGGAGTGATATGGTCTCGCTTCGTTTTACCAACATTGACGGGGGGGACAACCTATTTTGTATTTTAAAAACAAACATTAAAAGCTTAAAATCAATTCGGAAGTGGCAGGGAGCCATGTGGAGTGAGGCCAAGACTGGAGTGATAAGGTCTCGCTTCTTTTACGTTTTTAACCCTTTCCCGACTGTCTGCAGACAGACAGACAGACAGACAGACAGACAGACAGACAGACTTTAGTGCGGCAATAGTCAATTTTCAAAGCTGTACACACTGTGAGTCAAGTGCAGACAAGTAGGCAGGCAGGTCAGGTCCAATAACACTTATTCAACACATCCTTACATGAAGGGCAGGTGCAGAACACAGCATAACACATGTCTAGGATCCAGCGGTCAGTGTACAGAGTGAGTCCAACTACACGGTGATTGCTGAAGTGGCCACAAGTGAGCAGTTGTCAAAGAGTAGCCTGTGATCAACCTGCCCATATGTATTTGCATACTGGGTCCTCAAGGCCCTCACTACTTCGGAAGGAGTGAAGTTCAATCACAACTGAGCGTTGCTAGACCAAATCTGCAGAGGGCAATAGGCTATATGCGCAGCAGACATTTTGGAGAGAAGTGAAGGATGTGAGAAGGAAGTGAGAAGAGACCCAGTTTGGCCCAATATGGCCACTGTGCAAATATCCTATTATTATTATTATTTGCTATGGCAGATTCATCTAGTTTCCAGCATAGTCATAAAAGGTAGATGCCTCCTCCAGCTCTGGGGCGTCTGTAAAAAGTATTGGCAATTTTTAAGGCAAGCTTCCTGAATTCTGAAGAACACTTCTGTGTGTGTCACAGAAGGGGACGTTCGGGTAGGCCAATCAGAGACGGGACTAGACTCAGAGGCACTTGCTTTGGCAATGTAAACGTTTGTTTCCTCATGCCAATAAAGTTCATTTGAATTGAATTGAAGTCCCGGAAAAGATGCGCTGATTGGTCTGTAGTCACTTGGAGTGGCAGTGTGCTTTCCACACTTAACGCACTTGCGCCAATTATTTTTTACAGGTCGCGCCAATGAACTGCGGCGTCGGATGAGGTATCTAGCTTTTTATATCTATGGTTTCCAGGCTGGTCAAAGAGCTGCAGGGCTAATGAGGAGTGGAGACAGCTGGAATGTCGGATAGGCCAGAGTAGAAAGACAGAAAGCAGGCAGAGAGACAGATAAAGGGAGAAACAGACAGGCGGAGAGACAGAACAAGACCTTTCCGTGTCCATATTGTCATTATGGCGTGGTTCTTGCTAGTTTTGCCTAAAACACAATGCCTGGCCACAAATCAAATGATGTAAAGAGCAGTGCAATACTTAGATGCGGAAATTAAGGAAAAGAAAATACATATGGAAACACCAGGAACTGCTGACCTTCACGATCATAATCCATATCACCGTTCCCAATCTGAGGTCTTGTCTGATTGGAGGTAGTCCACATTTTTCTCTGCAAGCTCTACAAGATATAATAACCTGTATATTCTCAGCCCATTGTTCTAAACATCCTCTGACCATGCATGGAAACAATGCATGTTCATAAAAAGGTTGAGCATGAAAAAGCATGAAAAGGTTGACCTTTACTAATCGCTCTGGGGACATTAAGCATGAAACAAAGGATATGTGCATGTAAGTAAGAGTAGGGAGATGCAACTAAGAGTTAATAACATGAATATAAAAATTAAAACGAAAATAAGAGGTCAGGCTCCCGTTTGGATCTCTGATATACACTTCTTTTTTCCCCCCGACATGTTACTTTAACCACTTAAGCCCAATAATTCCTGTACAACGAATAGCTAAAATAGCTGATTTATACACACTCACAATGCATCACAGTGCGACACATTGGGAGAACAGAATTTACAGTAGATGTTATCCAACAGAACAGAAAGCACGATTATGCTCTCTATGAAGCCATCAAAGCTGCTGTATCAGTTTGAGACAACCCATAGTGACCTAAAAGAAGAAACAGTATATACCAAGCTAGTCTTAAATCTCGGCCAAAAGACATAATAGGACAATCAGCTAAACATGGCGAGCTAGCTTCGAAAGCCTCTTATCAGGTTGCATGGAATGCTTTATCTGGAAAAGAAGGCAGGAGGTGTGTGTGTGTGTGTGTGTGTGTGTGTGTGTGTGTGGGGGGGGGGTACGCTAGGGGGTCCTTGGCCTGAAAAACGTTAAATTCCCAGCCCATGGCATACTACTGTAAATGCTCGTGAAATTTGTGAAGAGTGAAGAATCTCCTTCCTCAGTCCTCATGGACACTGGTTAATGCCCATGTGCAATTTCCTATCCACCAGTTGTCTACCCACGAGGAGGAAAATGGCATCCAGCAACAGAGAAGTTCATTTAATAGCACGATTTCTATTGGTGCCCATCTTGCTCCAGCCTGACTGAGCTTAGGGAGGGGTGTTGGGGGTTGGACCAAAGCAGAGAGCCTCATAAAAGTGGGCTGGCACAGCTCCTACTACCCCCCCGGCATTCCTCTTCATCTCCCACCCAGAACCCTCATCTCCCAATCTCTCTCACTCACTCTCCTAGCTCCTCCACCCAGACATGGGAAAGTTTAACAGCCAATAAATGTCCATCTGCTTATTGCCTGGCAGCTCCTTCCTTCCTTCCTTCCTTACGTATTTTCTCCAACCTTCTTCCTTCTAATGTTTTCTTTGCAGAATGAAAATGAAGTTGAAAAGAATTTCTGTAAAAATAGTTCTCTAACATGGCAAACCAACGCCCATAAATAGTTCTCTTTGTAAATGTAGGGTTCCATGGGAAAGCTTTACAAGGTCAAAAGGGTTAACAGCACAGAGGTATAGTAAAACACTTGGGCTAAAAAGAGAGCTAGAGACTTGTTTCCATTGTGGTACATACTAGTGGAGAGCAGTTACGAGGTTTGTTTGTTTTTGTATCCTTGACATGACTTAGTAAAACATGTTTTTAGGATTTATAAGACAATCGTTCTCAACCTATATTCATTGAGCTCAAACATTCAGCTCAATTCATACATGAAGACTTATTTATATTTATAATAATAATAATAATAGCTCAGATTGATAGTGCTTTTCCCAAAGTTGCTTTACATTAAGGAAAGGAAGGAACCAACTTTAACAAGAAAATAAAGACGCTACGTGCTAGATTAAAATTGATAAAATGTTGCAGTATGGGTTGGGGGGACATCCTAACTAGACCTCAACTGGGAAAGGCCATCCTGAAGGTGGGATTTGAGTGTGGTTTTGAAGGAAGTGTGGGAATAATATGGTCTGGGAAGACGCCACCAGCAGGGAGCAACAGGGAAAGCCCTGTCCCCCCAGGTACGCTACTTTGCTTCACTGGACCTGAGGGAGCGGGAGGGAAACAAAATAGAAAAGGGAAACTAAAATATTGATCAGTGATCCTCATCAATTAGTCATCAGTCTTAATTGTTTCGCTGGTCAGAGCAGACAGCTTCAGCATGTGAAAGATGGGCAGAGATATTTAAACCATGCCTCACAAGTAGCAGAAGCCAGGCTCCAGTGGTATTGATCCATATGAGTCTTGTATGCCCGTTTCCCGGGCATTATGGAGAATCAACATCTATTAGCACTCTGAAAGTGATGCTTTTAGAGCAGTGATTCTCAAACGTTTTCATGTCAAGGACCGCCAAATTGGCATGTATTTGGCCATGGACAAAATATTTTGACAGAATGATTGATAGAGATCGAATGAACCCTAGGCCTACTACAGGTCTGTAACTCAGAGTAGTTACAGACTTACAAAGTAAAAACGGTTACAAATGTTATTTTAACTCACCATGAGGCAGATTCTTGCAAAACACATTTTTGGACACTGCTCCTACAGATTTTACCCTAAAATCACGCAAAGCAGTACACAGTATGTCATGTCTTCAACATGGATCTGTCCCATTTAGTGCCACCATCAGGCAGATTTTTTCACACACATTTTTGGACACTGCTCCTACAGATTCTGCCCTAAAATCACGCAAAGCGGTACACAGTATCTCTAAAGTCATGTCATCAACATGGATCTGTCCCATTTCCCATATTCCCTCCTGATTGGCTACCATTGCCTTCTAAAGTTTGTGTATGCGACCTGGCGGTCGCTCCCAATTTAGGGAGTCTTACTGGTAATTTAACTCGGTGTTATTCTACAGTGTAGATTGGAGTTTAAAAAAAATGGCATCAAATGGAGGTCCGTGGCGTAATTCATATAAAACTGTGCGTACTTGAAATTAACACTGTTGAGAACTGCTTTAAATAAAAGGTAGCTGAAGCACATTCATTGTGTGAGTGCTAGTAGCGATTCAACTGTTATCTATACAGTTAAGGCTCTTTTGGATTACAAAGACGAAGTGAACCATGTTGTGGCGTGTAATGCATTTCATAGCTTCTGGATTTGTTTCCATGTGCTACGGCTCTGTATCAGATAAGGTTCTGAGAGGCTGATTTGGGCCCTGCTCAGGAAATGGTATAAATCTGACAACCCATACTTTCACTTTTCTTTAAAAAAAGAGAGAAAAAAGACGCCCTAAGGGTGAGAAGTGACGACCTTGCCCGCGCCTAGACCACATGAGACTGACACAATATGTCCATATATGGGCATTCCCAGATATGGTGTTGGAACAACAGAAGTTCAGGAGAGAGAGAAACACACCATGACTCCACCCCCTCTCCACCTACTCGCTCTCACGCCACCTACCTGGCCCTCAGCTCCGCCCCCATGTCATCTACCTGGCACTATTTATCCTCACTCTAACCTCCTAGAATCCCCTAAGCTTTCGTATACAGCATCATCACATAGCACCCACACAGTACCCAGCCCACAGCACTCCCCCCAGCACCCGCCACAGCGCCCCCACCACAGTGCCCCCACCACAGTGCTCCCCACAACGCCCAACACACAGCGCTCCCCAAAGCGCTCAACAGAGCGCCCAACACACAGCGTTCCCTACCACAGCGCTCAACAGACAGCAGTCCCCACAGCATCCAACACACAGCACTCAACACATAGTGCTCAACACACCGCGCTCCCCAACAGCGCTCACACAGCGCTCCCCAAACAGCGCTCAACACACAGCGCTCGCACCAGCGCCCCACAACGATCACCCACTTTCAGTCTTGGTTCCTACGGCCATCAATCAGAGCATCTGAGCATCCACGACCTCAGAACTGCCACAACGCTGTAGTCCCCCATCACAGCACTCCCACCACAGTGCTCCCCACAATGCCCAACACATAGCGCCCAACACACAGCGCTCAACAGAGCGCTCAACACACATCGATCAGCACACTGCGTTCCCTACAGCGCTCAACAGACAGCGCTCAACACACAGCGTTCCCTACTACAGCGCTCAACAGACAGCGCTCAACACACAGTGTTCCCTACTACAGCGCTCAACAGACAGCGCTCAACACACAGCGTTCCCTACTACAGCGCTCAACAGACAGCGCTCAACACACAGTGTTCCCTACTACAGCGCTCAACAGACAGCGCTCAACACACAGCGTTCCTCACAGCGCTCAACAGAGCGCCCAACACACAGCGATCAACACACAGCGTTCCCCACAGCGCTCAACAGAGCGCCCAACACACAGCGATCAACACACAGCGTTCCCCACAGCGTTCAACAGAGCGCCCAACACACAGCGCTCAACACACAGCGTTCCCTACTACAGCGCTCAACAGACAGCACTCAACACACAGCGTTCCCTACTACAGCGCTCAACAGACAGCGCTCAACACACAGTGTTCTCCACATCGCTCAACAGAGCGCCCAACACACAGCGATCAACACACAGCGTTCCCCACAGCGCTCAACAGAGCGCCCAACACACAGCGATCAACACACAGCGTTCCCCACAGCGCTCAACAGAGCGCCCAACACACAGCGCTCAACACACAGCGTTCCCTACTACAGCGCTCAACAGACAGCGCTCAACACACAGCAGTCCCCACAGCGTCCAACACACAGCACTAAACACATAGTGCCCAACACACAGCGCTCAACACACAACGCTCCCTAAACAGCGCTCAACACACAGCGCCTATCGCGACAACGATCACCCCCTTTCAGTCTTAGTCCCCAGTCCCACAGCCATCAATCAGAGCATCTGAGCTTCCACAACCTCAGAACTGCCACAACGGCGTAGTCCAGCAGTGGCTCTTTGTCTCTCTTTCGGGGCTTTAGCATAGGGGTCTAGTCCACACCGTCCCAACAACTAATGCAGTGGCCCTTATGTTTTCTCTTTGGGGGTTCAGTTCGCATTGCCGCTGACGGTGCAGACGATTACGCTATACGACCCCTACCCCAAAGACTCCAGGGTCAGCGACCCTCCCCGGAACCTACATCCCCTATTCCCTTTCTCCATTCATGATCATCCCTTCCTCCCATTCCCTTCATTATCATCCCTTCCTCCCATTCCTATTCATTATCGTCCCTTCCTCCCATTCCCTTCATTATCATCCCTTCCTCCCATTCCCTATTCATTATCGAATTCATCATTCATTGCTCATAATTTATTTCATTAAAACTTTAAACCTTTCATGGTGTGTTTCTTGGTTAACTCGTGAAATGGGCTTAATATCGATGACAACAGGGATCTCCATACTGTATGGGCATAAAAGGGACAAGGGCGGCCTATATATGGAGCGTGACATGAGGCATGACTGACTGACTGACTGACTGATGACGAGGTGGAGGTTTTGATACTAACTCCCAAAATCATTCGACGTGGTGTGAGCTTATCGATGTGCTGTTTTTACGAGCTTTTTTATTTATTTTAAACGACGTATCCTCCTCAGTTCTAGTTGTAAACAAAAACATCATCACAGAGTCAGGAGTTGCGTAAAGTTTCATTTTGTGGAAGATTGTGTGTTACCCGAAAAGAGCAAATAGTGTCACAAGGACTGAGTGGGGGAAGAAAACGGCCTGTAATTGCTGGGGGTCAAACAGAAGCTGGGAACATGTGGTGGAGCCGAGTGACTGGGAACAAACAAAACACTGTTGAGTGACAGAGAGAAAACAGACTGTATTTTCTCCTCTCTATACTGTACTGTGCACAACTGGAACTACAGTAAAACTGGTTCTTCACAGAGATGCCATAGAACAGCGATTCTCTTTTCATTTCAAGGAGTCAGGACTAGGGATGGGACGATACGCGATATTATCGTTTATCGTGATAAAAAACGCTCACGATAATCGTATTGTGGAGATTTAATATATTGTGATATCGTCCTCCATCATGTACTGGGATCAATTCACCTTTTATTTGCTGAGCTGCATATCCGGTACCACTTAAACCCTCTACAGGTATAATTGGTAAAAGGTACTTAAAATATACATACTTGATACAGTCTTTTTTTCACTCAAAAAATAGCCGATCTATTATAAGCTCACAACGTGTCACAACGTGACGCGTTGTGAGCTTGTAGATCTGCTATTTTTTGCCAAATGTTCCGGCCCAGGATAACGGATTTTGATTATCGTGATAATATCGTGAATCACGATTTCTTTTGTCACAATAATCGTGATATGAAATGTTCATATCGTCCCATCCCTAGTCAGGACCCCCACTTTAAGCATTATAGGCCACAGACCCCCATAATAACTCTGAGCTGATGGTTCCATTTGTACCCTCTTAAGGTGACTCTCCACCAAACAGACTACTTCACACTGCCTCAGACTGCTAGTCTGTTGTTATTTAGTTGGCATTTTAAAGTTATACTAACTTTCTTTTATAAAACAAATCTTAAAGTTGTCTTAACTATTAAATCACTAAAGTTTTAGAACACCCACTCCGTTAATTTCAGCCCCTAAAGCCTTCTGTAAATATGTTTTCTATGATCCTGGCCGGGGTCCGGATTTCGCGGCAAAATTACGTCATCTGCATCATCTGTATACGTTGTGTATACGTTGGCCAATCACATCGCGGATCATGCACACATGATACACTGCCAATCACAGCGTGTCTTGCCATCTCTTCAGGAAGTAGACTCCCTCAGCATCAGTGTTTACGATGGTGAAGGATTCTTGCCTCTTACTCCCCAAATCCTGGTCAGAAAATTACGTTCTACCCCTCTACGGATTCGTATCGGTCGCGGTGGGTCCCGCGGTGGTTTGCGGCCCCGCTCCGGTGGTCCGCGGCGACACCGGGCGAAAAACGGCCGAAAGAAGCAATACCGCTACTGACCACTAGTTTAGCAACTTACACAGTATAGCTTTAACATTGACCGCCACCGATTTCTTTCGACCTTGGTCGTTCCATGCCACGCTTTTTCATTGTCTTACCTTTTAAAAGTAGTCACAGCATGTCCATCTCAAAGACAGTAATCCACTAAGCGGTTCCAGAGATATCAGCAAGTGTGTCGGTGTTGTTTACATTGCGTCACCTCTGCAGGAACAGGAAACAGATATATGGGCATTCATTGTCCTGCAATATTTAACATGGGAGCCAATGTAGATTATTTTATTTTTTATCACGCCTACCTCCTGTTTCCTGTTAGAAACCGGAATTTGATCTTTTTTATTTTGATTATTAATTAAATTAAATCAAATAAAACAATCACTCGTCAAACTCATCAGTGGTGCACTGGAACATTGGTTATAACTCGTCATACTCGTCATAAAGCAGTCAATGCTTGTAAGCGTGTAGATCTGCTATTTTGTTCACCTATAATGCATGTGCATGTGCTCAAAATTGGAATGCAAGGGTTTAGGTGGGATATGTCAATCCATTTATTAACAGACGTTCAGATATAACATAAACTCACTTGATGTCATATACATTGACTGCAGCCAGCCAACACACGGCTATCATGGACACGGTCGAAAACTGTGTGGCTTTCCCCATTGCACACCTGCCCACAATCACTCACAGCCAGGTATAAATGGGTAACCACCCCCTGTGGTGGTCATCATGGTGAATTTAATAATGCCAATGCCTGTGATTGACATGACATCATCGCTACCAGACCACCAAGATAAACCAAAAGGGCAATTTGGCTCCAACACTACTTTTTGTTTTTAATTCTTATTTCACAATCCCCCCCAAGATTTAAAATTTTAAAGAAAACACATAAAAAAATAATAATAATAATTTCATCCATAATTAAAAAAAGTTGTGAAAATACCAGATCTACCAGGGGCAAGGTGGAGGGGCCTTAATTATTTAGCTATTGATTATTTTATACTTTAGCTATTGAAAAATAGCAGATCTACAAGCTCACAGCGCGACACTGAGACCTTGTAGATCTGCTATTTTTGAAAAGCCATGAAAATGTGTGCAATTCTTTGAATATATGTATTTTTTAAGCAAACATTTGTAGCTCAGATTTTGCTTCTGGGTGGTCCCTGGAACTAAATATTTTGAGATGGGAGTCTGTGGCCAAATATATATAATTTTTGGGGCTCCTGAAAAGGTTTGAGCACCACTGACATAGAAACATAGGTTTTTCAAAAAACCATAGAAGGGTTTAAGCCCGGATCATAGTCGGGTCCTTCCACCGCGGTGTAGTCTTTTTGAGTCATGAAACTACAACGTTACATCATTCCTCGCGGTGGAGAGCTTTCCACCGCGAGTCCCAACACATCTCACTGTTTTTACTATCAGACAGACAGGCTCTGCACCCCGTTCACTGATTGGTCGACCTGAACCGGTCTAGACGGGGTAAAGGACTTCACCGTGGGCCGTGACTATGATGGCCTGCACTTATTTTCTGACTTGAGGTGGAAAGCTTTCCACCTCAAATTCGCGGTGGATAGCTCTCCACCGTAGACTCTGATCCGGGCTTTAGAAGACACTTGTAGAATCGGGTCAAAAATATTCACACATTTCACAAAGACTTCACACATTTTCCTTTAAAAAATAGCAGACCTACAAGCTCACAGCGCGCGCTTGTAGATCTGCTATTTTTCAATAGTTAAAGCACAAAATAACACGTAACAATGCATTCCCAGTCTAAATGAGTTAAACCCCCTCCCCCTATGAAGAACATTCATGGGGGGCCCCCACAGTGAATCCTTGTACCCAGGGCCCAGACTTTGGTGAGACACCCCTGGGCATGGAACCCTGTAACATGATGACTGTGTTACTGTATGGTTCTGCTGAGTGATGGAGAGCAAACAGTCTCCCTTTACCTCACTACTGCGTATGTGCGTGCGTGCGCTCACGTGTGTGTGTGTGTGTGTGTGTGTGTGTGTGTGTGTGTGTGTGTGTGTGACTGTGTGTGTGTGTGTGTGTGTGTGTGTGTGTGTGTGTGTGTGTGTGTGTGTCAGTGTGTGTATGTGTGTGCGTGTGTGCGTGCGTGCGTGCTTACGTACGTGCGTGCGTGGGTTCGTGCAAATGAGTCACAGGCCCGCTAATGAATCCCAGGCCAACTGGATTCATGTCTAACTGGTGTCCTTGTGTGCCCTCATTTTTTTTCGGGGCTACCAAGCAACAGCCCCGGAGCTGAACTATATGGAGACAACATGGCTCCCTGTGTCTTTTAAAGAGCAAACTGTGCAGCATGCGTCTGTCTGGCTGCGCTGTGGTCGAGCTCTCCACAAACAACTATTACCCATTGTGGTGTAAAGTAACTACGTTTACAGTTACTGTACTTAAGTACAATTTCCCTGTGCTTTTACTTCACCCGAGTAATTCCATCTCCTGCTAATTAATACTTCTACTCCACAATACTTCTCTCAGGCAAAAGTTTTACATTTAACCTTGCTACATTTATTTGACAGCTTTAGTTATGCGTTTTCAAAAAGCAGAAGGATAAAATACTATAAGTAGGCCTACAGTACACATATTTTGATGCTAATACATTTGTGCTTTGATTAACTATGTAAGACTTACAAAGTATTTTCTCAAGTACTTTTTCCACTACGACTATTATGGTTTCATTGTAAAATGTAATGGGCAGGAAACTCATTGCATACCTTACCCATAGATTCATTCACAACATGTTTGCACTGTAGACTATTCGTTGCTTTCGGATGGAAACCTTGTGTGTCCAAAACCTTACTTTTCAGGGAATGGAAGAAAATAACCTGTGTAATCCAGTGTTATTTAGGCGCAAACGGTACCGTATATTGATTGGTTAAATATTATAAAATCTACTGTCTACAAACATGTAGATTAACTGTTATTGCACAACGCTGTCATACCGGTACAACAAAGTAAAACATAGGGCATTCATTTATGAGAATGTATATATAAAGCTAAAATATGGAAATGAGCAGGCCGGCTTTACTGGGCGATACATTTTGTTTATCACATAATGGACTCAAAATGATCAAATAATTGTCAATAAAACACTTTTCCAAATAAAATGACCACGGTAAAGATGCCCGTCGCCCGCTATTGTGTAACCTGACTATGTTCAAAGGGATACAATTTATTATTGCTTAATGGAAAAAAAATCCTGCATTGCAGCTTTTAGGAGGGGCTTTCAGGTGGGGAAGTTTTGATTTCTACACCTTTTTTGTTAAATCAATCATGTGACATATTATGTGATACATCAACATACCATATCCATCCTGCTGATAAGCAATGAAGAAATCTAGTTTCTCAGCCCATCTGATAACCTGTAAATCCGTGATGTTATCGTTTTGGAGGCTGTAGTATCAACACACTCAAATGTCAAACTCTGAAAGGTTAAACAAGCCAATATGATTTGTGGAGAGGTTATAAAAAGGTCCTCCCATTCAACTTTTGCTTCATTCAGTAAATAAATGTCTGTTATAAAGTTTAAACTAAGTTTACTCTGCATGTCTCCCTCTCCGCTTTCCTACTGTCTGTTTCTCCTACACTGTTTCCCTCTCAGTTTTGCAATTGTCTGTTTATCTTGGTGGACAGCCTGGGTGAAAGAAATACAATAAAACAGAACACAGAATAAATGTTGTTATCAATATGTGCAAATCTCTCATGTGGGTGTGGTGAGTGGCGGATTAATTTAAACACAAATAACTCTGATGCAGAAAATAGACAATGAAACAAGACACAACTCAACAATGGAGACAGGATGTCAGTAAAAGTAAAAGAAGAGTTCATTGGTTCATCCTGATAAGAAAACAGCTCTGCATAATATTTTCCATATCAGAATTTCTATAAATAGAACCTGGGTCAGTTCCATTTTACCCCTCACAATGGACCCGTTAACCCAAACACAGGTTCGGGGACTTGGGTTGTCACACGGGGGGGGGAGTGGGACTGAGTTACTAGGGCCCAAGGTGGAGGGGACTTAATGGGGGGGGAGTGGGACTGAGTTACTAGGGCCCAAGGTGGAGGGGACTTAATTATTGTATACTTTAGCCATTGAGAGTATTTAGCAATTCTAAGAGGGAAAATTAAAAAGGGGGGTCTAATTACTTTTACTTTCCATATAAAGTCTACTCTTGGTCTATCGATAAATGAGTGTAATCTCTGTGTTGATGTCAGGGTGCGGGTTTGTCTATAAGTTGTAATATAATGTCCATGTATTTGCTAAAGAATCACAGTGTTTACTTATTCATATCCATAATAATAGATTTTCCCATTAAAAAACCTGCTCTATTGACAGGCTTCACATGCACAGATTTAATGTATTTGCTTTGCTGAGTAGTTACTATATCGATTTTAAATCATTGAATCGAATCGTATCGCCCTGAATGAACCAATATTGTCCATGTATCATTATCGTCAACCATGTATCGTGATGTGTATCGTATCGTTGTTCAAATGTATCGTTACACCCCGACTCTCACAGTTACAGTTACAGTAAGTGGCCTTTGGACCTGTGTTGGGAAGCAGTGCGCTAGTATTTACCATCAGCTTTTAGCAATTTTCCATTAGCACTGCCATTTGTTCCCAGAGGTTTTATCTAACATTGTTTCACAAGAATAATCTCCCTCTCCCTCTCACTCTCTCTCTCTCTCTCTCCCCTCTCTCTCTCTCTCTCTCTCCCTCTCTCTCTCTCCCCTCTCTCTCTCTCTCTCTCTCTCTCTCTCTCTCTCTCTCCCCTCTCTCTCTCTCTGCCTCTCTCACTCTCCCCTCTATCTCTCTCTGCCTCTCTCTCTCTCTCTCTCTCTCTCTCTCTCTCTCTCTCTCTCTCTCTCAGACAGAGACATTCTGTCTGTCGTCTGTCTGATCTCACCTCAGCTGCTCTAACTCTTCAAGTGTTTCCATTGTGTGTGTGTGTGTGTGTGTGTGTGTGTGTGTGTGTGTGCGTGCGTGCGTGCGTGCGTGCGTGCGTGCGTGCGTGTGTTTTGTAGTTCTTATTTCTGACAGATATTTTTGGGAGGCTGGTTGTATAGCGCTGCTAGCTGGCAGCCTTACTGGCAGCACAGGAAATTAAATTACTCCCAAAATCAAATCAGATTTTATTTTTAGCACACATCACACACAACATAACATCACAGGAGAAACAGCTCTGGGAAATACAACCCCATACAACAATGGTTTGACACTCAAACCAAACATATATGCTGATGTTGGGCAGAAATCTCATATTTTAATATTTCAACTTTTTAATGTTTCATAATTTAATGCCTTAGTTCAGGGGTCTTCAACAGGTGGTCCGGGACCCCTAAGGGGTCCCCAGAGTTACTGCAGGGGGTCCTCCAAATCGTTGTGTGATGGAAACTTTGAACCCTAGTGTCCATATCCTGAGAACTTTAGCCAAAAATAGCAGATCTACAAGCACACACCGCTTCACGCTGAAAGGCGTTGTGAGCTTGTAGATCGGCTATTTTTGGCAAAGAGGTTTGGTGTAGAGGGGGAAAAGGGCAGACCAAGTATTGACGGTCAAATATCAGAAAAAACAAATTGACATGAATCCAAAATACAATGATGATTGTGCTTGTCAAACGATGAAACTATATGGAATCTATGAAAAGGTTGTGGGGGTCCCTGCTTCATCTCTCTCTCAGCTAAGGGGTCCTCGGCCTGAAAACGTTGAAGACCCCTGCCTTAGTTCATTGTAGAACATTGCCGCGCAATAGTAACACAAATAACCAAACTGTGAGTGTGTGTGTGTGTGTGTGTATGCATGCATGCGTGGGTGTGCGTGATGTGTGTGCGGGTGTGTGTGTGTGTGTGTGTGTGTACATGTGCGTGTATGTGTGTGCATGTGCGTGTGCGCGCGCGTGTGTGTGCGTGTGTGTGCGTGTGTGCGCGTGTGCGCGTGTGTGTGTGTGTGCGTGTGTGTGTGAACCGAAGCTGTTCCCTAGCTGCCAGAGTGGCCACCTGCTAACAATTACCTGCAATCAAGCCTGTCAGGAACTGTATTTAAAGCTGTATTTCACTCCTCTCTAGGAAAATGTTTGAGAGTGGTGTAAAGTAACTAAGTACATTTACTTAAGCACTGTATTAAAGTAAAAAAGTTAGGTATTTGTACTTTACTTGAGTATTTCCAATATTCAGTACTCTTACTCCTACTCCACTACATCTCAATATTGTACTTTTAATCCATTACAATTATTTGATAACTTTAGTTACTAGTTACTTTGTAGATTTACCACTTCATCTTGTATACAGTACGTTTCGGCCATTTGAAAATAGCCAATCTACAAGCTGTGTGTCGCATTACAATGTGACGCATTGTGAGCTTGTAGATCTGCCATTAATATATATATATATATATATATATCTATATATATATATATATATATATATATATATATATATATATATATATATATATATGTGTATCTATATCTATATCTATATATATATATATATATATATATATATATATATATATATAATACATTTTATATATTTGAAAACTTGTGAAATGGGACATACAAAAAGTACATTTTGGTACCAATATTTTGTACTTTTACTCAAGTACAGGACTTTTACTTATAACAGAGTATTTCTACTTTGCTTTTGATACTTTTACTTAAGTTAAAATGTGAGTACATTCCCCACTACTGGACAAGGGTTCCAATCCCCAGTGTTACAGTTGCAGTAAAACGTAAGGATTGCAGCTTTAAGTCTTGGTCTTTGCCAGATTGCCTTGTGTTTCATGCCAAGCTCGCATGCCTATTGTCAAGCCTTGTTTTTGTGAACAGATACTGACTGTTGCTCTTTTAGAAGACAGCATTTTGCCAAACCCTTGCCTGTACCTCTAGCTTTCTGCACTTTGTTTTGTTTTCAGAACCGTCACAGCTTGACCATATCCGTCCAGACGGGTAACACCTGACACTGTGGTTCCCCTGACACATCACTGTGACATCACAGGTGACATCATAGTGATGTCAGATACTCAGAGCAGGGATCTCCATATATGGGCAAAACAGGTGACATCACAGTGATGGCAGATACTCAGAGCAGGGATCTCCATATGGGCATAAAAGGGATTCTGTTAGGGATCTCCATATATGGGCATAAAATGGGATTGTATCCCAGATGATGCCCTGTTGAGAAAACCACACTAACAGAATCCATATAGTCAGGATTTGCTAAAGGACAGGAAGGACTGGTATCAACATATAATCATAGGGATTAAGTTGATGTTGATAGTTGTGCTTGGTGCCAATGTAACTCTCTCTAGAACCCGTTTAACCGTTTTATTTCCTGCCAACTCAACTGATGGCAGACTTTGCATGTAGTTGCATGTCAAATCGTTTTTTTGCTTTATAATTTTGGTTAATATTGTAGTCTCGTGAGTCATGGTATTGCTGCTTAAAATATCTAAAACCCTCATTGACTCATAGAGCGATCATTTAAATTGACTTTCACAAAAGTGCAGTTAATAATCCATTATGCGTTGGAATCATTTACCAAAAACATTTACCAAAAACACAGGATATACAATATAGTACAGTAGAGAGTAGAGTTTTTGGTCTTTTTTTATGCCTTTATTGATAGTTCAGTAGACTGTCAAATCAAGGCTGTACGTACACACTCTTTCATGAATTCCATGTTGGTCTTTACGTTAAGAAACTTAAAAAGAGTTTTGTGAATAAGGGGGGAAAAAAATCAATAAAATAATAATCTGACCGATTTTTTCAAACTATGGACCAATTCTTGCCTAGGCCTTCTGTGTTTTAGACAACAAAGTCCTATGGCCAATCATGGGGCTCTATCATGCTACAATTTACAATTTAGGCATTTACTGTAGGGATGAACCAGTCAACAATAAACAGGGTACAAAGAAAATCAAAACATCACACCTACCATATGTCACATATAAACAACACGCTAACTAAATAACATATCTAGCATTTGTTGTCAATCAAACAGGATCTTAATAACAAGATAACAAGTAACCAACCTACACAGTTATTCAAATAGTACAATTAGCATCTTTCATACAATAGGTGGACGATATGGCAAAAAATATCACATCACTATATTCTTTTCAGGCAGGATCACGACCACAATCTTTACACTGCTAGTCTGAAGGAATACAAGAACGCTTGGTACAACAACCCAGTCAGTCAGACCGGAACAAATCTGGCGACCTCGGAACAGTCGGACCGAGTCAAATCCGGCGAGCTGAGTCGGCTGAAGCTGACTTCGCAACGTTCGGTACGACAACTCGCTTCCGACGGCGCTCCTCCGTCATTTAAACTGTTTCTGCCTAACTAGTCCTCACTTAATATAAGGGGCTTTAAAGTTATACTGTGTAAGTTGCTCAACTAGTGGTCAGTAGCGTTATAGCAAACCGCGGTCGCGTCTGCTTTTTTCGGCCGTTTTTCGCCGCGGACCGGGCCTTCAGACCACCGCGTCCGCCTCGCCGGCTCGCCCGCCTCGCCACGCATCTGTGGAGGTGTCTCTTGTCCCTCTGTGGACCAGCGTTGGGGAGTTACAGGCTAGACTTCTAGACCAGCGTAAACAAAGCTGTTGAAGCAAGCTATTTCCTGAAGAGACGTGATTGGCCGGTAGTGTATCATGTGTATGATCTGCAATGTGATTGGCCAACGTATACACAACGTATACGGATACAGATGACGGATACAGATGACGTCATTTTGCCGCGAAATCCCGCCCCTGTCACGGCTAAGTAGAAATAAAGAAAAGGCTTTTGGGGCTGAAATTAACGGAGTGGGGGTTCTAAAACTTTAGCGATTTAACAGTTAGGACAATTTTAAGATATGTTTTATAAAAAAAGTTACATAGTATAACTTTAAGTCTGTCCTTACCAACTTAACACCAGTAAGACTCCCTAATCGGGAGATAAGCGACCGTTAGGTCGGACGTATGTTGTCTACAAAAAGCAACCTCATGGTGGCGTTAGAAGAGGGGCATGTGAGAAATCAGGGCCGGAGGTTGTGGTTTGCCAGCCAAGGAGTGTGTGTGCAAAGTTTGGCATGGATAGGGACAACGGTGTCGGAGATAAGAGTAGGACTGACTGGGCTGTAGTCTGTTCTCACCAGGCGGGCCGAGTGTTCCACCTCGCTGGTGCCGACTGTTCTCACCAATTAGCCAGTAGCTATGCCCCTCCCCTAAAAGCTTTTGTCCTATGCTAGCTTAGCAACCGGCAGCTTGCCAAGGCAAACCTTGGCAAGCAGGAAGTTATTCTAAGCTAGCATTGGACGAAAGCCTTTTGGGAGGGGCATAGCTACTGGCTAATTGGGCCACTTGTACTGAGCGTCCCGCGAAAAGCAAGGTTTCCGACTATGGTTGCTGTAGTGAGTGGTCCGGCTACCGCCTGCAGAGGTGAGTTTTCAGACTGCAGTGGAAAATGGGGAGTGAGTCTACAGTCCTGACTGAGAGAAGGAGGTCCAAGGTCATTCCACAGCTTGGGAGCTTGGTGGGAGAATTATCTAGGAAGGGTAGAGTGTTGGCCAGGTTGTCTTTGGCAGTGGTGGAATATAAATGAAGTGTTAGCGTTAGTTTATGCAGGACATGGGAGTCGTCCCACCCAGCTTTAGTCAGCTGTCAGTCAGCTCTGTTCTCATACAGTACCTCATTATCATATCTGCTGGTCATTACATCACATGACTGCCATACTCCAATCAAAGCTCTCAATCAGTAAGGCTCCTTTAAATACGGCTTGCTTCCTCTACCAATGCTTAATTGGTTTCCGAAGCTTCAGAATCATTCGCTGCTAGCTGCCTCCACCTTTGCACGATCAGTCTGGCTAAGCTCAAATACTTGTGATTGTCTAATTAAGTTACATGTCAATGTTGTTAAGCTCAAATACTGTGATTTTGACTAAGTTTCATGTCAATGTATTGCTATTGTTCTGCTTGTATCCCTATGGGGGGTATTGCTTAGCGTTCCCTGATTTTGCTCAAAAAGCAGGCACAAAATTCAGGGAACGCGGAGCCCATTAACACCAAGATTAACTGTATTCCATTTATGCAATAAATGGTTAAATCTACTTAGACGTGAATGTTCCTGACTAAACCAAGCACAATCACTCAGTGGTGGAAGAATTCCTACTCAAATTCTTTACTTAAATAAAAGTCTCAATACCACAATGTAGAAATACTCCATTACAAGTAAATGTCCGGAATTCTAAATTTACTTAGAATTACAAAAGTATTGGTATCAAAATGTACTTAAAATACCAAAAGTAAAAGTACTCATTATGCAGAATGTCCCATTTCAAGTTTTCAAATGTATGCAAATCTTTTGAAAATAGCAGATCTACAAACTCATAATGCGTTGCATTGCGACACATTGTGAGCTTGTGCTATTTTCAAATGGCTGAAATGTATAGATTTACTCTAGTAGCCTACTGTACTTGAGCAAAATGTTTAGGCATTTCTATTTTTCTTAATACTTTATACCAAATAATGTACTTAACTACACAACAATTATAGTGTTAGCGTTGGTTTATGCAGGACATGGGAGTCGTCCCACCCAGCTTTAGTCAGCTGTCAGTCAGCTCTGTTCTCATACAGTACCTCATTATCATATCTGCTGGTCATTACATCACATGACTGCCATACTCCAATCAAAGCTCTCAATCAGTAAGGCTCCTTTAAATACGGCTTGCTTCCTCTACCAATGCTTAATTGGTTTCCGAAGCTTCAGAATCATTCGCTGCTAGCTGCCTCCACCTTTGCACGATCAGTCTGGCTAAGCTCAAATACTTGTGATTGTCTAATTAAGTTACATGTCAATGTTGTTAAGCTCAAATACTGTGATTTTGACTAAGTTTCATGTCAATGTATTGCTATTGTTCTGCTTGTATCCCTATGGGGGGTATTGCTTAGCGTTCCCTGATTTTGCTCAAAAAGCAGGCACAAAATTCAGGGAACGCGGAGCCCATTAACACCAAGATTAACTGTATTCCATTTATGCAATAAATGGTTAAATCTACTTAGACGTGAATGTTCCTGACTAAACCAAGCACAATCACTCAGTGGTGGAAAAATTCCTACTCAAATTCTTTACTTAAATAAAAGTCTCAATACCACAATGTAGAAATACTCCATTACAAGTAAATGTCCGGAATTCTAAATTTACTTAGAATTACAAAAGTATTGGTATCAAAATGTACTTAAAATACCAAAAGTAAAAGTACTCATTATGCATGTCCCATTTCAAGTTTTCAAATGTATGCAAATCTTTTGAAAATAGCAGATCTACAAACTCATAATGCGTTGCATTGCAACACATTGTGAGCTTGTGCTATTTTCAAATGGCTGAAATGTATAGATTGACTCTAGTAGCCTACTGCAGGGGTCTTCAACGTTTTCAGGCCGGGGACCCCCAAACTGATGGGGAGATGGAGCAGGGACCCCCTACCACCTCGTAGGGTGGGGGGGTCGGGGCTACGACTTATTTTTTATTTAAACAAGTACAAGTTACAGCGAGCAGCGTGGGCCGTACCACTACCAGTTCTAAACATACTACTTATTAACTAAGAACAAACTTATGTCAAGTATATCAACAATCTGTCAATTGCATAGTAATCATGTATTCAAGCTATTCAAAATGGATAGAATTTTTTAACATAAATGTGGAAAATGAAAAAAAAAAAAAAAAAAACATTTTTTGAAATCTTTTTTTTTTTTTCAAGCAATAATTTCGCGGACCCCCTGCAGTACCTCCGCGGACCCCCTAGGGGTCGCGGACCCCCTGTTGAAGACCCCTGGGCCCTACTGTACTTGAGCAAAATGTTTAGGTATTTCTATTTTTCTTAATACTTTATACCAAATAATGTACTTAACTACACAACAATTATAAGATTAAGATTGGGATTGAATATATCCACGCCCTATTTTATGCTTCAAGTATTCCAAAATACCCGATTTACAAGCTCACAACACGTGTTGAGAGCTAGTATGAGCTATTTTGACTTTGACTTTAGTACTGCAAGTATATAGGCTGTTGATGGCAATTCTTTAGCACTTTTACTGAAGTACACTTTTGAATACAGGCGTTTTACTACATTGTGTATAATATTGTGATATTGCTACTTTAACTTAATCTGAGTACTTATTCCACCAGCTCTTTTGGAAGGGATGAACATCCTGTGTTAGCTTATCTAAGAGAGCGGGAAGGGGTGTGACGGTGGTTCATGTCCTGTTTGCCTGTGAAACCACCATGCTCTGGATTGTCCTTCTAAATCTAAACTGTTAACATCACTAAAAAACTAAAAAATGAAGGTCACTCGCCGTTTACTTGTATAGGCCTATATATATATATATATATATATATATATACATATAATTTTGGCCATTACAGAAACACAAACGTTTCAGAGATCTGGCCTTCATCGGTGTGTAGCAAATAGCTGGGAGGGAATATGTAAAAAAATCATGAAGATCTACCTACACTTGGGCTGTGGGCAGATCGGTAACATGTCATTAGGTCGAACACCCTTTGGATCGATCACTAAAACCTAACCCTCACCCTAACCCTAACCCTAACCTCAGTAACCTGCCGACGCTGTTCGACCCAACGGGGGTTCGACCTATGGGGCAGTCCCCGGGCAGATCTTGTCACCAAGTGCAGAATCTTTGAATGAATTCCCTCCCAACTAAAATGACAGCATAATACTTACTTGCACTACAATACATACTTGCGCCCGCAGAGTGTGCAAGTACTGCGTTCGGTGGCGATCTGTCACATATCTGGCTGTGTTTACCATGTCACCATCAACAGCCAATGAGGGACCAGCATTCTTGGTGATGTCACCAACAATATAAAGCCTGGATTTCCGAGGCTACCAACAACACAACCTGATATGTAATTAAATTAACAAGGCGCGCTCTGCTGGTGCAAAAGTAGGCCATACATGGCCACAAGTGCACAAGGCGCAAGTTGGCACCTCGACAGAGTGCAGTCTGGTTAAAGTCAATGGAGAAAATTCATTCACAACGTATCCACACCTTTCCAACATCCCATCGTGCATTGCGCAGAAGTTGCACGGAGCTTCCGGCGCCGCAGCTGAGTGTGATCTACAAACTCACAACGGCTGCATCTGCGACACGACGTGAGCTTGTATGTCTGCTGTTAACCGGAAGTGTGGTGCAAAAAATTCTCCAGTAAATTCCCACGGAAAGAGGTGGATATAAATTAAACTATGTAACGTATCTATTAGCAATATGCAAGGAATCGATTCCTTGACTTCCAACTGTCTTCTGTGTTTTGTTACGATTGATATGCGACTGTCTGTCATAACTCGAACACCGTCTGACCGACTGACTTCAAAGCTGCCACATGTATCACAGAGGACCAGAGGGTGTGTTGTGCCAAGTGGGAATTCGGTCAGACCGGCGGTTGTCAAGATCCGAATATCCAAAGTCGCTGTGTAAGTCTGTGTCCCTCTCTGTCTGTGTCCCTTTAATGCCCATGTATGAAGGTTCCAGATGTCGCCAAAAGGATGTCATAGTACTGACGTCATAGCCTCAAAGCACAATGATAATGAAATTAATGTGATTGGTACTGCACCGAAGTACTACTCTCTTAATGGGAACAATGGGTCAGGTTGGCATTGTTCCCAGTTGGCATTGATCCGTCCAGCAGTTTGCTCAGGACGGACCGACAGAAAGACAGACTTATAGCTCAGCCTCTTTCTGATGGATTTGTTTTGATGGGTACAATGCTCTTCTCACAAATCATAATAGTCTGTGTGTGCATTGATGTCCTCCACAAATAGGGCTGTTGTCCTGAAACACTCCCGGAACCAACCAACCCTAGTGACAGACATGTATTGTTGGTAAAAGCTTGATTAGGCTATGGTCATATGCACCAAGGATAGGGGTGTCGCACCAAATTCTGGGCCCTGGGTACAAGGATTCACTGCGTTATCTTGTGCTTTAACTATTGAAAAAGTGCAGATATACAAGCTCACACCGTGGCACCGAGTGCAGCGCTGCGAGCTTGTATCTGCTATTTTTGAAAAATCGTGAAAAAAGTAATTGAAGGTTTTTTGAAAAACCTATGTTTCTATGTCAGTGGTGCTCTAACCTTTTCATGTGAAGGTACCCCAAAATGATACGTATTTGGCCACGGACCTCCATCTCAAAATATTTAGTTCCAGGGACCCCCAGAAGCAAAATTTGAGTTAGAAATGTTCGCTTAAAAAATACATATATTCAAAGATTTGCAAACATTTTCACGACTTTTCAAAAATAGCAGATCTACAAGCTTGCCGCGCTGTGAGCTTGTATATCTGCTATTTTTCAATAGCTAAAGTATAAAATAATTAAGGCCCCTCCACCTTGGGCCCTAGTAACTCAGTCCCACTTTCCCCCCCCTTGTGACGCCCCTGGTCATATGCACCAAGGACAGTGAGGGAGGGCTGTGGAGCCGTCTGCCTCCTCTACATTGGCATGCAGCAAGTCTAGGTCAGTAGGGTGTTATTAGTGTGGTTGCCCCAGCACGGAAACCACTCTATATAGTACTTGTCCGTCCGACTTTATTTCCTTCCATCCATCTTTCCATAAACTTTATTTTGCCACACTACTCCTCCCACAGTTGGCACGTACTTGGGCCATTATGTCAAATCGACCGGCTTCATCGGGACATGCAGGGGTATTTTGCTAAGAGATATGTTTTATATATTATAGTTTAATTGCCAGACCCATGAAATGGGTAGGCCTACATAAGCAAATGTCGGTCTGTCTGTCCGGGTTTTCTATATAAAGGGTATATATGATGATGACATGATGATGACATGCCTACAAAAGGCATGATGTCATAAATGATGATGACAGACAGGGGGTCTGGCACAACCAGGTTGACCTGGTCTAGTTTATATACATGTACTCATCATGAATTCATTTTCTCTATAGACTCCCAAATATGGAGATGACTGACATCATGGATGTCTGACATCATAGACCACATGAGACTGACACAGTATGTCCGTATATAATTTATTAGTGAATACATTTTCCCCTTTGACTTGAAAGAGGAAAATTCAAACTGTAAGACGGAATTCATTTGACACGCGCCACGGCAATCACCACACTTGCAATTTCCAATTGCATCTTTCCTAGTTATTTTTGGGACATACTGAAATAAGTTCATAAGGGTTTTGGAGATTTAAAAACTTCACTGATATAAAACCTTAAAACACAGCAGACTGAACCCCAGAATCCCCGATACATACTCGCATTGGGTCTTTCAAATCTTGTCTGTCTTGTTGTTCAGCGAATGTGCATTTCCCCGGACCTACAGAGGGCAGGAAAGTCAGGTGTGAATCTTGTGTTCATGTGCTCCAAAGTGTTAATTTAACGGTGAGTGTAAATTTGAGATGTTAACGAGTTACAGACCCCTGTAAGTTTCCATTTGGAACACTGCTGGTCCCCTTACCCGATGATGAAGACCACGCTGACCTAGTTTACGTCTACTGACAAAAAAAGTGTGAAAACACTATGAACTATTTACACATGAATACTATCACTTAGACAAAGAATCAAGCATAGCCAAGTTAGAAGTTACGAAAGAGACATAGGGTCCTATTTTCAAATAGCTGATCTACAAGCTCACAACGGGTCAATGTAGATCGGCTATTTGATTTTTTTTTAAATCTTTTTCAAAATAGTCAAAAAAAGGGCAAAGAAGTTAAGGGATATTTATAGCTCAGAGAGTATAGAAAAATGCTGGTGGTGTTTAGATGAGCTGCTCCCCTCTTTAGCAGCGACGCTATGCTTCATCTGGTCCTTCTTTTTCTGCTCTGCAAAGAGCAACTTCTGTGAAAAAGCCTATTCTTCTCTAGCCAGCTTTAGTTTATCCTCCTCCCAGTCCCACTTGTTCCTCTCCTCTTGCTCCATGGCTTTCATCATCTCTTCTTGTGAGAGAAGCCTTTCAATCAGTTTGTCTTTATGTCTCCTCCAACTCTGGTTCATTCTTGAAGGTCTTCATAGTCCTCCATAGCCTGATTGAAGTGCTGCTGCAAGGGGTGTCGCACCAAATGCTTTAACTATTGAAAAATAGCAGATATATAACTGTGCTTGTACTGTTTTTACATTTCTGTCTAATAAAATATTCAATCAACCCCCCCCCCCCCCCCCCCCCCCTTATTCTCATCCACACCCTCAGGGTAAAATAACAGCCCCTCGCGGACATCACAAAAGACATAATAAAAGGTGATAAAACGCCTCTATTGTGGTCAGCTATTTAAAGCCAGTGTGCTGTTAACACCAGCATTAAATATAGCTTATGGCAAAACATTACCTCACACAGCACAACAATGGCAGAAACACACTCCCAACTGTCCAGATAGTTAGGTAAAGTTAGCCGAAAGTTAAACCAATCTGGGAACTAAATCAAAATCAATATCTTTCTTCACAAATGTGTTCATAAAGCTGTCTACTATCACCTCTGAACTTTCTCAATCACAACTCCCTTCGGAAACTTTGTGGGGGCCAATAAAAGTTGGGGGTATCCCGAGGGCCTGGGATTAAAGGGGGAAAAAATAAAAAAATATGAGTGTATGAGGTGTGTAATTAGGTTATTTTGGGGCTGCTGAATCCATTCCAACCATTAGTTTTCAGTAATAATTACTCCTTGGCCATAAAATAGGCCACGAGACATATAATATTGGCAATAAAAAAATTGTTGGAGTAGGGTTTGAATTCATGAAAACTATTCAAGATCAGGTGGGTAAGCGCACATCATGACACACAGGATAACATGATACAATCTGACAAGGAACACTTAAAAGGGTTTAAAACATAGGGACTAACAGGACACAGGTGAACTCGAATGACATGATTGGCTAAGCCTTAGCCAATTAGGCCTATTTTATGGCCAAGGAGTCATTTTAACTGAAAACGAATGGTTGGAATGGATTCAGCAGCCCAAACATACCCTAATTACACACCTCATACGCTCATATTGGCCATTTTTTTATTTTATCCCCTTTAATCCCAGGCCCAGGTATCCCGATACCCCCAACTTTGATTGGCTCCCACAAAGTTTCCGAAGGGAGTTGTGATTGAGAAAGTTCAGAGGTGATAGTTGACACCTTTATGAACACATTTGTGAAGAAAGATATTGATTTTGATTTAGTTCCCAGATTGGTTTAACTTTCGGCTAACTTTACCTAACTAAGAGGGTCTGAGAGCACTGGATGGACTAAGTGACGCAGGTGGAACACAGGTTACCTCCAAGCCGCCCACGCCTTGACACTTGCAGTGGTGGACAAAGTAATCAGCCCTTATTGAGTCAATTCTTTTTAACCTTTATTTAACCAGATAAAAACACATTGAGACATAATCTCTTTTACGAGTGTGACCTGGCCAAGAGGCAGAAATAAAAAAAATACACAATCCGTGCTTTACATACAAGACATCAACAACAAAAATAGAACATCCATGATACACAAACAGATACCCAAGAACAACTCAAAAAATTCAAAATTTACACTAAATAAAAACTAGTTTACATTTCTCAGGTAGCAATACACGCACAATGTGCACAATGTACCCACAAAGGAAGAGATCTACAGAGCAATTATTATAAGTCTAAACAAGTGCAAGTGTTTGTAGATCTGTCTAGAGTGATTCTCTTAAAACTTCTCAAAGGAATTAGCACAGCCATTTTGAGTCTGGAATGAAGGTCATTCCATGACCATGGGCCAAAAAAAGAGAGGCTTTTTTTGCCTCCCTCAGATATAAATGCAGGTACTACACAGCGTAACCAGGCATTTGATCTGAGATTTAGCCCATTCTTGACCAGATCAAATTTGGAGGAAATGTAAAAAGGAAGCTCAACTACAGTACAAGTGAAAGTTGCTTTGTAAAATGTATACGGGAGTGCTTGCTTAGGTATTCAAAAGTAGGCCTACAAATTACAAAGTACATTTTCTTTCTAATTGAATAAAAATACTCAAGTAAAGTACAGTGCTCATGTAAACAATGATAATAAATGTTATCTACTTTTCAAAGCAAAGTTACAAAGTGCTTTCCAATGGCAGAATATGTAATACTACAGTGCAACAAGATGAAACAACAACAGATCATACAAATAAAAGGTGACAATTAAAAACTAAAAGAACACATGAGTGAAATCCTTGGTATATATGCAAAGGCATACTCCCTACACGAGTGTTTCCACAGAGTCCCTGGAATCCACTTTGAGAAACACTGCCCTACACCAAATGCCTTGACAGAAGTTTTCTCCTCAGTAACAATATGGAACAGTTTGCCCCCTATTGTTGGTTGGAGATATCACATCAAGTACTGAAGCTGTTAGCAGGTTATTTAAAACAAACATTTTATACATTGTAGCCTAAAACTTTCATTACCTCGCTTTATTATATAAGTTGGACATATTTAGGCAAGTCTGGCAGAATATATCACGCCTGGGGAAGGAAAATAGTCGTGTCTTTGTAGGTTTTGTAAACATTTGGTGTCACGTGCGGGAGCATGAAACTTGAAACTCAGACAATTACACCCCCACATTCTCTCTCTGCCACACTCCCACTCCCTCTCTTCGCAGACAGTCTCACTCACACGCACGCACGCATGCACGCGCACACGCACGCAAGCGCGCACGCACGCGCGCACGCACGCGCGCACGCGCACACACGCACGCACACACACACACACACACACACACACACACACACACACACACACACACACACACACACACACACACATACACACACACACACACACACCCCTTGCCTGAATTAACCCCATGTGTGTGTAGCCTGTAAGCTTGTAAATTGGTTGCCCCAGCAACTCATCTTAAAGACTAAAAGACTCTAGGGCCCTATTATGATCCAGGTCTTATGCCTTATGCCTTAACTGCTTTGCCTTTTTTTACTATTTTGTTTTTGTTTTTTAAATATTTCAAATAGCTGATCTGCAAGTTCACAACGTGCAGATGTAGATGAGCATTTGCAGTATTTAACTCTCCTACTGCCAGATTATTTATTTATTTATTGGGTCTGGTGCCATCAAAAAGCGGCTTACCTTTGCGACGTTATAGTAGATAGATAGACATTTTTTTTTTTTTTTTTTTTTGATTGTGCACTTTGGTCTGCCAGGCAGCAGAGGGCGGCGTCATGCGAGAATGAATGTGAATTTGCCTGTTATGTGATTCAGACCAGTCACTGGCCACAGAGCCTCACAGCCAGAGAAATCAACAAGGAAGTGAATTGGTCTCCGTTGATGTTAACGCATAATGGATTTTTTACACCATCACCGCGGAAAATGTGTTTACAGTACACGGCGGCGCGACCCCTCATCAGCTTCAACAAGGTAAACGAACGAACGAACGAACGCGAACGAGCGCCGTATTGGCGCGGAGGTCTCTTGAGAATTGGGGCGAACAGGAACGTCCAAAGCGGTATAAGAGTTAAAAATGTTTTTCAAAATAGTGAAAAAAAGGTAAAGAAGTTAAGGCATAAGGCATAAGACCTGGATCATAATAGAGCTCTGCAAGCTCACAACGTGCAGATGTAGATCAGCATTTGAAGTATTTAAAAATGTTTTTCAAAATAGTAAAAAAAAGGCAAAGAAGTTAAGGCATAAGGCATAAGACCTGGATCATAATAGAGCCCTAAAGGTCTAAAGGTCAATGTGAGAATCCATTTTGTGAGAAGTAGCTCAACTAGCTACCTATAGTGAGGCAATGTGTGCATGCACGTGTGCGTGCGTGAGCTTACAGTATGTGTTTGTGTCCTAGCTAACGTCGAGGGGGAGGTAAATAATCTTGTGCAGCCAGACAATCACAGATCTCAGCCTACCATACTGTCTGAATTAAACTGTAATTACTATAAAACAATGCCAGAATGTTTTATTTCAGTGACTAAGCTTCTTCTTCCATACTTGGAGCTTGTCCCTCCAAATAGGGATACAATTAGTCTCTGTAATGCCCCAAGGACTGTCCCCGGAATATTGTCCACCATCCACGCACGCACGCACGCACGCACGCACGCACGCACGCTTTGAATAAAGTCGGTTGAGATTAACTTCATTCAAATTAGATCTGTTGCGTGCGCGCACACACACAACACGCGAACGGTTTTGATTGATTGAAGACTTTATTAGAAGTTTGCATAGGAAAAGGTACAGTTTCATGACGGTACAGTTCACTGGTACAAGGTCTACTAAAAGGAGATCCATGAAAAGACTAAGCTTATTTTCACAGGAAACCATTTAAGTATCTCATATAACATTGAATGACAGACGAATAGAACACAGTACTATGCAGTAGATATGTAAAGAAAAGAAAAATGAGAGAACAAAAAAAGAGTCTAAACAGTAATTAAGTAAGTATATACAAAGATGGGGCAGGGGAGGGTAGGGTTGGGCTAGGTTAGTTTTTTTTACCAGTTGCGAACGGCTGCTGCCTGTAAGTGGTTTTTCAGGGCAATTTTAAAGGATGCTAGTGATCCACACTCCTTTATGGCCTTCGGTAAGGCTTTCCACATTTTGGTGGTATAGCAGAAAAAAGAGTTTGACCCTTTGTTGGTTTTGACTCTGGGTTGAAAGTGATCTGTGGCGCTGCCTCTGGTGTTGTAATTATGGACATCCTTAATGTTTATAAGTATTTTGACAGGTACTTGGGTATCATAGTGGTGTAGTGTATCTTGTACACCAGGCCCATTGCAAGTTGCTGTACTCTGTCATCTACTCTGAGCCACCCCACTCTTAACTGGTGAGTAGCGGTGAGGTGAGTCTGATAGGGAAGGTTAAGCAGGACCCTAATTAGTTTATTTTGGGCTGTTTGGAGTTTAGTTTTCAGGGCTTGTGGGGCGTCACGATACCATATGTGGACTCCGTAGTCAAAGAGGGGCTGGATTATTGCACCAGCTATGGTCTTCAATGTGTTGAAATTGACCATTGGGGCGATCCTCTGTATAGGAAACGAGTTCGTTGGTTGATTTTATTTATTACTTTAGAAGTCATCTTTTCACTGGAAAGATTAGCTTCAAGGATACATCCTAAGTAAGAGATTTCGTTTTTTCGTGTTATAACCTTGTCACCCACTTTGATTGTGAAGTTATCGACGGTCTGAATGGACCTTAACAGGCTGGATATTATGAAAGAAACACAATCTTTAATGTTCCCATGTTCTATTACCATTGTGCCTCACAGTATATGGGTTCATGAGATTGGATTGCTCATGTTATATTAACCATCTTTCCCCTTATTCAAGGGTTCTAAACACACACGCACGCATACACGCATGCACGCACGCACGCCACAGCCACACACACATGCGCGCGCACACACATGCGCGCGCACACACACACACACACACACACACACACACACACACACACACACACACACACACACACACACACACACACACACACACACACACACACAGTGCATGCCTGGACAAAAATGGCAGCTGGCAGGGCAGCCTACTGGATAAGCCAACCATGACACTTCATTTCATGCAGCTTCTACTCCTGATGGAATGACAGAACCACTGGTGTCACACACTTTGACTTTTTTTTCTTTCTCTGTCTCTAGTTTTTTGCTCTCTCATACTGTTTTCAGCTCTCTGTGTAATATTTTCTATTGATGCATTTATGTTTGTATTAAATTACTTACATTTCAATCTGCAAATGGAACTCATATCAAGGGTGCCAGAAGATCGTCTGGCAGACTGCAGAGAAACCCATTGAATACTATCTATACAGATTTGTATGCACAGTTTCCTCATGTGTTTGTGTCTAGGACAAAGTACCCACCCATGGGCTTGTCTGATGTGCTATGAGAGATCAGCAATGTTCACTGCATTTAAAGGCTACTCAAGTAAATGTACTTTGTTTCTGTTCAGTACTAACTACTCTAGCAACCAACATGAAACTGTACAAACGAAAGCTCTTGTGTTGTGAACTAGATCAGCTATTTTCCACAAGAGATTTGGTGTAGTGTGGAAAGATAACTGACCAAGTACTGAGCCAAAGTCAGCTAAGTATTAGTTTACCAAGTATAGAGGGTTTAAGTTGTTAAACCTTGATTCATGTGTGGTCTTTCTTTTGTCAATCAATTTGAGCCAGTTTGTGACAACATGGGGGGTTGTGGCTAGACAAAAGACCAGTATTACCTGGGAAACTCATGTACTATAATTTAGTAATTACCCCTAATTATCTGTTTTGTGCAACTCATTCACATGGGATGAGCAAAGTCTGTATTTCAATAGAATCTACTGCCATTATCCCCTCGGATATGACTGAAAATGTCAATGCTCTGTGTGACATAATAATAAGGGTAATAATAATAATAATAATATAAACATAATACTTGTCAAGTCAAGTCATATTTATTTACAGTATATAGCACATTTAAAAACCATAGCTGTTGACCTCAAATAATTTCCAATCAAGGATGACTAGCAACAACATGATAGCCATATAAAAGCAAGTTAAAAACAAGGAAACCATATTGTAAACGAATGAATGAAACTTAAGATGGACATTTTCCTTTCATTATCTTTTTCCGCATTGTGTAGTTTGAATTCACTTAATCCGTGTTTATTGCATTCTTTCTCTCTCTCTCTCTCTCGTGTTCCTATTTTATGGCATCTTTGAGTCAAATGTTTGTTAGCCCCTGTACAGTATAGGTCAACTTGTGTACCTCTATTGTTATTTAATGTGTTGGGTTCATTACTGGTAGAGGTGTACAACTATTTTATAGGGTGCAAATGGGCCTATTTACTTGTGTCTGAAGGCTGTTGTAACTGTAAACAATTATTTGAAAGGAAACATAAGGGCTAAACAGTTCTAGTCCCAGCCAAGACTAAATGTCTCACTTTTCTCAATGTAAAAATAGAAGGAAGACACTGATTCATCTGCTCAGAATGTGAAAAAGATGGGGGCGCGGGGGCATAGTCGGTAGTGCTCTCGCCTCACAGCTAGAAGGTCCTGGGTTCGATTCCCTCCGCAGGACGCTGGGAGCTTGGGGCGTGTTCTCTCCTCCACGTCATCAGCACCCATACCCTAAGTCGGGTTGGGGAAAGGGCCTTGCATGCTCTCCCCGTATCTCCTGGGGTATAGCCTACGTACCTTGACAAAAACATGCAGTAATCCCGGTCTCTTTAATGCCTGCCCCTGGTCAGCTGGGGCGCCTGATGAATGGGAAAGGAACTGGTTGGAATACGTGTTCCGTATTAAATATAAGCTTTTAGAGTTCAGATGACCCTTTTGTTGAGATAGAGTGCTCAGACTTGACTGATTCCAGTCTGAATATGCCAAAACTCAGGGCTGCCAGTCCAAACATAGCCTTACTGTGTTAGGTCACATATGGGATTGGCTTCTCACAGTTGGAGAGAATTGAAGCGAATGAGGTGGAGGTGGAGGTTCTGTTCTGTTTTCTGTCTTTATGAGTTGTGTTTACAAGCGGTAAACCTTGAGGTACTCTGACGCCAAACACAATTCCTGTGGTTTGGTAGAATTATGGGCTGAGGACACCCGGAAGTATATATCCGGGTGCTATGTGTGTGTGTGTGTGTGTGTGTGTGTGTGTGTGTGTGTGTGTGTGTGTGTGTGTGTGTGTGTGTGTGCGTGCGTGCGTGCGTGCGTGCGTGCGTGTGTAAATAGAAGCTGACAGGCTAAAGTGTTTGAAATGACCCCTCAGAAATGGAAGATCAGTGTTAGTTTCCTGGGGCAGTGGTTCCCAAACCTTTTCCTTGGAGTCCCCCGGCCTTCTCATATCTGACACAATTAGCTGCCTGAAATCTGGAGCATTACGAAAGTCTGACGTCTCATTAGTTCGGCGTGCAGTTAGGATTAGCGTATATGGGTTAGAGATAGTTGCGACCGTAGGGAGCAGATAGTATCAAAACCTCTGTCTCATGTCAGTCAGTCAGTCAGTCAGTCAGTCAAGCCTCATGTCACGCTCCATATATGGCCGTCCTTGTCCCTTTTATGCCCATAGATGGAGATCCCTGATGTCATCAATATTAAGCCCATATCTCAGAATGCCCATATATGGACATATTGTGTCAGTCTCATGAGGTCTGTCCCTTTTATGCCCATATATGGAGATCCCTGATGTCATCAATATTAAGCCCATATCTGGGAATGCCCATATATGGACATATTGTGTCAGTCTCTGTTGTTTCAGCACCCTTAGGGCGTCTTACTAGTTTTAGGTCCACGGTCCAAATACATGTTCCGTGTGCCGTAAATTAAAGTTTTTTCTTCGTTTTCAGCGTGAGTGTGTTGTGTCTTTCTCTGTGTGGCAGAGTCTGGCAGAATCTATGATCAGGACTCCAAATGCTCCGGTGTTTACACAGAAGCGCTAATAAACTGCATTTTGGGAAAGTGAAAAACAGCCGTTGTGGTTGTGTACATATGCATTGATATGGTCAATGTCTGAGTGCAAGTTCAGATCAATTGCTCAAGCCACTAAGGAGAACCTACTGGGGGAAACTCCCCCGTCAGGTGATAAGAAGCGGCCTGCTCACTCCTCGTGCATTGATGGAAGCATGAGCTCAGTTCGGGGCCCTCCCCAGGTTGACAGAGGGAGAGCAGCGCCCAGGATTACAGCTTAGGCAATTGGATGAAAAGTTACACAAAAAAAAGAAGAAAAAAAAGGATACAGCATGTAAGATATACAATAATAATGAAATACATTTACTTCTACAGTAGTATATACTAGAGCCCGACCGATGCCATATTGTTTTACCGATCCCTATGTTTGCCGATGGTGAGTGCTAGACCACCGATTGCCGATGTTTAACTGATGTTTTGTAATAATAATATAAAATAATACTAAATAGCCCAAATTTCAAAAACCTTCAAAACCTTTTTTTACCAATGGTCCGGGGACCACCAGTGGTCCTTGAGGGATTTCCAGGTGGTCCCCAGCAAAATGATGGAGATTTGGTAACCAAATGGACCCTTTATAAGATATATTTAACTTGTGAGTGTAAAATGAAACCCAATGGATCCTTACGGGCAACGACAATATATTCTACGTTTTGGGTCTGAGTGGCTAAATGTCATTAAATGGTGGTCTAATATTACTAATAATATTAATAAAACGACCGATACATCGGAGAGATAATGACCGATGTCCGATACCGACATCGGGGTCCAAATATCGGTTTGACCGATATATCGGTCGGGCTCTAGTATATACATTAGATATAATACAGTATTAGTATAATACAGTACTGTAGAAGTAGATATATAGACATAGACAAAGAAATCCACACGTCCATACTTCTGGCTAACTTGCCATCCTCCACAGAAACTGATCTGAAGGATCCCAACCACACTTTTCAACAAACAGCAAACACATCTCATCCATTGTTACAATAAATGTGCAAATAGCTATTAAAACTCAAGTCCATTTTATTTTGAAAATAACTTTAAAGTGTAACAGTCTGCCACAAAGTGCTTCATAAATATCTATACACACACAACACAACACAACACAACACACACACACACACACACACACACACACACACACACACACACACACACACACACACACACACACACACACACACACACACACACACACTTATAACTTGTAGACACAGTGCATTGAATGCTTTGTAAAACAAAGCGGTGTGTTGAGGGATGGAATCGTTTAAAGGGGAATTTCTTAATTTAAATACAAAATAAATATATATTCTTTCAGTTAAAAAAAAAAGAAGTTCAGTAAAAACAACAATTTCCCTTTAATCAGCCATGCGCGAACCACACCCAAACTAAGATTTTCATATTAAAAACATTTTTTGCTAGTGAATCAAACCACATTTCAAATACATGTTTTTACATCTATATTACTGGTACATATTAGTTGTATACATCTGTATTAATGTCCTGCCATTTCAGAGGTTACCATGTATTGTAATAAAACCTACTTGGTTATCATGGTTTGTGGGTAAGGGGTCATATTTAAAGACAAGCTGAAATTAGAAATGTATCCCTTTTATAGCTAATATGTGGTCATAATGGTGACAACAATATATGCTAAACAAAAGAAAATAAATGATTTTGTGTGTATGTTCTTATATCAAAAAAGGTTAAATGGTACATTTTAAATAGTACATTTTGATTAGGCCTACTTCCTATTAAGCAAAAATGTCACATATGTTTACATCAGCAGGTACTAACCAACAATTATCCAATAATAATGTGACAGTGACATCATGCACTCCTCAAACCATCTTCCACAAACAGCTGCAATTCATTATGTCAGACACTGGAGGGTGGCGCTGCATGGTAAATAGTACACTAAAATATGTTACGAAAACATTTGAGGTGAAAAATATTCAATGCAGTAATTAATTTGATTCAGCACAGCCACCCTTGTTTGATCAATGATTTACTTTATGGTCCGAAGTGACCTACAGACATGGTCATGGTACTTGCCAATGCCTAGAGTATTTACTAGGCTAGGTAATCGGGAGTGGGGGTTGGGATTGACTGAGACGCGCACATCATGGACATTTCAGGTGTTTTCAGGTGTTTATACAAGACATTATTGGTTCACTGCTAATATGCAGCTTTAAGGGTACACTCCTGGTACATTCCTGAGTGTTAATTTAACTCTGACAGTGTACAAATAATGCATCTGTAATTTGTATACTTTCAGGGTTAAAAATGTGTGCATTATCGCTGAGGATTGTACTGTGTAAGTCTTGGTGTTCATAGGTTAGTTGCGGTTAACTAACCTCGCCAGCAAAGAATCAAGGACTTATTTAAAATGTATAAAACCTTATTTTTAACCAGTATGTATGGTAGAGTCTGTTAATACAATACAACTAGCACATATGTATGGTAGAGCATGTACTGTAATACAATATAAGTAGTACATGTGCAGTGGTTGTAGGACCCCAATCTTCCATTGAGACATTTAGATCCCGGTGCTGGGTAGGACACTTGGACGACTGGACACTAGATGCGCCAGCTCCAATATCATTGCAATTACCTTTCAGGAGAGGGAGACAATGGACATACTGTAGAACTTTGTACAGTAAAATTGTACAGTAGCCTTGAATATTATAATGATTTACAGTAGAGGGTTAGAGGTCAGGGGTCCAAGGATGGGGGCATATCCAGGGAAAGGGAATTGCCTGCATGCCTCCAACTATTTGTATTTAACTTCACATTCATTTACAGTATATATTTTCTCCATCTCCGAACGTTGTTTTTGCAGATTAATCAGATTTTAGATCATCAACTACAGATCAGATCTACAGATCTACAAGCTCACTTACTGTAAGTTAGGGGCTAGGTCTAGTGATGGGATGATGTGAAAACTCGATTATTGTGGCCAAAATAATTGGAATTAACAATGTTATTATGATATTCAAAATATGCTTAAAGCCCTTAAAATGCCACCTCCGTTAACCACTTGCACCCCAGCATCCCTATAACTACACGCTTTGCGACGCGTTGCTTGTAGATCTACTATTTTTGCCCAAAGAGATTTGGTGCAGACGGTAGAAAAAACAGTTAAAGTACAGCGCCAACTCGGGTCCAGTGTATGACATACAATTTAAAATCTCTGCGATATGATTATAGAGGGCATGCATCATATGCCACTCAGAATCAGAACTATATGGACAGCCTGAGTGGCAGACTGGGTGGCAAAACATAAAGCAGCATGAAGCATTGGAGTTAGGAGGCGCTCCTCCTCACTTCTATTGGGCAATTTAAGCTTGGATGACTACGGCAGAAGACAACTGGGGGGCAGACCTCCATTCAGAAACACCCCCACTTAGAAACATCCCCATTCAGAAATACCCCTACTGAGGTTAGGGTTAAGGTTAGGTTTAGGTGACATCTCCATTTAGAATAATGGAAGTCAATCTTCTGAATGGCAATGTTCCTGAATGGAGATGTGAAACTGCCACCTTCGCAGCTGTCTCTACAACGCCAGAAGCTACACAGAAAACTACAGTATGTAGCGTCTACAACGTCTGCTGCGTAGACGCATCGCCATGGGAACCAAAGAGTTCAGTAAAAGGGGTGGGACCTCGTCGCCGACGGCTGTTTGCTTAACGATTTTGACTGCTACAGTGATTATGTCATGGCAGCCGTAGTTCCGCCTTGTGTTGTGGTTGCGGTTGTAGAACGGGCAGCTTAAATTGCCTAATGACTCCTACTGACTCTGTTTTTTGCCACTCAGTAGGCGTTCCCGTATAACTTCCGGGTACGACAATGTCACTCGCATACCCTCTATTACGAGCGCGTTATTTGTTTTGCGATAAACGATACCATCCCATCGGTAGTTGGATGGTCGGATGGTCAGTGATGGTTTGGGCTGGTAATTGACGTTGTTGTCGTCCACGGTGACCTCTACTGGCAGAGTTGTCCAGTATTCCTCGAGAAGCAAAACCAACAAAACAACCATGGCTCTTAACTGAAACACAACACACAAAGACACAGCTTTCACTGCTTAAAACACTCCCGTGTTTAGGCAGTAAACCTTAAGGTACTCTGATGCCAAACATAATTCCTGTGGTTTGGTAGAACTCTGGGCTAAGGACACCTGGGAGTGTATAGGCCTATCTGGGCGCAAAGGAACCTGTAGCTTATACACAGAGGCCCCTTTCCCAACAAATAATTTTGGTTCTAGAACCGTTTCCGTTCTAGATTCTTGGGACCTTGGTGCTTTCACGGAACTGGCCGCGAATCGGCCTGCGTTTCCACCAGTTTTAACCAGTACCATTGTGATGTATCATGAACAGAGGGCGTTCATGTTTACAGCCTACAGATAGACACATCTTCAAATTTCAATCATCAATGGCAGTTACAGTTTCCCTAGCCTGGGATCGCTTCCAATTTCAGGCTTTTGATCCTGTCGGGAGCGGATGGCGTCCTACGTCATTTTGTAGTCAAAACGGACTGCACTTTGGCAGGAAACACCAAACCGGAATCAGTTTTAATCCAAAACAATTCCCTGGGCTCAAGGACATCATTTTAGTACCTATACCCAGTAAATTGATGGTTTTGCTTATGGTTTTGCTTATTTTTTGAAAAGTTTGTTTGTTATATCCATCTTCTTGTCCAACTCGCAGTGACTGCCAAGATTACACTCCCCTAGCATTTAGATAGTGATTGGGGAAACAAACGGGGAACCAAAACAAAGCGACACCAGTTCTGCCAACCGGTCTAGGATGCCATCCGGTCAAAACCGGATCAAACAACCTGTTTAGTAAACAAGCACCAGGCCTGGTGATGCGAGGTTACAGTTTCCCAAAGAATATATTGTGAAAATATGAAAGCTGTCAATCTGCTATGAGCTACAGAATTTCCAAAAATATGAAGCTGATTTGTGTGTTTTTGATACACATCTTACATGGTCCAACGAAAGCTTTACACGTTAACTATCAAACTACTGGGTCACTGCATTATACCCGCATATGGTTTTGGCTGGTATTTGACTCTGTCGTTGTCGTCCACGGTGATCTCTACTGGTGGAGTCGTCCAGTATTCCTCGAGAGCCAAAACCAAGGAAACAACCATGGCTGTTAACTGAAACACAACACACAAAGACACAGCTTTCACTGTCTTTCCTTAAAACTGTTCCTTTTATTTCTTATATCCAGTATTATTGTATAATTATCATGCATTGTTATTGTTAGCAGCATTGTTTGAGAGCATGCTACACCAACATTTTGCTGCTTGTACTTGAGAATCTTGAGTGCGTGTGCGTGTGTGCTTACCATCACGGTAACAAATGCAGAGATTACTCCTATGTTGACTTTGATCAGGACACTCTGATATCGTTTCAGGATTGGCCCACAGGGCTGCAGAGAGACAATCACCAAAAATGTATCATCAATATATTGATCAATACTTTGAACTCAAACACTATTTACAGGAGTCTTTTCTTTGGTTGTGGTTGACATTTGTGCAGTCAAAGTAGGGAATGAAGCTTTACTCCAGGTGAAGAAGTTTAAGTATCTCGGGGTCTTGTTCACGAATGAGAGAAAGGGAAAGACGGAGAAGGAGATCAGCCGGAGACAGGAGCGGTTTTGCAGTCGCTAAATCTCACTGTTGTGAAGAAAAAAAGAGTTGAGCCGGAAGGCAAAGCTCTCTGTCTACCGAGCAATCTTCGTTCCGACTCTCACCTATGGTCATGAAGTGTGGGTCATGATGACCGAAAGTATAAGGTCGCGGGTGCAAGCGTCCGAAATGGGTTTCCTCAGACGGGTGGCTGGTATCTCCCTTAGAGATAGGGTGAGAAGTTCAGTCACCCGAGAGAGACTTGGAGTATAGAACCACTGCTCCTACACTACCAGTAGTAGTACCAGTCCAAGAACATCAAACGGATCAGGACCCATGGCTGGGTCAAAAGACTCAGTACCAAGGGAGGCATCGAGTTCATTCTGCGCCGCATGTTGAAGGGAAGAAAATCTCTCTCGCACTGAAAGTGTCAAATGGGAAAGACGCGAAAGGAGTCAGATTAGGTGGTTCGGGCATCTAGTACGGATGCCTCCCGAGCGCATTCTTAGGAAGGTCCTCGATGCACATCCCGCTGAGAGGAGACCACGTGGCAGACCAAAGACCAGGTGGAAGGATTACATCTCCAAACTGGCTTGGGAATGCCTTGGTATACTCCCTGAGGGAGTGGAGGAAGTTGCTCGGGATAAGGAAATCTGGAGGTCTCAGTTGGAACTGTTACCCCCGCGACCCGAATCTGGATAAGCGGTTGAAGATGGATGGAGGGATATGGGTGTGTGAGTGCGTGCGTGTGTGCGTGCGTGCGTGCGTGCGTGCGTGTTACCTTTTTATACACCCAGATGCTTGGTGGTTGCTCAATCACACGTACACAAGGTTCTTCTGTGGAGGAATTAACACTAGAGACAGACAGACAGACAGACAGACAGACAGACAGACAGACAGACAGACAGACAGGTTAGATTGAAGCTGTATACTCTAGTCTAGATATGTATGATTGTTGATTAAGAGAGAAAGACAGAATGTACCAGAGACAGGATGCAGGAATTTTGTCCATCCAGTCTGCATGACTCGTCAAACCACAGCAGTGATCCTGACAGACAGACAGACAGACAGACAGACAGACAGACAGACAGACAGACAGACAGACAGACAGACAGACAGACAGACACACATACAGATTGGCAAGCAGGTAGACAAGCAGCATCGGAGTGTTAACATTTGTTTTGTTAATCATTTTATGACATTATCCTTTTTAGAAATCAGTTTAGTCCCAGGCAGCTTTAAAACACATGACATATGGTATTCGTTAGTAGTCTCAGTTGAGTTGATTAGTTACAGAAATGTCAGCCAGGCCTGATGAGCAGGTGACTGATGAGCTCAGGTCAGACTATAGGAGAGGTTCATTACCGATGCCTGGAGTTTGTAAAGTTCTGTCTGGACCTGTGGATCGGCCTCGTAGAGGGGGGTCATGTTGCGAAACCTGGCCTCCAACTCACTGTCCATCTACAGTAGAATACAATAGAGTTCAATGACATAAACTCACTTCCATCTACAGTAGAATAAGATAGAGTTCTTTTTTTTAAGATTTGTTTTGGGGTCTTTTTTACGGCTTTATTTGATAGGATAGTAGATTGACAGGAAATGGGGAGAGAGATGGGGAATGACATGGGGCAGCGACACCAGCAGGCCTAGTATATGTGGTATGCGCCTGGATCACTAGGCCAGCAGGCTCCCCCGAATATAAGTTTATAAGTTCAAATGGTAAGACCTTATATTAAGGTTACAGATCTAACTACTTGAACCCTGGCATCGCTATTCTGTGGGGAACATTTGCTGAAAATAGCAGATCTACAAGCTCACAATGCATCGCACTGTGATGCATAGCCTAGTTTGTACAGTAGATCTGCTATTTTTGCAGACAAGATTTGGTGTAGACAGAAAAAAAGCATGTTCTATTAAGCAATAATAATACAAGTAGAGTGAAGCCAAATTCCTGAAACGCCCAATAATTATTGCTCTTATCGTGCAGATGACTGCAATTAGCAACACGATACAGTATATCCATTAATGAAACAAAAAACATTATTGTAACAGCCTTTGCTTTCCATTTAATTCAGCCTTGGGTTGTCATCAGATAAGTTTCACAAAAGAGAAGAAGAGTGTTCTAATCATAGACTATAACATAAGATGGAAGGAACTAAACCCATTAGTTTGCCCCCATGTTGGGTATAGCCATCATGCCAACATGGCATGATGGCTAACCCTTTATTTATTAAATGAACATCAGGTATTGAAGAAGAATTCTGCAGCTTTAAAGAGCAGGAGTCGCCCCCTACTGATCATTAGCGAGAACGTAAATTTATATTGGCAGGCTGGCAGCATTATTCAGGCCGGAACAAGCCTCCAGCAATTTATTTTAAATGACCATAAGCTTACTGCTTGGTTCCAATGAGGTGGCGTTTTATACAACAAGGAATATTAATGCATTCCAATGGGGAGTTTTATACAACAAAGAACTTTGATGCATTGGAGAGTTTTATAAAACAAAGGCGGAAGGCGGGGGAGAGGGGAGGGGGGGAGACTTGCAATTCAAACAGTTTATATTATTGTCAGTTATTTAGTCAATCTATTTAGATCTGAGGTAACGAACCACAGACAGACAGGCTAGCTGGCAGAGAGACAGAACGGTAGACAGGAAGACAGGTATACAGCCAGGCATGCAGGTAGGTAGACAGACAGGCATGCAGGCAGACAGACCGACTAAGACATACAGACATACAGTTTCAGATAGATTTTTACACATAAACACACAGACAGTCTTTTCAGAAAGACCCATTTAACAGACAGACAGAAGGACAAACAGACAGAGAGACAGACGGTTACCTTTGCTTGATCTTGGATCAGTGGAGATGCCACGACCATCAGAGCAACAAATGCCACAAACATCACAGTTGAATACTGAAGAGACAGTTACACCAGTTAAAGACACACCCACAACCAGTGGTGTAAAGTAACTATAAGTATATTTAGTATATTTATTATTTAAAAGGTACTTTACCTTACTTTAGTGTTTCCATTTTACATTTCTACCCCACTATATCAAATATTGTGCCTTTTTTTTTTTTTACTTCACTACAGTTAATAAAATAAATAATTTTGATACTAGTCAATTCAGCTATTCTAAAATAAGACGATCTACAAGGTCACAACGCTACATGTTTGAGTCAGGATCCCCCATAAGATTTGTGATAAACAATAATGTAATTGATGTCCTTGACATGAATGTGTTTGAGAACCACTAACGGACACCCTCTCCTGTATATTGCTTAAAGGATAATTCCGTAGTAAATCACTTTTTTACCTTGTTTTCCTGTGATTTAGTCTTCCAAAAACTCTGTGCTCTGTTTTTTTTTTTTTTTTTTCATTTTTTTTCTTCAAAAAAGCATTCTTAAGTCAATTTCGGCCGAGCCGCAAAAGGCTTGTATGTACAGGTCACACCGGCAGCCTTGGGCCATAGGCAATTCCGCGTATTTACATCGCTCCTAAATCCACTTTTTCTGTACTTCTCTGCTGTTTATAAACACACTGATGAGCTAACAGAAGTTACTCCATGGTAATGTTATTGTTGAGATCTGCCGTAAAACGGATCACTCACGTTCGAAATCTCGTCTAGATTCGGAAGTATCGCGAGACGAGATTTAGAACGTGACGGAACCGTTTTACGGCCAATTCACAACATTGATGTACTGCAGCAGTACAATGCTGTTGCTACTATAACAGTGTGTGTATAGAGGGCCGATATGAGATGAAAAAGTGGATTTTAATGCGGAATTGCTTATGGCCCAAGTTGTGAGCTGTACAAACCACCTGCAAAACTGTCTCTTGCATTGAGTCATGATTGTGGTTTCCACAGCCCTGTTACATTTCTGACACACCTCGTATGACCAAACACGCAAGGCCGGTTATTAGGGCTGACCTACTGTAGATTAGTCAACTAATCGTTCGAGGGAGTCTTTAGTCAACTAACAATTCCCCGAATAATGATTTTTCATTACATTTTTTGCATGGTTCAACTGAGAGATTGGCCTGATTTGTTAGGAGAAATTGGGAAAAATGGGGATATATATATTATTATTTATTATTTATATCCTATTAATCTAATAGCCTACACACTTTTTAACATGCTTTCTGGTTTGGAACCTAGGCTAGCTACATCACAGTCCCACTAGTGATGCTATCTAAGAATAGGTCAGTGCCCGTGCAGACACATAATTGCCATATTTGATGTATGCGTCAACAAGCAACAGCTGGTCACAGAGGCACAGACCTCCACTCTGCAGTGCTCTAACTGGACTGGAGTCTAATTTCTCTCCAAAAGCCCTTGAATATGATTAAAGATTACTGTGATTATGGCAAGCTCACATTTCATTTTCGTAACATTACTTAATTTCACTAGCCCCTAAAAAAAATCTTTAGTCGGGGACAGCCCTCGTTTATATCAAGGTAACCTGTCCGATAGTGATCGTTTCAGGCCGTAAGTTGCCATAGTAACAGACACAGACCTTGTGTGATTTCATCTCATATGGAAGAAAGAACTTCTTTGTCCTAATTTGGCGGGGAGAGGGAGATCCCTGTGAGGATGTCCTGGTGAGCGTCAAGTGTAGCGCCCATGTTACAGTGAGTGTAGTAGCCCATGATTATTGTGTGTGTGTGTGTGTGAGTGTGTGAGTGTGTGTGTGTGTGTGTGAGTGTGTGTGTGTGTGTGTGTGTGTGTGTGTGTGTGTGTGTGTGTGTGTGTGTGTGTGTGTGTGTGTGTGTGTGTGTGTGTGTGTGTGTGTGTGTGTGCGCGCGCCTTACCAGTATCAGCAGTGCTTTGACATCTTTAACGGAGGCACAGATTCCCAGTACAGACAGGATCACGTTGATTGGACCAAATATTCTTAGAACCAGTATGCCATGACCTCTGCTCCACTTGGCTGACTGGGATGGAGAGACACAAATGGAAGGGGGGGTTTGAAGAGAGACAGAGAGAGAGAGAGAGAGAGAGAGAGAGAGAGAGAGAGAGAGAGAGAGAGAGAGAGATTGAGAGAGAAGGAGGTATGTGGGAAATAGAGGATAACAGAAAGAGGGATATTAATGAATACAAAAAGATGATGTGCTGCAACTATCGCATGCTTGCACACGCACGCACGCACGCACGCACGCACGCACGCACGCACGCACGCACGCACGCACGCACGCACGCACGCACGCACGCACGCACGCACGCACGCACGCACGCACGCACGCACGCACGCACACACACACACACACACACACACACACACACACACACACACACACACACACACACACACACACACACACACACACACACACACACACACACACACACACACACACACACACACACACACACACACACACACGTAGGTATAGTCACCTCGGGTGGTGTTTGGTCGTCTGCATCATAGGAGAATCCCACTGCAATCATCAGCACGCCAAACACCTGAACACACAGTAGAACAAGTGGTTCTCACACTTCTTCATGCCAATCCATCCATCCATCCATCTTCGACCGCTTATCCGGAATCGGGTCGCGGGGGTAACAGTTCCAACTGAGACTTCCAGATTTCCTTATCCTGCGCAACTTCCTCCACTCCCTCTGGGAGTATACCGAGGCGTTCCCAGGCCAGTTTGGATATATAATCCTTCCATCTGGTCTTAGGTCTGCCACGGGGTCTCCAGTGGGACGTGCATCGAGGACCTTCCTAGGAAGGCGCTCGGGGGGCATCCGTACTAGATGCCCGAACCACCTAAGCTGACTCCTTTATAAGTGAAGGAGCAGCGGCCCCAAAATGGAGGGGGAGAGGTGGTCTTTTGTCTTGAATACCTAATACCTACCTATATACCTTGAATAACTTCCACTGTTAGGAAACATCCCAAATTACTGGGAAATCTGTACATTTTTACTGATATATCTTTTAGTTTGCCTAGAGGGGAGCAAATGTAAAAAGTGTCTCAGTTTGCCCCAGTCTCCCCTTAGATTTTTAGCTGTTACACCCCCCTGCCCCCCCTCCACCCCTAAACATGGTTTAGGGGTGGAGGGGGTTAGCTGTTGCACCCCCCTAAACGTGGTTAAATATCTGAAAACACACATTGACATGAATCCAAAATACACTGATGATTGTGCTGTTTAACAATGAAACTATATGGAATCCATGAAAAGACTGTGGGGGTCCCTGCTTCATCTCTCTCTCAACTAGGGGTTCTTGGCCTGAAAACGTTGAAGACTCCTGATCTAAACACAACACCCCCTTAACCATATAGCATCCATATTATGGGGGGAACATTACCCAAAAAATAGCAGATCAAGTACAGAGACAACTCAGGTCCAGTCTGGAGTGTTTAAGTGGTTACAACCTGTATTATAGTATTATGTACAGTATAAGAGCTATTTGGATTTGTAAGATGTGTGTCATTGATTGATTCCCAAACATAAGGAGCAACGTGTGTAATAGCGTGAAGGGCACACCAACACACAACAATGGTTTCCAAATAAGGAACGAGCTTATTTTAAGGGACAGTTGGCAGCCTTAACTACAGTAGCTACAACACAATACAACACATACTACCAGTGGTGACTTACGTAAAAGTACCAATACCACAATATAAGTAAAAGTACTCATTATGCTGCACAATGTCCCATTTCACAAGTTTCCAAATAATCCTTTGAAGATATCACGATCTACAAGCTCACAACAAAACACGTTGCGAGACTGTAGACTGCAGAGTACTGTATTAAGGTCTGAAGTGGTTAATGTATGTTTTACAAACTTGTAACTCAAGTTTTCAAATAATTATAGTGAAGTCAAAAAGACAATATTTGCCTCTGAGATTTAGTAGAGATACTCTAATACCCCCAAATTGTACTTAAAGGTGATACACCATCCATTTAAAAAGTATTTATGTCATATTGTTTATGTCCCAATATGTTTCAAAAGGTTTGAGGCTAAATTACCACTCCTGAATAGAGAGCCTCTCTCATTTTTTTTTCTTCAAAAACGGCCGTCGATGACGTCATCGACGGCAGCAAATCTAGACAGCCTGTTTTGAGAACCCGTGGGATGCTTTTAACCTCCGCCTTCCCAAAACCAGAGAAAGACACAACGGTCATAAATGGGACTTTGAGGATAGAAGGTGCTAGTGCGACCCCAAAAAAAGATTTTAAAATAGGAAAAGTGAAATTTCATGGTGTATCACCTTTAAAAGAACAATACTTGATTACATGAACTTAACTTAACTAAACAATGGAACCCATTAGACCACATTACAACACAGTAAATGGCAACAGTGTCGCACAAACAGTGACAGGTAAAAACAGCAAAAGCTAAACCACATCTGGTGCAAGAAACCAGCTAACCACATCTGGTAACCAGCTTTTCAAAACTAGGCTATTCATTAACTTACTTAGAAACATTGCCAATACTAGTTAGTTCTTATAACGAAATAAGTGACTGACTACATGTAGGCCCAAGAGTTGTAACACTGAGTGTACACATTAGTTCTGATCTCATTTACCCATCTGTATGAATCCATTTGTGCAATCTATCAAAGTGTACAATATGGAAATGGCTTTCAGGTGAGTTAGATGTTTAACAACAGCTAGACCCACAACAAAGAGATTCTAAAATAACGGTACGTTGTTCTTACCAGCAGTAGGATGTTGAGGCCCACAGATAAACTTATCACGAACCTGTGACACTTTGCCATGAATCCAAACTCTCCAAACACCTTCTACTGGGACTGAAGGAAAACAACAGTGGTAGCTACTATATCTGTACGGAGGTGTGTGTGTGTGTGTGTGTGTGTGTGTGTGTGTGTGTGTGTGTGTGTGTGTGTGTGTGTGTGTGTGTGCTGTTGTACATTGTTTAAACATGATCTCAGTGTTTGGTTAGGCAGAGAGAACATGACCAATTTAGGAAGACTGGAAGAGAGAGAGAGGGGGAGAGTGAGAGGAGAGGAATGTGTGTGTGTGTGTGTGTGTGTGTGTGTGTGTGTGTGTGTGTGTGTGTGTGTGTGTGAGCGCGAGAGAGAGAGAGAGAGAGAGAGAGAGAGAGAGAGAGAGAGAGAGAGAGAGAGAGAGATTCCATCTGTTTTAGCCATTAGCTGTCATTAGCAGACTATTTAACCAACCTCCAACTTCTCCCACCCCCATCCTGTCATTTCAGGGGGGAAAATAATAATAAAATAAGGAGTGATTAATGAATGTAGGCCTACTGTATGTTTACAAAGTGTTGATCTAAAATCTGATTATAAGCTGCAAAAAACATTCAGAGGCGGAGGAAATGCATTGTGAGGTTAAATGCACAAGCTAGGGGGTGATAACCCCAAATGACGCCCTTGGGTAAAGTACATCGAAGCACCCATGAGTTCCCAGACGTTTCCATGCCAAGGACTGTCAGAACTGAATGTCATGCTAATTTATGTGAAGTCCATAGACTTTTTTAAACCTGTATGCTCTGTTTTACTGCTGTTCAGCACTCATGTTTTGAAAAGTGCTATATCAAAAATCAATCAATAAATAGAGTTATTAAGGACCCAAATAACCATTGACACGTTTCAGCACAACTAGCTACTGTAGGGGGGCAGAACGCAGCACTTCTTCACAGCATATCTGCAGTATTCTTCTCCTAGTATTATGAGACAGTTGTAGCTGAGGTCACATGATCATGCACTTCAGCTCACTGCTCTAGCTGACTCTAAAAAAATAAAAAATCACATACAGCTGATTAGTCTAATCAGCTGTGTGTGTCTCAGTCAGTGGGCTTTGCCCCCTGAATGTGCACACACCCAGTAATGTTTGTAAACAACAAACCTGATTGCTGCTTCCCTATTGTTAAACGGCTGAAAGGAGGAATTCACCCCCAAAATGTTTTTTTCCTATTGATTACTCATGCCATGGAGACTTGAGTTCAATTATATATATATATATATATATATATTATATATATATATATATATATATATATGTCACGGTTTGTTAGAGAAACAGGACGGTCGAGAAACGGAGCACTCGTCGTGCAGCACGGGGCGGAACGGAGCCGCTCGATTGTCCACGACATTGCAAGCGGCGCGCAGGCCAGCGGACCTTGCCGCGCGGCCGACGGAGCGCCGCGCGAGTTACGAAGCCGTGGTGAATGCAATCGTTATATTTATGCCCAGGCCGTAAGGCCTGGGCAAGCCCACGATAAACGCCCTGTCCAAGTGACTACAATGGAGCTAATGGCTAAGCTAGGCTAGGCTAGGCTAGGCTAGGCTAGTAAATAAAGTCGCAAATAGAGTCGCAAACGAGTGACGTCAGCGCCTTCACTAGTGAATGGCTGTCGTCGCCACCTGGTGGTGATTGGTGTGTGGTGAACGACAAAACAAGCGCTCTTACATAGAACGTCCTGAGTTACCCAAACATCCGGTAACATATATATATATATATATATATATATATTCTTTTTTTTTGTTGTATTTGTCGCATTCCTAAGACAATAATTTGATACAATAAATGTAATGGGACAAATACAAAACAATATGATTGAACTAAAGTCTCCATCAATAGAAAAAAAGGCATTTTGGGGGTGAACTACTCCTTTAAAGGAGGACTTCACCCATTGTCAACCCATCTACAATTGGTCCTCACTATCAAAAAGATTCTGATTCTAAACATGGAGTCAGGACACTTCAAGTTGTAGTTGGCACAGGCTTCCTTTATTGGGGCCATTATGTCACTCGAACCAATTAAGTAGTGACTCACCTCACCACTTCTCACATCAATAACATCTTAAGCGTGGGCCTGTGGGGTGGCTCACAGTAGCTGACAGAGTACAGCATCTTGCAATTGGCCTGGTGTAAGATACACTACAGCACTAAGATACCCATGACAAAATACTTTCAATACGCCAAGGATGTTTACAATCACAACACAGATCCACAGATCACGTTCAACCCAGATTTGTCTCAAAGAAAGGTTTACATTTGTGCTCTTGCTATGCCGTAAATATGTGGAACGCCCTACCGAAAGCCTTAAAAGAGTGTAAATCCCTCCCCTCTTTTAAACCGCATCACTTACAGGCGGCTGCTACCTGAAATTTGTAAAAAAGACTAAGCTTATCCTCAACTCCCTCCCTTTCTACTGTAAATACCATTTATTTCGTACTTTTTGTTTTTATTTTATTTTTCTGCATAGTACTGTGCAGGGACGCACTGGGCCCGATTCAGTCCGGGAAAATGAGTTGGAGAGGCCCTCATTGCGTGCGGGCATCGGCCGCGCACTAGATTATTCCGCCTTCCGGACGCACCGCGAGGCCCCAAATACTAACCGATGAACGGTTACTGTGATTTTAGGTCTCATTGTTAGTATATAGAGAGAGATCTCTCTCTATAGCTGCTGCTACTTAAAGACTGTCCATTTCAGATCATGAGAGACAAGCCAGTGGGCCAAATACATGAGTTATATTTACTTTGTGGGACCGGCCAGGAATGGACCAACCGGCCTTTCGGGAGTTGTCCCGCTTTTCCCAATGGCCAGCATGTCCCTGGTACTGTGTTTTATTTGTCTGTCATTCAATGTTATATGAGTTTAAATAGGGACCCCAGTGTAAACAAGCCGATAAGACTTTTTTGTGGTGTCTATCCTTTTAGTTGACCTTGTATCTGTGAACATGTACCTTTTCCCATGCAAACCTCTAATAAAATCCTCAATCAATGAAGCATATAGTTGTGTTGACTGTTAGAACGCATGAATATAATGGGTGTGTGTGTGTGTGTGTGTGTGTGCGTGCATGCGTGTGTGTGTGTGTGTGTGCGCGTGTGTGCTTGCCTAAACATAGCCTACTTAAAATATACAAATAATGTATTTGATTATGTATATCTAGGCTGAGAGTAACCTAATCCAGAAGCAAATGGGTGAATAATGGATAAAAATACACAAATAAATAGAACCAAACTAAACACAGAGATTGATATTGTGAAATGGCAGTATTTGACTTTTTGTTTTATTTTGTAGCCCGTTGTTTCACTTCTTTTTGGTGGATTGAAGCTAAAATAAAAACTCTTCGCTATTAGCTCCGAGATGAGGTTTAACTGCGCTGGAACCCGGCTGAGGTCCCGTCCAGCGAAAGTCCCAGATGATTACCCTTTTCATGCAAATCGTGCAAAAATGCTGGACCAAAGATAATATTAAATTCTGCACACTGGCTCTCCCATCAGGAATTTGCTGATGAAGATCGAGTGATCGAAACGTTGAAAGTGGTAATAAAAAAGTGGTAATAAAAAAGTGGAGCTGAGAGCCATGTGCAGACTTTATTAATTTCACTGCTCCAAAGCGCACTATGCTTTTCTTGCCTGACGCGTCTGCGCCCGTCAAGACATCTTGAAAAACAGACAACTAAGGCCAGAGCTTCCCTTTCAGACTTTATTCTGTCAACTTCAACAACCATACAACAGAACAGCAGGCAGCAAATTCAACTTCAGGACATTTGTCTGATAACTCGTTAATCTGTCCAACTTGTGGTCATTTCCAAACATTCAACAGTTGCACAATGATTAACATTACAAAGAACAAATAGCAAGCAGTAAAAAAAAAATAAAAATAAATCTTCTCTAAACCCAAAACTAAGATTTACAATCCTGAGACGATCACCTGCTGTAAAACAAGTTATTCATAACGTGTTTGAAAAGACCTTACGCACAAATAAAGTAAAAAACTTTCATACATGTTGAATTTCTGAGTTTCTTTAATATGATTCTTTACCAAAACCTATGTATCAACAAAACTATAACTATTATACACAGCTAAATCTGGAATGTTAATTCAACTTGAGTGAAAAACAGGATTGAGAGCTGGTTAATTATTTTACACGCTGTTAAATTAAAAGTCCAAACTAAAACTATTACCAAAACTAGAAATATCAACAGTAGCTATATTTGCGGTTATGATGTGATTCTGGGTAGTACCGCAAGTAGTTTGGCTACAACATACTGTATATTGTGTGCATGTCACCCACAATGCAACAAAATACAGTAAATAGACTTTAAAAAAGAAATAAAGGCTGAGTAGTGTACAGTGAAATAGGCTTTACAATGACTATTATTTCAGATTTATGACAAAGACAGTAATACTAGTGGTTAATACAATCCCACACCATTACTCTGTATTTTTACATGCAGTACTTCCGAACTCTTTCATGAGCTGCTAATGTTCAGTTTGAAGTATTTACAGCTGTTGTACAGTACAGAATCTGTAATGACGTATGGAAAGAGTAAAGGTTTATTGTCAAGTTTTGAAACTCATGTTAACGTAACTATAGAGAAAGCCATAGAATTAGACCATATACTGTAATTAGACCTAACTTTAAGCAGGCTTCAGAGTTCAGATGAAAAAATACCTAAGGGTCAGATCACTGTAGCACTGAAGTTATTTTGGAGTTAGTGTATGTGTTTTGGGGGTTTAGACAAGTTGAGGAGTTAAGGCACAGGTTTGGTGGTTGAGACAAGGAGTTACGGTAAGGGTTGAGGGGTTACGATATGGCTTTAGTAGTCAACATCAGGGGTTAAGGGGTTACAGTAAGGATTATTGGCTAAATGTGCTTCTTCAGGGTGCATCCTCGGGGGCGGGGTCTAAGCTGTGGTTGGCCCATCCTTCCTTCCAATCTGGCAGTAGAGAGTCATGGCAAACGCCATGCCAAAGATCTACGCAACACACACACACACACACACACACACACACACACACACACACACACACACACACACACACACACACACACACACACACACACACACACACACACACACACACACACACACACACACACACACACACACACACACACACACACACACACACACACACACACACACACACACACACACACACACACACACACAGTACATCAGATCAGACTACATCAGTATAGAAAAGTCGTCTGAATTACAAGTTGAAGTTGTCGCTGCACACACAGCAGCTACTACTGTGTGTGTGTGTGTGTGTGTGTGTGTGTGTGTGTGTGTGTGTGTGCGTACGTACCAGTAAGATAGCGATGGCGAATGCGATGCCGAGGACGATCTTCATCTGACTCTTCAGAAGGTCAACGACGAGGGTCGTACACGGCTGAGAACAAACACAATCTAAAATTAGCTCTCTCTCTCTCTCTCATTCACTTTGTCTCTCTCGCCCCCCAACTCTCTCTCTCTCTCTCTCTCTCTCGCTCCTTACCGTAGCGTAGACGTTCTTGGCGCCGACCATCTCACACTTTTGTTCTTTGTCTACACATTCACAGGAATCAGGAACGGTGCCAGCCCAGTCCTTTGCTCCTGCCACCACACCACAACACTTAAACTACACACAGACACACAAAGGGGTGTTAATGACACATACTGTACTTACAGATAAGTGCAAATACAAATAAATAATACCACTGACTACAGCTTGGCTGCCATCATTATTATTTTTGTAATTATTTTATTTTGACAGGTATTGTGAGCCGGAAGTTGAAGATTTATGATGATAGTGTGCAGAAGATATTTGGTTGTAAGCAGCGTGGTGTCGCCAACAAGGTTGTTTTATTGTGTTTAATTGTAGGCCTAATAAAAAGTTTTTATTTATTGTTGTTTCAGTTTGTTTGTGTTTTGTTATATGGGCTTCTTGGACTTCATTCCCTTTCCATAGCATTATGCAGCCAGTGTATTCTCTTTTATTTTGTTTGTATGCGTCTTATTTTTATTATGATCGTTGTTCATTTTGTGAATCTAAACACTTTTGACATTGGTGATTTAAGTCAAAAGTGTGCTTACAATTAGTCTTAAAGCGTGTCTTACAGCTTAGTTACACATGTACCCAGCTTGTGTTCATATTGAAGCCCTACAGATCTGTAACTGAACAGTGTACAAATGGTAGGGTATTACGTGTCCATTTGGTTTAATTTGAACACTCTCTGAGTAAAGGGAGTCTATGGCCTAATGCAAAGGTTACCAACCACCGGTCTGCGGACCGGCACATGTACCACCGGTCTACGAGAAGGCGGGCCGATGGTTTCAGGTTTTCCCGACGGTGAAATCTATAACCTTGCGTCACCAGGAGAAAGGTTGACTCGGTTGCATGAAGATACCAAGGATTCGTCAGTGATGTCACTGTGGTTAATAAACGGCTTCGAGCATAATAAATGGCGTACTACTGTACGTCCGCGCTACTTCCGTGTTGCATAACAGTGATATCACTGTTGAATCCTTGGCATCTTTATCCTAGCCTTAGTTTCAATATGTTCTTGATCACTGGCAACAACAACAGATTTCTGTATCCATAGATCAGGGGTTTTCAAAGTTGGGTGACGGGGGTGCCGTGACAGCAGTCCAGGGGTGCCGCGAGATCATTTGATAATATTTGGAATTTATTTGGACACTTGAAAAAATATTATTTAGTGTCATTTTAAACTTGAAGTACAAAGTTATTTTCAGTCAGTTCTAACCAAAATTGCTATCATCTCAACATTTTCCTCCCAACATAATCACTAAAATATCGTCACTGTCGGGCAGAAACCTTGTATCTCCAAGTTTCAAATGTGTACGTCTTTTGCCCTGCTTCATCATACAAGACTGTCACACAAAACTAGTGAAAACAGCCGATCTACAAGCACACAACGCCTCGCAACTCGTGTTGCGAGGCGTTGTGTGCTTGTAGATCTGCTGTTTTCACTAGTTTAGTACATTTTATAGATGATAAATACAAAATGAACGGTTTTGGACATACATGGTTTCCACCCGACAACGGCGATATGCTATGGGGTGCCTCGGATTCAAAAAATATTTATGGGGTGCCCCGAGACAAAAAAAGTTTGGGAACCCCTGCCAAAGATGGACTAACAAGCTCTATGTTCCACCATAGATCTGCTGCCATCTACTGTATGTTCAAGAATACTTCATATCATATGAACATACAACTATAGTAAATATAATTTTTACCTCTTCTTCAAACTTCTGCAGATCTGTTTGGACATCAGCTGGTTGATCCTTCAATGGAAGAAGTTTAGTGAGGGGCTCTTTGACCCATTCCAAAGCCTACACCCACACACACACACACACACACACACACACACACACACAGTTTAAATACAATACAAAGGAGGAATTTATTGTACTAGTTTGATGTTTATTTTAACCCACAGTATCCTAGTAATGGCATCCTTGAAACCATACCCCGGTAACAGTATTTTGTAAAAGTTCCCTGTTAACAGAACCCTAGCATAGCAGCCTAATGCATACCCAGGTTCAATTTCCGGCACCTGCAGTGTGCGGAGGTGTCCCTGAGAAAGACATTTAACCTTTAACTGCTCCCCCCTGAGCTCAAGTCTGACCACTTGGGGGCAGCAATCAACTGGGAGAAATTAAAAAACTTAATTTCCCCTGCAGGATAAAATGGGTATGAGAACAGGTGATCTTTTAATTTTTTCCCCAGGTGATATAACCAGAAGAACGGTATCTTGTATAAGAACAGGAAACAGGAAGTGTGACCTTGTCCTCGTAGACGGCTCCGACGATCCCAGCAGCCACGAGCAGGATGAAGATGAACAGCAGGCCGATGAAGAACTGCAAAAAAAACACATTCAATACCAGCAGCTATTACTATATGTACGAGAAACAGACATCGAGGACAATTTTCCTCACAAGAAAACAAAGTATTTTATGGTTAAAAATGAGTGTGTGTGTGTGTGTGTGTGTGTTCACCAGTGAAATACTAAGAAGGAGTCAAAAGAATTCAAAATTCACTTGAGTAAAAGTACAAAAGTATTGGCATCAAAATGTACTTAAAGTACCAAGAGTAAAAATACAAAATGCTCCCCATGTTGGGAGCATGTAGATCTGCTATTCTCACAATTTCAGCCTCCAATATTTGGCCAATGTTTAATTTGTCATTTTAGATATATTAAAAAGTCCTTAAATTGTCACTTTAGAAATGTGCAGATACCCTCTATACACTTAAACACCACTGCGTGTGTGTGTGTTCATACCAGTAGCAGCAGACAGCGGTTCTCCTGGATGGCTCCACAGCATCCCAGGAAGCCCATCACCATGATGATGACCCCTACAGCTATCAGCAGGTCCACGCCCGGCACCGCCTCATTGGTTATCTACGCACACAGGGGCAGGACTACGTCAATGACTGGCAGGCAAGACTCTGAACGCACAACAACTCACGTTCAACTCGTCCTACTGCCATAGCTTGTGCCACAGGCGCACTGAGAGGGAGGCAAACTGCTGCGGCCGTCTGTTAGTTCAATGGAATGCATTGAAGTCAACGAAAGCCGGCTGCACAAGCTTATGAATAAGGATTTTTTTTTTAAATGAGCACACATTTTCTAATGTCTTGTTTTTCAATGTATAACTGAAATAATATGTTTTTCCACAATAACAGAACAGACCCTGAGAGATTCCGCTCAACCAGGGTTAAATGTTACAGTAAGTTTCTGACAGGGCAGCATTCGATCTGGCATATTTGTCAGGTTATCAGGCTAGACAGCCCAGTCAGAAACCTACTCTGTACAAGTTTCAGATACATGTACCTCTTTAGATACCTCAAAAACTACTCATCAGGATCCCTAGCAAGAGCCTCCAGAAGCTCCAGTATATTGAAAACAGCGCTACTAGGATCCTGATGAGTGTGAAAATACGACCATATTACACTCATCCTCACTGGCTCCCCATCACCTCAGGGCTGACTACAAGATTGCCCTTCTCAAACATAGTGCATCCACAGCAATTGTTTTAAATAAATCCTTCATGTCCGTCATGTGACATTAACTCGACAACTCACCTTGTTTGAACCTCTGCTGACCTTGAGATAGATGGACACACCAAGGATGATGCAACCACTCACCTAGAGAGACAGACAGGGAGGATGAGTGAGACAGACAGGGAGGATGAGTGAGACAGACAGACACATGCACAGAAAGAGACACGACTCTACTCTGTATCAAAACGTCTGCTGCTAACACATGAGCACACTTACTAACACATGTACTCATGAATACATTAACACTTTAACATATTAAGAAAATACATTGTCAAATTCATAGAAAATAAAACATTGAAAGAATATCTAACTTTTCAGCTGAGAGTGTGATTGCGAATGGAAGATTGTCTTGATATCAATAGAAAACTCTTTAATCTCTCATGTTTATTGTACAGTCAAATTCCCATTATTTCATCAGTAACACTCTGGTGACACCTAGTGGAAACAATATGCAACAGCAGGCTAGTTTTGCTGCCTATTACCATTAGTGTGAACCTGGACATTTAGGACTATAAACTATAGCTGTAGGCCTACCTATATAGTATATAAACATTATCTGCCCGTATATGGAATATAACCCAGTAGTACTGCTATTTATCAAAACCTGAACATCAATATTACTGCTGGTATCTACAGCTGGGCAATAAAGGAGTATACCCCCCTACAAAAATATGTATTTTCTATCAAGTATACACCTCATGAAGCCTTGAATTCAAGGAGATTTTAGTTTGTATCGCATTCCTAAGACAATACTTTGATGACCAGCGGAGTCTCTAGTAAGATACTTTCAGAGTCTCCTACTGAGTCTATTGTCTGATGACCATTTTTTGGGGTGAACTACTCCTTTATCACAGGTAAAGCAATGTGTGCCAAAGAAAATGTACACACTACTTTCAAATGAAATTAAACATTATCCTGTCTACTTAACACAATACTAACATCTACTACTGTACTAAATAAGAATAAAATATAATACCACAGCACTAATAATACATTACAGCTTGTTGTGATGAGTCCATGTATAATTCATCTTTCACAACAATCAACTATTAGAGCAGTGTTTCTCAACCTTTTTTCTGCATGGGCACACTTTTCATGTCCCAAGAATCCATGGGCACACCAACATAATACGGGGGTGTAAATATTGTCACTGTCAGGAAGAAACCTTGTATCTGCAAGTTTCAAATTTGTACATTTCTTCGCAAAGTAAAGCCCTGCTTCATCATACAAGGCTGTCGCACAACAGTGGCGAAAACAGCAGATCTACAAGCACACAACGCCTCACACTGCGAGGCGTTGTGTGCTTGTAGATCGGCTGTTTTCACTAGTTTAAATCATTTTTAAAATGATGAATACAATACAGGGCACACCAAAGGTCCCCAGGCACAGTGGTTGAGAAACACTGTATTAGAGGACCAATCATGATATTAATTTAATACACACATTAAGAGTGAAGAGCATGACAGTGAAAATGGACCACACACCCCCCAGGCCCCCACACTTGACTACTATTTAACAGCTTTTAGTATTTCCATTAGTATTCCCAGAAGCTTTGTCCAAGAGCGTTTAGGAAAATAAATCTCTCTGGCTGTTTGGTCGTGTTTGTTTAGGAAGGTTCCAAACAGAGTTTCATCCTTTACAAAAAGACAGAAGATATTCTGCCAACAATTTCTTGCTCCAGCAATGTTTATCCACATGAACTCCAACGTCCCTATTTGGCAAAACTAGCAGATCTACACGATCGGCTATTTTCGGCTAACATATTTGGTGTAGAGGGGGGAAAAGGAGGGGGCCTAGTACACCCCTAGGGGGCTCCAGTCGACGAAGTATAGGGTTTACGCGGTTAATGGACACAATGATGTTTCTGAATCAAATGAACGCACAAAGCCACCACTTCAAAGCACAGTCAGGTATGTTTCTGATTGTTGATTCAAGGCGTTACTCAAGGGGTGCCTTGATTCTTACGGTATTGTATACATGAGCTTACTGTATAATCACATTGTGTTGCAATACTGACGAGGAGAGACGGAAAGGTTTAGCCAGTTTTGTGCAACCTAATTACTCAGTCAAAATCACATGTCTAGTTCATTTTTACAGTAGTATTTAGGGCAGCTGCCAAATGTGCAAGGAAGTGTAGTCAAATTCTCTTAACACAGAAGTTAAGTTTCTAAATTCTCCTTAAAGGAAATTGGTCTATCGATAAATGTGTATAATCATGTCAAGGTGCGAGTTTGTCCATAATGTTTTCAAAAAGTAGTTATGAAAGGACTTTGACTAGTTTATATGCAGCCCCAGTCTCTCTGTGATTCTGACCTCTCCACATACTGCTCATATCACTCAGGTTGACTAAAGAAATGTCCACAACACACAGAACCCGTTTGTCCAGCACAACCAGTCTGTCCAGTACTGTCTGAGCAGTACTACACCAGTATATAAGTGCTTGACCAGAGGGTGATGGTTCCACCCCCGTTACGCTACTGAATGAACACAGAGACACTTCAGTGTTTGGCATGACAAAAGTATGAGGGAAATTAAACCATCAACCACTTTGATCTAATTTTGTTCGCTGTGAAAGTCACATCTGTGGTAATATTCCTTTTAAGAGTCCACTCCACACACAAACCTGTAGGTTGTAGGACAACATAATAGATGAGGACCCTTCAGAAAAACCACACACACACTCACACGTCTTAACTTTGTTTAAATCCAACAGCGTAATGGAAAAACAGCTTCCAGACACACCTTTAATTGCAGCGATGACTCAATAGAGGTATGCGGGAGGTCTTAAACCAGCCGACAAAATAAACATTGAACATTTTTTACACAAGGTCTCATCTACTCTCGGCAGAGTTATAACAAGGCAAGCCCTTAGTGCGTGCGTGTGTGCGCGCAGGCTTTGTGAGGCAGATATTAGGGTGAGAGTGTGAGAACCAGCTCTAGCGGTACAGCTACATTCTGTGGTGCATGATAGCAGCAGCAGGTGTGACACAGGTCAAACGGATTCTTAGGAGTAAAAAATACGTTTCAGTCTGTCGAACAGTTCACACAGACACATTCTGTGTGTGAGGGAACTGCAGAAGAAGATATCATATTATTATGTTATCAAAAACCGCCAGGGAACAGCCATAGAACCCAACCTTCTGTGCGAGGGAACAGTCAGGGAACAGCCATAGAACCCAAGTGAATTCGGCGTGAGGGAACAGCCAGCCAACACACATACAAGCTCCCAATGTATTACAATGCATTTTAAATTAAATTCACATTTGAAAACAATGTAGTGTACCTCTAATGATATGCCCAAAATATGGTGCCAGGTTGAAAGCGGTAAATACATAGACTAGAGCACTGTTTCCCAAACAGTGGGTCGTTTGGGTCATAAACTGATACTATTTACAATGTAAACAGTATAGATAAAGCTTGGTTAAAGAAAGGGGAACTGATACAACCCCTGTTTTATTCATGGAGGCACACACACACACACACACACACACACACACACACACACACACACACACACACACACACACACACACACACACACACACACACACACACACACACACACACACACACACACACACACACACACACACACACACACACACACACACACACACACACACACACACACACACACACACACACACACACTTCATTAGGTCATGTAAGGGCTTTATGCATATTTGCGTGTGCGTGTGACTAGGGCTGGGTGCAATAACCGCAATATTCCGCGGTTGTGTAATGCACACCGCGGTCGAGTTTAGAACTATGACGACTATATGATGATTATAGTGCTTGGTGTGAACTTCCCTTAAGGCCGGCCCACACCAATGCAACTAGCCGCAACTCGTTGCAACTGGGGGTGTAACGATACATTTTAACGATAAAATATGCATCACGATACATGGTTGACGATACATAGACGCTATTGGTCATTCATGGCGATACAAAAAAAGAAAGTTGTCCTTTAAATATCAATGTACACTTCATGAGAAGATAGGTATTGGTCAAACTATGGGACTTATACTCCCACTCAATGACATGCTCATGTTGGCTGTGGTAAATTACAGGGGAAATCTACATCTATCAGTTGAAATACTACTGCAGATTTGGTCGTTTATATCCTGAAACCCCGTTTTGTGAAATGATGATACATTATAACGTGCATTGCAATTGGTTGACAATCCTTCAAATGAGATCATTTTCTGTCCCCGACGTATTAATGTTATTGACGCTGATGCCCCAAAACGGCCAAGAAGGAATGTATAAACAACTCTAATACATCTAATGTCCACCATAACACAAAACAGCTGCACCCAGTTAGTATCAATTTACTGTCATAAATAATTCTCAGCCTGAATCCTCTGACAAACACTGAGACGCTAAATATACAAAAACATTCCCAAAGTTAGCTCCTCTTTTCCAGCATTTCTGTCTCTTCTCCCCCTGGTGAGTATTTATGAACCCTCCAAATTTTTTATCATTTTGGATGAAGAATGTAGAATGTCAAACATGCAGAATGTCAAACATCTGGACATGAAAATCCTCCAAATGCGCGCACACACACACACACACACACACACACACACACACACACACACACACACACACACACACACACACACACACACACACACACACACACACACACACACACACACACACACACACACACCTCAACAGAGTTCAAGGTATTTATCAACATGTCAGTTTAAAGGTGCGGTAAGTGATATTTTTGCTTAAAAAACAAAATGGTTTGTTAAATCTTAGTCGCAATAGTAACCGTTGCTATAGAGTTCAATAACAGGGTTCTCTAGTCTCTCTAGCTCATACATATATTTAAAGGGGAAGACCACCCTTTTTAAATATTGAACGATCTCATTAATATACCTTAGAGGATTGATTTTGGGGTTTGTATTGCAAATCACAATGTGATGACATCACACCGTTGTACTTTACAATACAAACCCCAAAATCAATCCTCCAGTTCTAGGCAACAGAGAAGAGGGGGAACTCCTCTAAGGTATATTAATGACATAGTTCAATATTGAAAATGGGTGGTCTTCCCCTTTAAGTTCAACACACGTATAACTAAACGCATTTTAAATTAAATGAAAATGTTACATTTCAGGATTCCAATTAAAAAATAAGATAATTCAGGATTCCCATTCAAAAGTAGCAAAAATAGCAGATCTACAAGCTCAAACGCGTCATTTTGAGCTTGTAGATCGGTTATTTTTGCAACTCTTACTGGAGATGAGTTTTTTTCTCGACAGTAACAATATGCAATGTGGGCCACTGGAGTGAGTGTGGAAATATAGTGGCCCTCTCCATCATCAACGTTTCCCACCCCTGCTCTATAGCTCTTTAGTAAAGACAACACACATTTTCTGGTGGGACACCGATTTCATCCAGTCAGTTGAGAGATCTAAAAATCTATGTTTTAGACACACCTTGTATTCAAATCAAACATTAACGCAGGTGCTATGCAAATCAATTCATACACCTGCCATTCAAATTAATCAGTCACCAAGAACCAGCTAGTAGTGGAAGAACAGGTTCCTAAACCAACAACACCAGTCATCCTGTGTTCATTGTTACTTTGCTGGTAATTGCTGGTTGCTTGTCTCACCACCATGAGTCAAACAATATTTTTTTGTTCTGAATATCTTCTCATAAAAAATGTGTTCACAGTAGCATTTAAAATGAAAATGAGACACTTTGAGACAATACCTTTGATGGACTGTGCAAACAGCACAAGCTGAAAAGGTTCCTGGTTAAGGTTTAAACTGGGTGTGGTTAAGGATAAGGTACAGGTCCGGTGTGGTTCACCTCTACTGGGTATCATCCTGCTAACCAGGCAACATTCCGTTAAACCCTCCGTCCGGCTTGGCAGAGAGGATTTAGAAACATGAAAATTTTAGTTTGGGTGAATATTCAACAACACTTCGTTTTAAGAGTCAAGATCTCTGTTACATCATACTGTATATACGAGTATACAGGAGTAAACATCTTTGGTTTTGGTTCCTCGACATTGTAGCAGCAGCAACAAAGAAATAGTAAAGAATAGCAACGATAGTAAGAAATAAATAGCAAACTAAGTATGTACGGTGTGCATAGTGTAAACACTGACTGAAGCCCAGAGGGTAATATCTCATCACTGTCCACAAAACACCATGACAACACCGCACACACAAATACACACAAACACAGGCTTTGTCTGATACAAAGTCACTGTTTTATCAACAAGTTAAACAATGGAATAACCTTCACTTCCTGTTCAGCATCAGAGAAATAAGACCTGTGATCGTCACAGGGTGAAAATAACCACACCCTGATTACACTGAGCAGAGAGGAAGCCATGATGACACAGAACACCAACAGAACAGACCAGTTATTTACAACAGCACAGTCTCCAGGACATATTCCAGTTCATAAAACCAGTAAGACTCCCTAATCGGGAGATAAGTGACGGTCAGGTCACATACAGCGCTTTGCGTGATTTAGGGCAAAATCTGTAGGAGCAGTGTCCAAAAATGTGTTTGAAAAAATTGGCCTGATGATGGCGCTAAATTGGACAGATCCATGTTGATGCCAGGACTCTAGACATACTGTGTACCGCTTTGTATGATTTTAGGGCAAAATCTGTAGAAGCAGTCTGCAAAAATTTGTTTTGCAAGAATCGGTCTCATAGAGGCGCTAGAAGAGGGCCATGTGGTAAATGAGCCAAGGAGTGTGTGCAAAGTTTGGCATGGATAGGGGCAACGGTGGAGGAGATATGAGTAGGGGAAAAGTGTGACGTGACAGACAGACAGACAGACAGACAGACAGACAGACAGACAGACAGACAGACAGACAGTGGAGGTTTTGATAGTAACTGCGATCTGACGGTCGCAATCAGTTCATTCATCATGTTCAAACCAAAAACCATCACCGCACAACTTTGAGGCAAGTCCTCCACTATCAACTTACATTCCATTCCAAAGTAAACTGGAAGGTTTTGATTCTCAAAGTCACACCTCACCTCAGCAGGTCAAAAATCTCTGATTGCAAATGTTCACTCGTTCAGTTTAATGACGTAGAACCTGAGCGTTGCTACTCTTGAGCATGCAGCCTAATAAAAGGCAAACATTCAGTAAAATAGAACATTCAGCGAAATTTGGATTTGTGAAAATAGAAAGGTCTACAAGGCAGAGTGGATGGATACATTTGTCCTTAATGAACATGCTTTTTCTTCCCTCCCCTCAACCTGATAGTTTACCAGACATCAAACACTCACCCAAAAGAGGAAGTTGAAGAGGAACAGAAGATACTTGATGCATTTATTCACAGCCATGGCTCTCTTGTCGTTCTCTGCACGCCTTCTGCGCTCCTCTCTAGTCTCTGGTCAGGTGCTGAGCGCGGATTCTGTGGAATGATGAGGTCAATGAGTGTGTCAGAGTCAGACAAGAAGAATAGGTTTAGAGAGGGAGTGTCTGAGAGGGGGAGGGAGAGAGAACACACCTAAACCAAATTACTATTCCACCCATTTTCCGCTCTCTGCCACTGACAATCCTTTCTTCCTATCTGTCAACACCACTGTAGCTCCCTCCCTACACACACACACACACACACACACACACACACACACACACACACACACACACACACACACACACACACACACACACACACACACTTTTGAAACACTTTTGAAACACTTAAAGATGGGGTGCCCTGCTTTTTCCCCCCAAGAACATTATCAGGTTTTATTTTGATTAAAAAAGTCTACAGAAAGTGTTAAAATGACGTTTTCCTGTGGCCACATCCACCTGCTCATTAAGTATGCCTGGTTGTCAGGTGGGCGGTGACCCAGCTGAAGTTAGCCACACCGACAGCAGCAGTTGAAGGGTAAAAAGGGGAGGGGATGATATGATGGATGATGGTGGGGCGCCTGGGGCGGCCATAGCTGAATGGTTAGGGAGCCTGCCTGGGGAACCAGTTCCCCTGGTTGTCCCTGGTTCGATTCCCAGCCAGGATAGCAATGTCGATGTGTGTCCCTGAGCAAGACTCTTAACTCCTAATTGCTCACGCGCTCCTTGTGGGCTGCAAATACTGAATTTCCCTCACGGGAGGAGTAGGCAACTATTGTTATTATGATATGATATGATATGATATGATAGGCTATATAATATCGGTGTAATTCAACTGGGCCTTTTGACAAAACTATGGCACCACCTCTTTAAATCTAGACTTAATAAACTGGACCTTAGTTTGTTTTTTTTGTTTTTTTTCTACACACCAATCTCTTCTCCTCCCCCCCAAAAATCTACAGAGCTATTTTGGGCAATGTTACCAAAAGAATAGCCTATGGATGCTGGCCTGATGTTCAAGTGGAAAAGATCCAATGTGTTAAATGCATGAACCAAGTCAGATGCTTTGTGTAGGTTATCTAGCAGAAAGTAGCCTTTGTTTACCCTCTGTTAATATGAACAGCTGCTGCTATCAGCCACTTACTGTGTAGTGTACAGTCAGACAGACCATAGAGCCCATAGAAACCACAAACCAGTGACCACAGCAGCAGAAACCAACCAGTGGTGGAAAAAGTACTCAAATGTTTTATTAAGTATAAGTATCAATACTGCAATATTCACCTTATTCCTGGCCCGACCACGGGTTCCTGTTCATATCCTGAAAGGGGTTAGGGTTGAAAAACATAATTTGGTTTCCTGTGTCCTTGCATTAAACGGTCAGTAGATGGCGTTCTGTGGGGGGCTTATTTTCTAATATTTTTTTAAACCAGTGGTTCACAAATCTTTTCATATCAAAGAACCCAGATTAACATATGTGTACGCAGTCGCAGACCCCCATCTGAAAATATGTGGTGCCAGGGACCTCCACACAGATTTGTGTTGTTAAAATGTTTTAAAAATATTCAAAACATTGTAGTTTTCTTTCCTCAATATTTTTTAAATAGCACATATACAAGCTCACAATGTGTCGCAATGTGACACATTGTGAGCTTGCTGATCCGCTATTTTCAAATGTAAAGTAGTAAAACTGAGCCTAGTTGCTTCTATTGGGTTTATTTTTCATAGACCTGTCCGCTTGTTTTTGGCAAAATCTGGCAACAGACAATTAATTCCCTGTCACTTCCTTAATTGGGACAAGGTAAATAGGAGGTAGGGATATCAGGTGACAAAGGGGATGCGCCATGTCAAGCCATGAAGCTCACCACGGGTGCCAGTATCGCGAGACTATCCACCATTTCCTGTCTGGGAACCAAATCTCGCAATACTTCGGAGACAGAAACGATTATTATTTACTATTATTATTTCATTATGCACTGTGCAAATCGAAAAGCAAGTGATTGTAAAAATACCTTGATATATTTTCTTTTATATTCCTGAACAGATTATATGACAAAGGTCTCAGTCGTTTATAAATAGTGTTTCTTCCAGGTTTGTTCATGAGGTGATCTCAGCTGATCTAGCCGGCTCCATTCACTGTCACGTACAGTATTTCATCGCACTTGTGCTTGCCTGGTAAACCAGACCGAAAAACAACACCCCCTGGCGGTAGTGGTGTGATAGAGTCTGGCAACGCCAGGCAACACTTGTGCACTATGTTCCTTTCAGCTGTTCCCTTCAGGGGTCGCCACAGCGAATCATCTGCCTCCATCTCACCCTGTCCTCTGCCTCCTCTTTTTTCACACCATCTAACGTTGTGTTCCAAACTGCTTGCACTCGTTCCTTCACCTCTTTTCCACACTCTCAATTGCTGGAAGTATTGCCACGGACATAGAAAATGAGAAGATAATAATATTACCACAAACACATAAAGAGATAGCCCTGAATGACCATAACAGGTCTGTACACTGAGAGTGTACGAATGGAACCAAATGGACCCTTACAGGTCCATTTGTACACACTCAGTGTTATGGGGGTCCTTGCAAAGAGAACCACTGGTACTAGTGGACTCATAATGTGCCATAGTGTCATAGTAAATAAGTGTCATACATATTCTGAAGAAAACCTGAAGGCTGACATTCAGTAATTGGGTCTTATGATAAAAATAAGAACATTATAATGGTGTGTGAAAAAGAAAATCTAGAATTTGCCACAGACAAAACCAAGTCTTGCCAGGCACGGACACATCAGTCTGTGTAGGGACATGTTGATGACCCCTTTTCTTTACCTCTACTCCTTGTAATCTCACTGTTCCCCTTGGGTTCCTCTCATTCACACACGTGTATTTCTGTCTTGCTGTGGCTAACCTTCATTCCTCTCCTTACCAGGGCATATCTCCACCTCTCCAGATTAAAAGTACGAAGGTATTAGTTGCGACCGAAGGTCACAGTTTACCATGAGAAACGTCACAGAGAGACGTGTATACGGTCTATGGGCAAACCCATAGATGTAAAAATGTGTCATCATGATGTCATCATGCTCTGATGTCACTGTGATGTCAGGGGAACCACTCTACCAGAATGGGTTTGCTGCTCTGATATCACGCTCTGGCTTCACTGTGATGTCACACTAACAGAATCCCTTGTATGCCCAAATATGGATTCCCTGGTGTCATCAATATTAATGATACCCTGTTAAGCTGGTTGCACACTGCTGCGTTTTTCGGGCCGAATATCAGACTGAATTTCGGAGCACGCAAATAAAAAAATCACGTTTGTCACGTTTGCACACTGCCGCCCGTTTCGCGCACCGCTCGGTCCCTTGCTCTCTCTATCTCTCTCTCTCTCCTTGCCCTGAAAAACGCATTTCGCAACGAAAAACGCAGCAGTGTGCAACCACCTTTAGAGAGATCCCTGTGATGCCAGGGGGAACAAAACCTTTTTATGCGCATACTGTATATGGAGATCTCTGTGATGCCAGGGTAACAAATCCCTGTTATGCCCACATATGGAGATCCCTGATGTCCACATCACTGTGGCGCGACCTCGGTCTTTAGGGCGAGGTTGCTTGTCGCCCTGAGGCGTCTTACTAGTATCAAAATATATTAAGTAAAAATACTCATTATGCAGAATGTCCCATTTCACAAGTTCAAAATACACACACACACACACACACACACACACACAGACACACACACAAAATTGAAAATAGCAAAGCATTGTGAGCTTGCAGATAGTCAAAATCTTCAAAGTAACTAGTAACTAAAGTTTTCAAATAATTGTAGTGGGGTAAAAGTACAATATTTGCCTCTGAGATGTAGTGGAGTAGAAGTAAAAGTACTGGAAATTGGAAACACCCAAGTAAAGTACAAACACCTCAAAATTGTACTTAGGCCTAAGTTAGGGTGACCAGACGTCCCGTTTTACCCGGGACAGTCCCGTTTTCAAGCTACGTGTCCCGGTGTCCCGACAAATATCTCTAAAACACTAATATGTCCCGGTTTTCAACATTCACTACAAAATTGTCCCGGTTTTCACCAGAATTAAAATAATAGTAGCTGTTTTCAGTGGTTGCATAGACATTTATCATGTTCTTTTCATGAAAACATGCTCACCTAACCAATCAGAAAAAAGGAACAAATTCATTGCGTGTCTGAATTCAACACTGAGCCTGTTTGTCAATCACTCACTGCCTGTTTGCAACCCTGCGGTGCGTGTGTGCGCATGCACAAACGTTAGAGAATGGGCACGCGCGTGCGCGGTAACGTGCGCATTGCTTTTAGGGTCCCAGTTCTATAAGGCAACAGTGTTTTGCGTCCCGGTTTGACTGGCTGAAAATATGGTCACCCTAGCCTAAGTAAATGTACTTAGTTACTTTCCACCACTGACTGGGTGGTAAGAGGCCTGTCAACCAGTCCGACTCCACACTCCACAGTTTGCACACCAGACACTGACTGAACAGCGAGCGTTTCCCTTGATGATTCAGAATCACCAACTAAACAGGAACAGAAAACGCTTTCAATATTAGGCTAACGGTCAAACAAAACGCAAGAGCAAGATGCGATTTGCTCGAGGGGACAAGTCGATCATCACGAAATCTAGCATCATACGAGTCGTGCGTGCGTCAAGAACCACTAAAAAGAAAGCACGTGCGCGAGGAGAACAGTGTTGTGTTCATCCTTTGTGTGAAGTTAAGTGTGTGATAACAATAAATCGTGTGTCTCTCTCTCTCTCACACACACACACACACACACACACACACACACACACACACACACACTCTCACTCTCACTCTCACTCTCACTCTCTCTCTCTCTCTCTCGTGGTGTTTATCCAGTTGACCTTGTACCAGTGAAATGTCATAGGCTACCTTTTCCTATATGCAAAAACTCTATTAATAGTCTTCAATCAATCAAACAAACACGTACACACAGCTGACTAACCTCGTGTTTTTGCGTGTGCGTTCAAACGGTTTGCTGCTGCAAAACGCCGCTCAGAGGAGATTCTCCACAGTCCACACATCCAAACAACAACCCCACTTGAGCCCTTCCTTCCAAGTTCCAACACGACCTTAAAGGCGGTGCCAACTCGTACCTGGTCGGTCCACACATATCTATGGGTCCACACACCCACAAACACCCTGACATCATCTTGTTTCGGCACCGCGACTGACCACGCTTGTCTGATATAGACCTAAATGAGGTATGTATAAATATACAAACTTTGTTCCTAGAAATAAACAAATCCATAAATCAAATTAATTATATTGTCCTATCATAAAAGAGACAGACACATGCCATTTAACTCATTGGGGTTTTGGGGTTACAGAAAATGTTACAGAATTGAACTCAATGGACTTTTGGAGTTTGGGGTCTATAATAATGATAAAGCTGGACAAGAACTTTTGTCTGCTTGCCATGTTGGTAATCTGAGTTCCAAGAAGTTCTCGCCAGCTCTCACATACAAACGGGAGGAGTAGGCAGGCAAGCAAGCACACTAGGAAATTCAAACCTCAAGGTCCTTACTCTTGTATACACAAGTCAACAACGTCCTCTAGTGGTAGAAACTGTTACTAGTCATCTTCATGGACAACAAAACAATGGTTGTTGCTTGAACCCACATTATTTGGATGCCCACAATCCTTGATACAGTTGGAGCTTAAATTATTCCTTTGCAAGTCTGTAACATTTTACAAGATATTCTGTGAAGTACCAGATACCTTTGGTGACCATATACCTCAAGAAAACATAAAATCATATCCATATTCTCAACCAGCTGACAGACAGACAGACAGACAGACAGACAGACAGACAGACAGACAGACAGACAGGGATCCACAAGGTGTTTCAAAGCAGTGGGTGTGATTTACTGGTGCAAAAGAAAAAAAATGCCATTAATTCTGCCCATATACTTTTATAAAATATTTATACCAATTATTTTAAGCTTAGAGGATCCTGGTGAATCAAAACCTTTGATTTCCGTAAAGAAAATTTGAATATTTAATTATATGATATACTACGTTTAATAAATATCTTTGTTTAGCTGTTGTAATTGTTTTCTTTTCAGATAATCAAAGGTTGTATGGCCATTATTCACCAGGATCATGGATGGCTTGATTCTGGGCTTAAAATAATTCATAAATATTTTTGTAAAGGTCTATGGGAAGATTGAACGGGAGATTTTTTAGTGGCACCAGTAAACCACACCCACTGCTATGCCCTATATAAGCGGCACTTTTGTTAATGAATTAAATGTAATTTTGTCCAATCTCTATGGTAGTGTATGTTAAGACAACATAATTTACAATAGGCCTACAAAATAACGTACAAATGTGTTGTATTCTAACCTGTTTTTCCTTCTATTGAGATCGTGTCAAAGGTCATGTCTCACATAGACATAGGATCCGACATGAATCTTTCACTTAATGGTCAAGATAAAATGTATTCCCTTATGTGATGTCCTTGGTGCTGTTTTAAGTTGGCATAGCCATGTATTAATTTACCACTTACCTGTTCTGAGAAAAGGGGAGAGGACAGTTCCTGGCAAGCAAAATCTCTATTGTCGAATACAGTGCACCTCCTTTAATTTCTGGTTTCAGAATCAGTGGGGTCAAATCGTGCAGGCATTGTCTTTTGTGTCTGTTTGGAGTTGACATAGCCATTTTCATTAATTTACCACTCATCTGGTTGGGGTTGGTGTTTTAATGATAAACTCTTAATCTAAAGGCAAATCTGATTGATTCCTTTGGAATTACTCATCAAATAATGTGGGTTAATTGTTTGTTGACTGGGGGAGAAAATAACTGCATCTGTGCAAAACTATGCAGCTTTTGATGCAATTGGTTAGAGAGATAGTCTTCTACAAAACAGAATTCACATTTGGAGTGAATGTCCTCACAGCAGGGGGTGGTATAGAACACTAAACATAGTCTCAGCATCATAAGTCAGCCAGGCCAATGCAGACCACAGAAACACAGGAGGCAGATTCTTGGAGGCGGACTCTTCAGGGGGAGGCGGATTTTCAAGAATCCTAAAACCACCCCGGTACAGTTAGGTTCTTGTAAAGGAGCGATCGTTTTCTATTGACCATGACGGAGGCGCGCCGTCTCAGGCGACCATGATCCACGTGAGACACCGCTGAGCGAGCGGTAGCGAGTGAGTCACCGTGTCGAGCGTTGCGAAGGTCGCATGAGCCGACTCAGCGCCGTTAGACTGTATAAACCAGGGGGACAGAATAGTACATCTTCGCCCCCCAGACTTTTAGCACCTCCGTCCTCCGCGCAGTCCAAGTGAACACAATGGAACGCTCCCTACCTAGAGCGTGCACGTGACATTACTGCCATGATTCAACTGGATAGTATGAACCTTCAAAAGCCACGTCCGCTTAAGAATCCACCCCTATGAGCCTTCAAAATCCGCCCATCCTCCCCCAATGCCTTCAAAATCCGTCCATCCTCCCCCCAATTACTCCGCTCTATAGGAATCTGCTGCCGCCCAGTAATTATGATTAATGGAAAATGAATGCCTACATTTTATGCGATTGTTGACTTAATGCACATGATTGAGTTAGTGTGTGAGTGAGTGAGTGAGTGAGTGAGTGAGTGAGTGAGTGAGTGAGTGAGTGGATGGATGGAATAGCCTACATGGATGGATGAATGAATGAGTTGTGAGTTGCTTTCCACAGATGAGAGCTAATGTATGGTAGCTGGAATTCCTCAAAGATGTACACACGCACGCACGCACACACGCACGCACGCACACACCAACCAACCTATTTCTATGTTTCCAACCTCCACATACCGTCTGTCTGAATCAAATGTCTGTTACTGCATTGCCATTTTTCGCTTCAGATGTCTTCAGAAACAACTCGTTTTATTTTTGTGTAATGTTTAACTTTAAAGATTGTCTGTAACACGCTCCCATCGTGTTTGTTGACATTCAACAGAGTTCACTTCCCTTACCTTTAGCTCTAGCTATCACAATGAAATATAAAGATTGATTGGCAGGTGCTTGTCATGATATTATTATTGGTTAAGTAGGTTAGTAGCCTATACAGCAGTGGTTCTCAACCTGTGGGTCAGGGGGGTCCAAGGGGGTGGGGGGGTCCCCAGATGATTAACTTAATGTGCAACATTGTTTTCTAACTCAACAGTAAACAAACCAACATAAAGTTTAAGTGTATAGAGGGTATATGGACATTTTCTAAAGTGACAATTTAAGGACTTTGTAATAGCCTACCTCTAAAATGACAAATTAAACATTGGCTAAATTGACAAATATAGGAGGCAGATATTGTGAAAATAGCCGATCTATATGCTCAAAACGCCGTTGTGAGCATGTAGATCTGCTATTTTCACAATAGAACCGTGTTATACAAAAAGTAATGCCTCAACCCTTACTGCTCGTCAGGGTGGGGGGGTCCCCAGTTAAAATGTGATCATTTTGGGGGTCGTGGACTGAACAGTTGAGAACCACTGGCCTACAGTACAGTGTTAAACTATGTCCCCATTATGACTGCAGACCAGACACTGCAGCATCTCTGAAGTTATTAGGTGTGAGTGACGTCTTGCTTGACAAGCTTACAAAGGAGAAGAAAAGGCTGCACTCTCGTATTGCCACAATGCAACCTTTATTTACAGAAGACCTTTACAGGTCTTCTTCAGGGGAATAGCAACAACAGAAAAACAAAACAATTCACTTTTATAGGGGAGAACACAGGTGAACTCCATTGGAGGTGTGGTCACAATCATGATTGAATCAAATACCCTTACATGGGCAGGTAACAAAATATTTGTGCAAATACATCACAAAGGCAGAATATAATAGAGCTATCATCATAGGTCCACTACATCAACATACCAATCGAGTTATAGTGATTTACGAAATATATAATAAATATCTACTTTGATAGTTAAAAAAAATCATTTAATAGATCATTGAAAATGAATCAATAGCCTGGAAAGGACAGAGACTAGCTTGACAAGCTTGACATGCAAGCCCACGACAATGCGAATCAGGCACTAAAAAAAAACAGTGTTTTCAGAGACACCCATAAAACATGAGCTTGCAGGTTTGTCAGGTTCCTGTGCTAGTCATACCGGTATATGGCAGCTAGTCATATGGCTTTCTGGAAAAGTTCACTTCCTTGTAGTTGTCCCTTTATCAGCTAACCTGTTTGTTTACTTTAAAAGTCATGCCCTTAAAATTAAAGTGAACGTTAACAAGTGAACAAGCATTAAGTTATGAATTCTTATCCCTTTTGCAAGTATTTTGCCAAGCGGATACATTGCTTGCTTTGTTCGGGTAGTTATTATTTGGTTCTAACAATTCTAAAGCTCATTGTGGTATTCTAATTGAACCCCATCTGTGGACAAATACCTACCATGCCTGCCACTTACTGTAAGTCAAGGCAACTGCTGTCACATTAAGTAACACCTGAGCTACACGGAAGTCATGCAGGTATTTTCTCAGAACATGCACAGAAGCTGTTTGTACTCTTGACACGCACACATCTAATCAGTTTTTGAAGCAGAAACGAAATCCTAGAGCAAGCCACTGAGATGATGAGAAACTTTAAAAACACGCACAATCTTTTCCCTGGCGCTAATCTGAGTCCCCAGAAGTTCCTCTTTTTTATTGTCTTCACTCAAGTCCCTGTGTTGTCATACATGTAAAATAGTAGTAAACCCTTCATTGTCCACTTTGGCAAGGGGTCAAGTAGTAGCAGGAAACCCTTGGCCATGCCATTCAGTGTTTCTTTATTTTGGCTCCACTTGGCTCAATTACCACTTGGCTCTAAACCCTATGTAATTTGTTGACCTGGGTTCCACAGAGCTCTATACTTGGTCCCGTATGTTTGCCCCCCTACATCGAAAATAGGAGATCTACTAGCTTGCAATGTGTCCTATTGGGCTGCATTGTGAGCTTGTAGATTGTTTATCTTTGGTAAATCTTTGCGGAATTTCCCTAAATGTTTGCCCATTATCACATGCCCTCAATATGGACGCATAAGGTGATTGGTTAATTGATTGATGTTAGGTTTTGTCATTTGGAGAACATAATATGGCTTTGACTGAGTTTTCAACTGCTGCTTATTCCTCATGGATGGAAATTGATGCAAAATTATTTTATGAAAATGTAATCTAAAATCTACTGAATTGGAATTATGAAAAGAAAAATTAAACCAAGGTGAAGTGAGTGGTGGTGCGTGCATGCATGTGTGTGTGTGTGTGTGTGTGTGTGTGTGTGTGTGTGTGTGTGTGTGTGTGTGTGTGTGTGTGTGTGTGTGTGTGTGTGTGTGTGTGTGTGTGTGGCCCAGAAGCCCACTTGTTAAAAAGTGTCTATGTGCATTTTCAGAGCAACCATTAAGTTAATTCTTATCCATTTTGCAAGTACTGTATCACACACACACACACACACACAATCTCATCAGGTATCTATGAAGCAGAACAAAATCCTAAAGCAAGCCACAGAGATGATGAGAAACACATTTTTTCCCCAGGTGGTAACAGTGATTGAATTGTCTTCACTCAACCACCCGTGTTGCCATACACGTAAAATAATGAACACTTCATTGTCCACTTTTGCAAGGTGTCAAGTAGTAGCAGGAAACTATCGGCCATGCCATTTCAGTATTTCTTTATTTTGGCTCCATTTGGCTCAATTACCACAGTCTCTAGTCCCATTTTGTACAATGTGTCCCATTGGACTGCTTGTGAGCTTGTAGATCAGTTATATTTGGTGAATGTTTGCAGATTCTCACCAAATGGTTGCCCTTGCCCTCAATATGGACTCTATAGGGTGAAGTAGTGTTTTGTCATTTGGAGAACATATGGTTTTCAATTGCAGCTTATTCCTCATGGATGGAAATTGATGCAAAAGTCTTGTCATCAACATGGATCCCATTTCCCATATTCCCTCCTGATTGGCTACGATTGCCTTCTAAAGTTTGTGTATGCGACGTGGTGGTCGTTTATCTCCCGATTAGGGAGTCTTACTGGTCTATTTGTTTGTTTTACTGTACAAACAGTGTTGCAGGTGTTGATAGCAAAACATATTGCGTGTGAAGCCATATTGCGTGCGCAACAAAATAATCCAGTGTACACAGTTTATTGTGGGATAAGATGCACAAACGATACATGCCAGCATTGTGGCAATGCTGGCCATCTGGCAGGGGACTGCCCCATAGGTCGAACTCCCGCTGGGTCGAACAGCGTCGGCAGGTTAGATAATCACCCGCGAGCGTCTGCAGGTTAGATAATCACCCGCGTTACGGTTACTGAGGTTAGGTTTAGGGTTAGGGTTAGGGTTAGGGTTAGGCATAGTTTTACTGAGGTTAGGATTAGGGTTTGGGTTAGAGTTTGGTGGTCGATCCAAAGGGTGTTCGACCTAATGGCATGTTACCCATCTGGCAAAATGCTACAACAGACAAAAACAAGATGCACACCTTTTATTTGTCTGATTTCTATGATAGTACATAATACAGATAAACACAAAATAAACAGCTGCATGTTATCGTTTTCAACATACAGCGTTCAAAAATGCATCAATGCATGTTAAGGCATAAATCCTAAAAGGGTCTATTTGTGGAGGAAATTGGCATTTCTTTAAAACAAAGGTACAGTAGGAAGAACTTGAACTTTGGTAGATCATTCATAAAGTCGTGTTTCTCAGGGTGTGGCTGCAGTCCAGAACATGTGCCTGTCCTGAGTGGAGCGGTTGTGGAGAACCACTCATCACCACTCACCGTACTCCCTGCACTTCTTCAGCAGTACACAATTCTCTGGATCAGGGCCCACTTGACAACCTTAAATGTGCGTTTTCAGAGCATGTTTATTTTAAAGATCGAACAATCGATTGAGTTCCAGATTAGATACTTAGCATACTTATCTGTGTCACATTGAAAAGAAAGAAAGAAAACAATCTTTCAACCTTTGATTCCCATGTCATTTCGTCATTAAAATCTTCGCTTGATATTTAATATTTGGGGGCCTACTTGCCTGTTAATTGCCCACTTCTTACATTAGTTGCAGCTTGCAACTAATGCAATGTGACACATTATGAGCTTGTAGATCTGCTATTTTCAAAATATTTTATACATTTGAAATGGGACACTGCATAATGAGCATATTTTTACTTTTCGTACATTTTGTTGCCAATACTTTTGTACTTTTGCTCAAGTAAAGTTTGAATTCAGGGCTTTTACTTGTAACAGAGTAGTTCTACCTTGCAGCATTGATAGTTTTACGTAAGTAAAACATGTGAGCACTTTTCCCACCACTGCTACTGTACCTACCCACACAGAGATGCCTGGAATGTACATTCCACTTACCAGGCTAACATTCCAATACAATTGGTTAACCAAGAGTTCTTTAATTAGAACTCTTGGTTAACCGATTGTTTTCTGTTTTCCCATACATGTATTTCCGGAACGATTTTTGCAAGGCCTTGCCCACATCTCAGTGTCCATAGATGGGGTTGGTGCGCATATGGGGAACACCAGGAAATACAAGGAAACAGAAAACGATCAGATAAAAAGGCTTCTTATTAAAGAATACGGAGGATACCGGTAATTATAGTTTACCGTACCGTATTTAGGCAGGTGTGACACTTTATTAAGCACTTTGTTTGGGAAATCTGAATGTTGGTGTAGTTGTAGGGGGCTAAATAAATCGCTCTGCCCGAACCCATGTAAACCCGGGAACATGACGGTCGTGAGATACGACCGTCATGTGTCAGCGCTAGTTTAGGCATAGTTTTACTGAGGTTACATTAGGAATACCAGGTGGAGACCGTTCTGAGGTCGTTGAATTTGCGCCCGGGGCGACTGTGTTTGGGGCGAGCGTTTTGGTACTCATATTTCTGCCCTATAGTCTCTACCTCAGGTTGACTTGGTTCTCTGCAGCAGCAGTCAGTATGGCCTGAAAGAGAACAACTCGTTGCATGAGTTCGGCGAGGAAGGAGAAGTTGTGTATCTGCTGCTCTGCCAACTGCCTGTCTCCCTGCTGCTGAAGCGTCCTCTCCGCCTCTTCGTACATGGCCTCGGAGAAGTGCGTCCCGCCGTTCACCGCCACCATGTTGTCGATCTTCTTGATCAGCTCCACGACTTGCGTCCTGTCCCTCTTGTCCTTGTTGTTGAACACGTGGAACCTGTTGCCGCACCTGTGGATCACCTCCCGGAGGCGCGGGTGGCCGTTCTGGATGTACTCCAGGATGGTGCGCCCTTTCAGCTCGTCGCCGCGCGTGAACAGAACGATCATGTACCTGGAGGCCCTCGGTCCGAAGAGCTGCTCCAGAGCCTCCACGCAGTTCTCCTCTTCTTGGGTGAAGCGGCCGATCTGCATGACCAGCAGGAGGGCGTGCGGGCCAGGAGAGGACACCTGCGTTGGTGGACAAAAGTGATCAACCCCATTGCTTGAGTCAAAGTTATAGATGGTCAAACATTACTCAGCAAGTGAACGTTGATCTGTCAAAACTTTACAGGAGCTACTTGAATACTTGCTTTTAAATATGCTCATGCAAGTATTCAAAATTAATTTAAGCTTTTTTTTAAATATAAAAAAAGAAACTAATATCTGAAATTTCATTTCAATTGTCAAAGATATCTACAAGCTGACCTACAAGCGCATAGCGCATGAAGTGTGCCTGGCATCAGTATGACATCAGGGATCAGACAACATTATGGAGGTCCCTGAGTACTGACGTCATAGACTAGCTGGTAGATTGCTTACTTTATAGGGCTATTAAGTGTTTAATTTATAATACATTTGGGTGCCTAACAAGAAATATAGTCTCAGGTAAAGATTTTCTGTGAAATGCAGTGGAGTGAAAGTCGTGAGCTTACAGAAAATTAAATACTCAGGAACAGTACAGGATTTACTCGTACAGAAGCCTACTCAAGTCATTGTTAATTTTGCACATTTTGATGTAGTTTCAGTCTGTCTTTTGAATACAATTAAATTTAGTTTTAGTCATATTTTCATCTGAAAAGTTTAGTCTAAACTCGTTAGTTTTAAATCTACAGTTGATTTTGTTGACAAAAATGTATTCTGACAGGCCTTGATGGTGTCATAGTGCTTGATTTTACACTTGATTTGCACGCAGATAGCTGCGAAGCGTTTTGAGCTTGTAGATTTTCTATTTTCAGCCAAGCGCAAAAAAACATAAAATTACTTGTCTTTTTGTTCTGGGTCTCTTTTCCACTAGTCCCCCCTAACATTGTGTCTAGATGTTATTTGATGGCGAAATTGTCAATATTTAGCTTAGCTTATTTTTTATTAATTTTTAGTCATAGTTTCAGTTGACAAAATTAACACTGACTCAAGTGAATGCACTTCGTCGCTGTCCACCACTGTACCTGGATACATTTGACGATCTCTTTCTTTATGTTCTCTGAAGATAACGATGTGTCCAGTAATCCAGGTGTGTCGATTACGTAGATTTGGCGTTTCCCTTTCAGCCGCTCTTTATCGCAGGTTTGGGTCACTGACACTGCGTTGGCACACGACTCAAACACCTTCTTGCTCAGGATGGTGTTGCCCACAGCACTCTTCCCCACTCCCGTCTTCCCAATCATGACAATTCTCAGTGGCAAGCCTAGAAACACAAACAACACATTAATTAGTACAGTGGTTCCCAAACCTTTCTAGCTCTATATGTGGCGGAAAGAGTCACAGCCCCAGCCTGAAGCCTCCAAAAGTCTAGTATCTCCCTTATTCCATAGGGATATCCCTTTGGTTTAATGGTTAAGATATTGGACTTTTATGCGGGATTTGCATCACCTCCATTACAATGATGCCGTGACCCGGATCGGGCATCCCCGTAGAAGGAGGTCTAGGGCAGGGGTTCCCAAACTGTTTTGTCTCAGGGCACCCCATAAATACTTTTTTTAATCCAAGGCACCCCTAAATTATAATTTTCACTCCCAGCACCTTAAATTTATAGCATATAGTCGTTGTCGGATGGAAACCTTGTATGTCCAAAACTGTTCGTTTTGTATTTATCATCTACACAATGTACTAAACTTGATGCGAGGTGTTGTGTGCTTGTAGATCTGCTGTTTTCACTAGTTTTGTGCAACAGAGGTTTCTGCCTGACAGTAATTATATTTTAGTGATTATGTTGCGAGGAAAACGTTGAGATAATAGACATTTTGGTTAGAACTGACATCAAATTATCTCGCGGCACCCCTGGACTGCCGTCGCGGCACCCCAGGGTGCCCCGTCACCCACTTTGAAAACCCCTGGTCTAGGGGAATGAGGGTGGTGGAGAGTCGCAGCCCCAGCCTGAAGCCTCAAAAAGTCTAGTATCTCCCTAGTTCCATAGGGATATCCCTTTGGAGAAATGGTTAAGATATTGGACTTTCACGCAGGACGCCCGGGTTCAAAGCCCGGGTGGGGAGGTTTGCATCACCTCCGTTACATATATACTTGCTATTTTCAAAACAATTCTGAGCATGTTTAATCACACCCCTAACTACCCCATATTATAATAATAGCCAGTTTAAGCAGACTGTTTCTACAACCGCGACGCGAGGCGGGACTACGGCTGCTATGATGTAATCGCTGTAGCGGTCAAAATCGTTAAGCAGCAACCTTCCGCGACGGGGTCCCACCCCTGTTACGGAACTCTTTGGTTCCCATGGCGACGCGACCATGCAGCAGGCGTTGTAGACGCTACGTGGAAAGCTAGCCTCTGCCGTTGTAGGGACGGCTGCGACGGCGGTTGATCTATCGAGCGCTGATCATTTCCGGTTACCGTTGTCATCTGCCGTTGCCTAGCGTTGCTTAAAGTTTTACTATGTAACTTTTTTTGTAAAACAAATCTTAAAATTGTCCTAACTGTTAAATCGCTAAAGTTTTAGAACACCCACAGCTTCTGAAGCCTTCTCTTTATATGTTTTCTATGAGCCGTGAGGGGGGGAGAATTTCGCGCCATGATTACGTAATCTGCATCATCTGTATACGTTGTGTATACGTTGCCCAATCACATCGCCGATCATGCACACATGGTACACTACCGGCCAATGCAGCGCATCTTGAAGTGGGGTCGCCATATTTGTAGTCGCCCGTGTGTCTCTTTACTCAAAAGGTAATTCTCGCCTACCAGGCAGGGTGAAATAGTCCGTTTCTCCGGAATGCCTGAACGCACAGGAACCAGGGACCCCTCTAAAGATAGCTCTCGGCGTTGTGGAGGCAGACGCGGGGGTGTGAAGGTACGAAAAACGGGCGAAAGACGCGAACGCGACCGCGGTTTGCTATATGGCTACTGACCACTAGTTGAGAATCTTACACAGTATAGCTTTAAAGTCGCTATTAATAAGAATGAAAGCAGCTTCATAAGGTTTACCGGGGTCTGACAATGATATGAAACTTCGTGAAATGTATCCAAAAAGGGAAACCAAAAACCTAGCATTTTGTGTAAACAATATAATACAGGTATACTATCACAAAATGATATCTGAGAACTTAAAACCTAAACAGAGAACCTAGGATCTATTTAAATAATATGCCAAAATATTTTGTGTTGTTTCGAAACCGTCTGTTTACTGTCTCGGCTCAGCCATATTCATAACAATGATACAATTCAGAATATTGTCATTTGAGCATAAAAATTATGAATAATAAATCAATAATAAAATCAATAAACCAACACACAAAATGAATATACATTGCGTTATCAGTGAATATTCACAGCAAGCCAATTGTATTTGAATTGAAACAAAATAAAAATGTAAGAACAACATAAGTTGATTATACTGTATGCACTGCAGTAGGCTTATGTCGTTGATGTCAGGCAGACACCTTATGTCTCCCTGTTTTAACTCTTTGTCATCGTCATACATAAATAGTGAAAATCTACAAGTTTGGTTATTTTTTTTTACTATATTATAGATTTGAAATTCTGAAATGAAATGGCTAAAACTGAAATAGATCCAACATCACCTTTGGGGATAGCTCTGGTACATAGCCTTCCTCTGTGCAGGGAAGGGTGATTACCCATCTTGGCTTGATGCGGTTGAAAATGGAAGAGAGAGGTATATCTTTCTATTTTATATCTTTTCTATGTAGCTTCCATAGCACCGCCCTCTGCTGCGTTTTCCTATAATACGCAGACGGATACATTCACAGTTCAGGTTTGTCCAGAAGCTTCATAGGGGCACATAGCTGTGCCTTCTTGCTCTCGTTCTTTTTATCAAGCAGCACTGGGCAATATGAGCCAACAAAGTAAGTGCCTTTTCATTTGAATGCCTGTAAGAAGCATTTACTTTTTCGTTATATTAGTTATTAAGTTATATGTGAAATTAGTATTATGACTATACTATATGGTTCTGACACATGCTCATATACCGTATATATATATATATATATATATATATATATATATACCGGTACATTACATTGGAACTGGAACACTATACAATGTAATTGATTGGCTGAAATTGGCAACCCACCTGTACATGTGGGTAATTATTTGGCCATGTCCTGCATGTTACAAACAGCATAAATGTGTGTTATTTGCTGGGGGCGAGAGGTTGCATGCATTTCTTTTGATTTAGTTGTAGGCCTACTATAATTACTGTATGCTGAAATGGTACCCTTTGATAATGTTGCAATAAACATGATGGTGTTGTAATAATATAATTCACACAAATGGCCTATAAGGAAACAACTTTTATCTGAAAATGTACACTGAAATATTTGTAAACTGCAATTAATTTAATTTAATTTCTTCCAAATTATTCCTGCTTTATCAGATGTCCCCGAAAGCAAGTTCACCATCGTGCTCTTTGGAAAGAGAGAGGGATCAAAGAAGAACATTATTGGAAACATGATTCTTAAACATAAGAATGCGTTTTCTGCCTCGCCAACCAGCTGTGTCGTTGGAGAGAGTCAGCGATTTGTCGTCGTCATCACCCCCGACTTCTACGACGAGGGATGCCCATTCCCTGACCAACAGGTCATCGACTGCATGGCGCTGTCTTACCCCGGCCCACATCTGTTCATACTCGACGTGATAAAAGGAAAGAATACCATACAGCAGGTAATAGTGGAAAAAGTACAAAGGCACACCTTCTTTATTTATTTTATATTTACGATATTTTTTATGCCTTTATTGATAGGCATAGTAGTTTGACAGGATATGGGGAGAGAGATGGAACTTGTAACTAATGTTTGAATAATAAAAGTACAATATTTGCCTCTGAGATGAGGTGGAGAAGCATGAAGTATTGGAAAATGGACATAGTCAAGAAAGTACATAAAAATTGCTTAATTACTTTAAGTTCAATATTTGGACTTAAAGTACAATTTTGATTCCACCGACAGGAAGTGATGAAGCAAGTCAACAGGCTGAAGGAGACCTTCGGACAGGAGATCAGCAGAAACCTTGTCGTGATGCTGCCGGACATCCAGTGTCTTCATGACCTGGACTATCTGGAGGAGAAGTTTAACATCAAACTGTCCATCCCCAACGAGAACCTGTCAGAGGAGTGCTGGAAGTGGTGCAAGGAGAGACCCAAGTTCTTGTACACCTACAACAAGTACAGTTGGGAAGTTGTGAAAGGGAGATGGGAGGCTTTGAATCGAAAAAGGTACATACCATACTTTAATTCAGTGTTTCCCAAACAGTTTGTCGCGACCCATTTGTCGACTCGATTCAAATTCCCATTTCCTTATACTTATTTATTTAATATATGTTTTATTTATTTTTTAATAATTGTATACATTTTAAAACAAAAAACAAATCTAAGAAATTCCACAAATAAAATATAATTATGAAGTGGTGAAAATAGCAAAGCGTGCTTGTAGATCTGCTATTTTCACTAGTTTGGATCCCGGGCAAACATCTCTCTTTTGGGTCTCGACCTGAAACCTCCAAACAAACCCACTGATGCACCCAGACATGGCTGTACGCAGGCACAAAGAACATTGTCCACTTGGTTTGCAATATTAAAAAAAATGCTTTTCCCCCTGGCATTGTTCTCCCTCATAACCAGGCATACTTATGCCCTTGCTGTCCATCAGCAAGGCCTGGGATTTTGCTGGGGACCCCCTGGAACAAGTCCCCCTTCGCTTTGGCCCCCTTTCCACCAAAATAACCTTGGTTCTATAGAACCAGTGCAGTTCAAGATTCATCTGAATAATACATGTTCCCCGGACTTTAAGGACCTGTGTAGATTTCCAATGATTTCATGTATATTTGTCTTTACTTATTCATGTCTAGACATAATGCAACTTCTGACCAACATGGGAACACAACAGGTATGCTTACACTCTACATGTCACAGCTGCCGTATAGTGCAGTGATTCCCAACCTGTGGGACGGGGCCCATTGGTTGGCTTCTCTGGTTCCATTCCATACTCTGCAATCACTGTACTCTGATAGGAGGTTGTTACTTAAGTAAAAGTATCAATAGGCCTACTGCTATTTAGAAATACTCTGTTACAAGTAAAAGTCAGGAATTCTATTTTGAATAGAGTAAAAGTACAAAAGTATTGATATTGAAATGTACTTAAAGGGGAAGACCACCCATTTTCAATATTGAAATATGTCATTAATACCTTAGAGGAGTTGTGTGGAAATAGAAAAAAAGTTCCTCCCCTTCTGTGTTGCCTAGAACTGGAGGATTGATTTTGGGGTTTGTATTGTAAAGTACAATGTGTGATTTCATCAAGTTGTACTTTACAATACAAACCCAAAAATCAATCTTCCAGTTCTAGGCAACACAAAAGGGGGGAACTTTTTTTCTATTTCCACACAAATCCTCTAACTTATATTAATGACATAGTTCAATATTGAAAATGGGTGGTCTTCCCCTTTAAAGTACCAAAAGTAGAAATGCAGAATGTCCTATTTTGTCCTTTTCAAATGTATAAAATATTTTGAAAAATAGCAGCTCTACAAGCTCACAATGCACCACAACGACACATGTGAGCTTGTAGATCGGCTATTTTCAAGTGGCTGAAATGTATATAAGGCTGAAGTGGTTAATGTATGTTTTCTAATAATAATCAAATTCAAAGTAACTAGTAACTAAAGTTTTCAAATAATTGTAGTGGAGCAAAAAATTCAATATTTGAATTTGAGTTGTAGTGGAGAAGTAAAAGTATTGGAAATTGAAGATACTCAAGTAAAGTACAGTACAAATCCCTCAAAATTGTACTTAAGTACAGTACTTAAGTAAATGTACTTTATTACCTTACACCACAGAGGAAAGGTACACCGTTTGGTTTTGGGCATCCATAAAAATGTTGTTAGTCAGGTTCAAGTCATTCTTGTCTCTTGTCAGCCTTTCATGTCATGTGTGATGATTAATGCTTAATGGCATTTACATTTTAGTACAAACAATAGTATGGCTTATAAGTTTGACACCGTGACTGTGGTTCTTTCCAATTTATAGTTGAAATCAACAACGGAGAGTCGATGATTTACACAGGTACCAATATCACACATGCTGACATTAATAATAATATATCCTATGTATATAAGTGTTGAACATATTGCATGTTACACGTGCACACACAAACACACACACACACACACACACACACACACACACACACACACACACACACACACACACACACACACACACACACATTCTCTGACTGTGTGTATTTCTGTATACAGATTTCAGCACTAGCGGGGGGAACACAGCTGACGCAGCTGACACAGGTAAGAAACGACATATACTGTAGGCTACTAATTTGATACAAAACATGTGAGAAGGGTCTTTCAAATTATAATGCAAGAGGAGAGGTTGTTACGTACACAGTTGTCATAAAATCATGTATATACGTAGTTATAGGAGAGGCCGATTGAGAACATTCTCTGGTTACATTCAAGGCTGTAAACTGTCCCTCTGTATTACTACCGGTATGTCTGGAGTAAAGGTACACATTTGTTTGGTCCAGCCCTAAAGGTTTTGTACTATGCCATATTCTCTGGGATTATTATTATTTGTATCCATGGCCACGTTGTAAAAGAGTCAACATGTGAAAAAACTGTTTAAAAACTACAGTATAAGAGCAGAGATAAGGGCCAAATTTGCTTCAAGGGTCTCTGATTCAACTATGATACAATCTTTGAAATGATTCAGGTAATGGGTATATATATATATATATATATATATATATATATATATATATTCCTCTGTACAGGTCAAGGATGGAATTCTCTTGGTAGCCTGATATGTATGTAAATCAATTAATTCTCTAATTATTCACTATTTTGTTTTGTCAATTGAGTAATGTAACAGCTTGATTCATGGAACAGATGTTTCTAAGATGTAGCCAAGTAAAGACAAAGGAGGGAGGCGCACGCCTGGGTTGATGAGGTGCTGACCACCGCAAATAATAATGTTTAACAAAAGAGGCAGCATCTCATTCAGTCCAAAGCCAATGCACTGACTAAGCAATGCAGTACTCACAAATTTGATTGGCTTTAAATATATTTGTTCAAACATCATAGCCTACATAGAATTAGAATTGCAATGAGGCAAGTGACTGGTAACATGTCTTTGTTTAAAGTGTAGAGCAGTTATGCTTACACATAGAAGCTTAGAGTAACAATCATCCACAATGAGATGTACATGTGTTGATTTTTATTATACATTTCTACATTTGCATATTGACACATTGTTCATCTTTCAGGCTGTGCATCTGGACGTTCCGTAAAGAAGCCAGATCAACCACAACCTCAGAGGGGTATGCTAGACTGTTATAAGTGTGGCTAACCATAACACAGTCGCATAGCATAGAATGTAGCATGTTAAGAATTTGTCTACTATAAGATAGCCTATGATGCACATTCATTAGGCATTTTATGTGTGGTGTTCATTGCTATGAGCTGTCTGGTCCAAACAAACGTATAAATAAATATGAGCACTAAAACTATCTTTCAGATGACACACTAAGTGACTCCAGTGCATCCAACAAGGTTTTTAACATTGTGCTGCTGGGACAGACAGGAACAGGAAAGAGCTCATCGGGCAACACGATCCTGACCGGCGCGTACCCACAGCTGGACCCAAAATATCTGTTCTTATCAACGGCAAGCTCTGTGCCCGTCACCATGCTGTGTGACGTAAGAGTGGTGTTAAGATTTTTCGGCACACAAGTTAACATCGTCGACACGCCAGACTTCTTCAACGATGCCGTGAGGTACTCAGACGCAGTGATAGAGGCGTGCAAGCAGTATAGTCATAAAGGACGATGTGTCCTGTTATACGTGATTCAGATAGGTAGGTTCACAGAAGCGGAGAGGGACACACTAGAGCGCCTGGAAAGAGCACTGGGGTGGGCAATCAGGGAAAGCACAATTGTCCTCCTGACCCACGGAGAGGACCTGAAGGGCAAATCCTTAAAGGAGTTTGTAGAGCAGGATCCTCACCTCAAGCGCGTTGCCGAGCTGTGCGGTAACCGCTACCATTTGTTCAACAACAAGCGTACAGGCACTAAGGGCAGCAAGCAGGTCATTGGGCTCCTTAAGAAAATTCCTAATTATAAGGAGATTTTCCCCAAATGTGAGAAAGAAGACCTGTGTAAAGCAAGTTAATCTGTCTAGGACGGTGATTGGGGAAAATAAATAACAACCATTCGACTGAGGTACCAAAGAAAGGCAAATACGCATGCACTTTACGCATGCACGCATACTTTGTCTGCAGAAAGGCAGTCTATGGACCCGAAACAGAGATTCTGTTTAGCAACAGAACAATTGAGGTAAAGTTGCATTGACGTTGATATTTAACTTGTGTTTTTCTTTTCTAAAAAAAAAAAAAAAAAAAACTTCTGGAATGAATGTTCGAGCTTTTTCTTTGACAAAATGTGTTACGATATTATTATTGAACTCATCATTAGATTGTAAGACAATAGGTGGCTTCAAGTGGACATAATTATAAAAAATATTGGTGGCTTCAAGTGGACATAATTATAAAACATTTCTCTCATCAAATCTTTCTTTTTTGAATTGATTTGTTTTATTGAAAATGTTGCTCCCCCTTTTGGTTGTGTTAATCTAATCTCAAATTTGAAGGCAAAGTGAAGTTATTGATTCATTCATTGTGCTGTCTAAATAAAAAGCAAAAATACCGGATTTTCTTTCTTTTCCTTCTTTGATAGTGACATTATGGTGTAATATTTTCTGAGTGTGTATGAATGTGAAGAGATGACTTCCTCAGACCCAGTAATATTTTGGCACCCATATGGAGCAAGGTAAGACATAATGCAAGGTGCAAAGTTGCACTGTGAAAATAGAGCCCAATGTCTTCAATAACAACTTTGATATGTTTTGAGAGCTGAGGCTCTGTAGTCATTTTAAACAACAATAGAACACTACTATCTGAACAAGCTTTCGGCAGATGTTACATGATATCAACGTTATGTTTGTGTTATTTGCTGTTCTGTTTGAGATCATTTGTATAGCCTTTTTTCTGTTCTAACTGCTATAAAGGGATTGTTCACCCCAAACATAATGTATTTTCTATCGATTATACTCACCCATGGAAACTTGACAGCATGCAGTTCCATTTTTATGTTTATATTTAAGGAAATCAGATCTACTATGTCATTGAACTCCTCTCATAACAATGAAATCACATTCAAATGTATCTCCCCTGACATTGTTGAAAGGCACAATGAAAATAAGAACTGTTTGGATTGGATTACATTCTTTTCTTCAATCTTTATTTGTAATCGGGGGCTGGAAAAGCTGAGGGCCCCTGATCACTGAAGCTCCAAGGAGTGTGCGCATCAAATGTTTTCGTTTTTTTTTTCTTCTTCAGATTATTATTATTATTATTACCCTTATAATTATAATAATTATTATTATTGCGACCAGAGGTGAAACCCGGCAGATCCTGTCCGTGTATGTCAGTGAGTCAGTCAGTGGGTAGGTAACACCTCAATATAATAGCTGACCTCTTCTGACATCACATTGTTGACTCAATGACCAAGAAAGCCTGTTCTGGCAATCATATATGGAGATCCCTGATGTCATCAATATTAAGCCCATATTTGGCAATGCCCAAATATGGACGCTCCATATGGCCAAGACAAAATTAATTTGCAAATCAAGACGGCTGACTATCATCACCTGGATATCCTTATTTTCCGACACTCACCGACCACGTCAAACCCTGGATATCCATACATGGAGACGACATCACTTAGATCTCCATGTATGGAGCTGACCTCTACATCTGATTCCCAATCCCAAATGATGCCCTATTAGGCCAACCACTCTAATATAATCCCTTTTATACCCATCAACATTAAGCCCATATCTGGGAATGCCCATACAATAGAATCCCTTTCATGCCCATCAATATTAGCCCATATCTGGGAATGCCCATATCAACCAGTCTGGTTGACGCGACACAAGTCACACTTTATTAGTCACAATTAATTCCGTCTTTGCCCCTTTTATGCCCATATAATATGGACATCCCTGTCCCGATGTCATCAATATCAAACGCACATTTGGGAATGACCATAATTGGCAATGCCCATATATGGGCACTCCATATATGGCAAAGACAGAATTCATTTGTAAATCAAGACTGCTGATCATGACCTGGATCTCCATATATGAAGATCACGACACTGACCTCATAAACCCTGGATATCCATACATGGAGATGACTGGATCGTCACCTAGATCTCCATATATGGAGCTGGTCAATTCCTCTACATTTGACCTCACGGACTCCATATATGGATATAGCTGACCTGTTCTGACATCACAGTGATGACTCGACCAGCTCAACTCATGCCAAAGCAGCCATGTGCACGCGCCCATGTGTATTACCTCGCCCTTCAGGGCGAGGTCGCTTCTCACCCTTAGGGCGTCTTACTGGTTATTATTATTCATTTTTTGCACAGCGGCGGCGTCCCCTCACTGCCACCCGTCAGAACACAATAATACAGCATGTGCCCAAAGTGCCCATATGGTAAATCTGGGCCTGAGTAGCATACGCATATGGATGAAAGAATACACACCCGCATTGTACCGTCTTCACCTGTTCAATTAAGAAAGCTTTTTGTGCATTCTCTATCTATCGTTGATATTTCCTCTAAAGCCTATAGCTAGGACCGATACATGAATTTTATTATCAGACAATTAGAGCAACCACAAGTTCAAACAACGGTTCAACAAGTGTCTTGCAGCTTTTTGTCTGTGTTTCAGTAGCCTAAGACTAATACTAGACCTAATACTTTCAGGGATCATTTCTATAGTTTTGGACTGGAGAAATGAGTTTCTAAAGTGTTTGGTCTCGCTAACCACGATGATGAGTTGTGATATTTCCTCCTGAGCCTTAAGCAGACATTGAATAATGATTCAGTTCATATGTTCTGTCATTGATGACTGTTCTATGCTCCCTAGTGGAGTAAAGAGGGAGGAAATGTGATCTGAGTGGTTCTTCCAAAACCAGTCGAAACAACATTTAAAACAAAAACAGGTTTGAGCTTTTTTTATTTGTCATAATTTGTGATTTTCTTGAACTGCTACCATTATTATTTATGCATGACAAGTTTTGCATCTGCAAGAGAATAATGTCTGCTTTCTATACTAACATCTATCCTTAAAAAATGCAATCATTTAACATTTATATTGGACTATTTAAATTGACTTTGCCTTCCTTCCTATGTATGACAACGTCAAAGGTGTTTTGAAATGTCCATACATTTACAAATTCCACTACAGCAAGCAGTTCCATTTTTATGTTTATATTTATGGATATCAAATCGACTCTGTCTTGTCTGTCATAAAACTTCATTAAATGTACGTATCTCCCCTGACTTTGTTGAAAGGCACAATGAAAACAAGAAATGTATGGATGACATTCTTTTCCTCAATAGGTTTTATCTGCAATCAAGTCTTTTGTCCACCGTAAAGAAAACATGCAACAGGTGCGTTGGTGGAGTAGGGTATACGCATATGGATGAAAGCATACAAACCTGCACTGTACCGTCTTCACCTGTTCAATAAAGAAACCTTTTTATTTGTGCATTCTGTATTTATTGTTTATATAATGCCCAGCTAGGACGTATACTGTACATCTATTTATTATCAGACAATGAGAGCAACCACAAGTTCAAACAACGGTTCAACAAGTGTCTTGCAGCTTTTGGTCTGTGTTTCATTAAGACTATACTTTCAGGGATCATTTCTATAGTTTTGGACTGGAGAAATGAGTTTCTAAAGTGTTTGGTCATGCTAACCACGATGATGAGTTGTGATATTTCCTCCTGAGCCTTAAGCAGACATTGAATAATGATTCAGTTCATATGTTCTCTGTCATTGATGACTGTTCTATGCTCCCTAGTGGAGTAAAGAGGGAGGAAATATGATCTGAGTGGTTCATTCTAAACCAAGTGGAAACAACATTTGAAACAGTTTTGAGCTCATGTATGTGAAAAACATTAAAATGTATCTCCCCGACATTGAAAAACAATGAAGAATTAGCTGTTTGGAAGACATTCTTTTCCACAATATTTATTTGTAATAGAAAATCTTTTACACTGGAAAGAATACATGCAACAGGCACTATACTGTCTTCACCTGTTAAATAAACCTTTTTGATCATTCTGTATTTATGTTTTATGTTTACTCTAACTAGGACCATTAAATGACAGACCAAAACCTGCAAGACACTTGTTAAACTGTTGTTTTCACTGTTGGTCACTCTCATTGTCTGATAATAAAATACATGTATCTGTCCTAGCAAGGCATTAGAGGAAATGTATTTCATTTCAGGAATCATTTCAATAGTGTGGGACTGGAGAAATTAGTTTCTAAACTGTTTGGGGCTGAGAAACTAGTTTCTAAACTGTTTGGTCTCGCTAAACCACAATGACGAGTTGTGAATGTGATGTAAATATCAATAAACTTTGACTAGCGGTCATTTACACAGGTAAATTTGACTTCTTCATAGCCTTCATAGACATAGTATCTTTGCCACGCTAGAACTACAGTAGGCCTACTGTCTCTTGCCCTGGCTATACCCATAACCAAGGGCATCAGTAAAGGTCTTATTTTAGATAGCTTCATAGACTTGTTTGACAGCACTATCATCAGTGTAGTATAAATTAATGTTTGTGTGTGTTGCAATCTACAGTTAAATGAGTATAAGAAAATAACTGAACACAGGTCTTTTATATTTTATTTTCTAAAATAATACTCCATTGTTTTATATATTCATTGCTCCAACATTGTAATGCAGACTCAGAGACAAGTAATGACTGTGCCTTTAACCCATTTAGGACTGAGGTCGATTCTAAAATCACCATCTAAATCCCGACGTTTTCTGAAAAACTTCAAATATTTATTAAAAATGTAAAATATATACAGTATATATAATTGTTGTCAGGTGGAAACCTTTCTATGTCTAAATCTGTTCGTTTTGTATTACCATTTTAAAAATGATTTATTAATATTATAAAATGTTTTGCGTTTTGAGGTAGTACGATTCCATATCTAGACATTTTCAATTGACAATGGTTCTCTAAGTGGGGTCCAGGGACACCCAGGGGTTCTTGAGGGGGTTCCAGGGGACAAGGCCCCCAGCAGAATGTGTTAATGCAGCATCAAAATCAGTTTAACCCCTTTATACAGCAGCAATTTGAAAATAGCCGATCTACAAGCTAAGGCTATTTTCTAAAAAAAAAATTAGATTCATATCATACACAATTCCTCAATTCAAAGGGGCAAGAGTAATTCCTCACTGCTACTTTTCTGATCATGGTATATTTCTGGTAAACACTAATTGAGTGAACATCACTGCTCCAACAGACTCAAAGTCAAACTTTTACAATGTTCATGAGGGTTTCTTTTTCTCGTTACACGAAATTTGCATGATAATTCTATCCTTGAATCCAGACCAAGCATTCTTCGCCATTGCAGATTCTGTCTGGAATTACATTTTCACAGAACTTAACATTAAAACAGATCATGCCACTCCATGGAAGGCACTAGTATAAGGAACACAAGAAATTGAACATAAAACATAAAAAAGACAGAATTATGATCAATTGCATAATTTCAGTATGATTCATCAACATGACACAGTACATATAAAAAGTACATAACATAGACCTTAGTCAGTGTGCAACAAGGGATGGGACGATAATCAGCATTATCGTTTATCATGATAAAAAACACTCGCAATTGTTTTTGTCTTTACTTTTTACTCTTCTGGTAATTTGTTTTTTTTTGTGTGTGTGTAAATATGTGTGTTTATGTTTGCTGTTTAAAAAAAGTTTAAAAATCATTTATGGAAGTAGGCAAGAAAAATTGTATGAGAGTAGGTTGTCACTCCATATATTGCTGTATAAGCGTGTTTTATATGTACAGATGTGACTGACTATGTGCCTAAACTTCCAATAAGAATATTAATTAAAAAAAGAATAATAATAATAAACAAAACACTCACAATAATCATATTGTGGAGATTTAAATGTATCGTGAAATTGTCCTCCGTCACGCACTGGGATCAATTTGCCGAGCTGCATATCCAGTAGCATCTAACACTCCATGACTGGTATTACAGACCTGGAAATAACTTGTAATAACTACAAGCTCACATGTCAGGTGCTTGTAGATCTGCTATTTTTTGGCAAAGAGCAAAACTAACAAATGTTCCGCCCAGGGACTTTGATTATCGCAATAATATCATAAATCACAATTTCTTTGGTAATAATCGTGACATGACATTTTCATATCGTCCCATCCCTATATGTGCAATCTATAGGCCTCTATATGTCTATATGTCAATCTATATGTCTTACCCTCTTGAAGGTAAGACATTTAGAGTAAATGCTTTCTTCTTCTTCTTTCGTGTATCATCGTCCTTGATGATTTTCAGAATATGTAAAGTTACTTATAAAAATAAGAAAACAGTCTTATGAACAACCATCCATTGCTTGTGGAACATATACATAGTTGGTGTCACACCGAAAGTAGTTGATCTACAAGCTTACACGGTGGGCTGAGTACTGAGTATTTAACTCATTTAGGCATCGAGTTTGTGTACATTTATCAGGTGTTTCTTGCGGTTACCGGACTGTGTGAATTTCTTGGGGCAGTGGGGGCATTGGTGTGGCCTCTCTCCTGTGTGTGTGTATGTGTGCCTTTTTAAATTGTTAGCATCAAGAAAGCCTGAGCCACAATACGAGCACCAGTACCTCTTCTCCCCGTTGTGCCACCTCAGGTGCACATTGAGGTCCATTCTCCTTTTGAATTTCCTCTCACAAAGGTTGCACTGGAATGGCATCTCCCCCGTGTGGACTCTCAAGTGGGATTCCAGCTCTACTTTAGAGAAAAAACCTTTTTTGCAGAACTGACAGGAGAAGGGCTTCACTCCGACATGCACCATGTTGTAGTGTCTGGTGAGGGCAAAGCGTAAGGCAAAGCCCTTGCCACATTCGCCGCAGACGTAGGCCTTTCCGTTGCGGTGCATCTTGTCGTGGCGGCGGAAGCTCCTACCATCTGACAAAGTCTTCCCGCAGAGCAGGCAGGTGAAAGGATGTTGGAGCTTGTGCTGGCTGACATGGGTCTCCAAGGCAGCTGCATTTCCGAAGACACGGCCACACACCGCACACTGGTGCCGGAGCAGCCGCCTACCGATGACTGCTAGCGGCTGTAGCGGTGAAACGATTGCCGGAGCTCGGTCTGGTATGGATTGGACACCGGTGCTGTGAGGAATGGTGACGGTTCGAGGAGAGGAAAGGCTTAACCTGGGTATTTTAGCATGAACCTCAGTGGGTTCATCAAGACTCATTTTACTTACACTTATGGACCTTCTAGGACTGACAGAAGAGATTGTATCAATAGGCTGTTTAGGCCTAAAACCATTTGTAGTTGATGTGTACTTATCAAGACTTACAGAAATGGATTCACTAGAGGTTGTGTTAGGCCAAGGGCTAGAAGATGATTCATTTGAAGTCTTTGTAGGGGTCCTATGATCTCCAACTAATTTAACTTTCTTAGCTCTGCTAGGAAATCTGATTTTGGATAAAGTCGGTTTGATGTCTGCTGCTTCTGTCTCCTGGACAGACAGGACAGGTGTCAGAGGAATTGGTTCAATTTCTTCTTTAATGTTACAAACTGGAATCTTCAAAACTGGTTCTTCTTCTTTTGTTAATGCAGGAACTGATAGTCTAGTCAATCTGACCACTAAAGACCGTTTCTGTTGAAAAACAGGTATTACACATGGTGGCACTTTGGCTTCCACAAGGATGGATGAACTACTAGAACAGGTTTGTGTGCATGCACAGTGTGAGGTAACTGCCGGTAACTGGTTTCCGGTTGCTGCCTCAGGCACAGTAATTTGAGCATTCTTGGCTCTAACTGGTAGCACAGCATCCCTCTGTAGAACTGAAGGGGAACTATGAACCCCTTGTGCATGCTTTGGTTTCCTTCTTTGCAATTCTGTAGCAGCAGAAGGATTCTCCTCTGTGAGGACGGCTCCCTCTGACAGAGAGGCTATTGTCTTCGGTGGTTTAAAAGCAATGTCATATTGTTCCGTTACCGAGATCTCATCATGATGTAGCTTTTCACTGCATGTTGGATGTTGAAACCCTGGTTGCTGCCGACCAGCTATCAATGGATCATCTTGATCCAGTATTAAGACATCTGCCTCCGTTTCAGAGGATGCTGATATTACTGATAACTGTCGTGTTACGTCAGACTGTTGAGCCATCTTCTCCAGTGGACGTGGAGGTGTGATGAATTCTGAAAGCTGGCTCTGGGATCCTCTTTCACAACTCGAGTCATTGTCCCCTTCACGATGCTCTTGTTGAAGGGCAGTCGATCCTCCATTTGAGTATGGCTCCTCTCTGGGGGGTTCTTCGATGGTAACGCAACAACAGGGAAACAAAAGGTAGAATCGTACATGTTAAGACATTGATTGATTAATTCAATACAAAAGTGCTACAATTGGTGTGCAGTTTAAATGTAGCCATCGTTTATAACTAGAACAGCAGACAACAGATATCTAGGTCTCTTCTTCTTATGTTTGGCATGTTGGCATGTCTAGAGACAGATGCTGGGGTCATTGCTTACCTGATATTCAATCCTAGTTTATATTTAGGCACTACACTGTTCTCTCCAGATTCTACCAATGTAACTATTTACCTTGTTGTTCGTTGACTAGAGTTCATGCTTATGAAGTTAGCCACTTGTAGCGTCCCTATTCTGGGCATAATAGGCACACGTTCCATGAGAATAGGTGAACATTCATTAAAATAGCAGATCTACAAGCTTGCAAGCTACGCATCGTGAGAGTGTAGATTGGCTATTTCTAAAGAAATCTGGTTGTCGAGGGAGAAAATGAGAGGGCCATGGATAGACCCCCGGGTCAATAGGCTATAAGTGGTTAACCTCAATGTGACTGGGAAATCTCGCTATTTCTGCGTTCCATCATTTCGACGAAGGGAGTCGGCAGGTTAGCTACTCACTCGTGTCACAGTTACTGAGGTTAGGGTTAGGGTTAGGTTTAGGCATAGAGGTTAACATTCACCCGCGTCGGCAGGTTAGCTTTTCGGCAGGTTAGCTCACAGATGCTATGTCGTAATATCGACACGCTCCCCAATGTGTGTGTGTATATATATATATATAATATATATATATATATATATATATATATATATATATATATATATATACACGCAATGCAACATAGCTCTGTTTACACAATGCTGTACCCCCTCCAACTGTATATATGTTCCCCATTTTAATCTGTTTTTATTTTTTTATTTGTGACACTTGCTTTGGCAATGTAAACGTAGGCCAATGCCAATAAAGCTCCTTTGAGTTGAATTGACTTCCTGGTTAAACACAAACATAATATAATTGTAAGTCATTCACCTTGTCCACTGATCAGAGTTTGCCCATCACCCTCCTTCATCTAGATAAAGAGAAGAAAAAGGTTGTCACAATCCCATAGCAAAAAGGCAAAGCACAAAACTATTTAAGAATGTTCTTATACAAAAACTATTATCAAATTTAAGATGTGTAATTCTTTTCCTTTTTTTTAAACACAATATCAGTCAAAACATGGTAATTATTGTTTTAAGACTGAGGTTCCAAAACCTTTCAGCTCAGAAACCAAAACATAAATTTGATGTCTCCACGTTGTTAGACATGAAAGTAGTGAAAATAGCAGATCTACAAGCTCACACTTGTAGATCCCCCTCACTTTGGAAATCACTCCCAAGTTAACTCACATCGGAGATGCCCCCACCCTCTCCACGTTTAAAACCACACCCAAAACCCATCTTTTCAGACAAGCATTCCCTACATAAATCCCAACCCCCCCCCCCCCCCTTTTTTTTGCTTACCATTCTTTTCGTTTTTAAACCCTGTTTAACTATTTTTTTCCTGATAAAGTTGTGTTAGGGAATTTGCCAGTTTCCACAACTGTGCAGTTCTCGTGCACTGTACACATGCAAACATACATGTGAGTGAGTACGCAAACACATACTCACACTCAAGACATTCCAGCATGAACTGATAGCTTGCAACCCATGACCTCTACTGCTATAGTTCTGTGAGCTCCTCTCTTTCTTTCTTTCTCTGTCTTCATTAGTTTAGCAGACAGAGATCGTTTCATGTACTATGTTTGTACTGACGTACAATGATTATCATCATTATTCTGTGTATTGTATGAAGGTAATCATCGGTCAAGGCCGTTTCTATGAATCCCACGGTGCTATCAGAGCGTAGCCTGTTTGTTGGATAAGAAACTGTCCCTCCCTTTTTGTCTCCCTTTGGAGAGGGGGAGGAGGATAGCCAACTTAAATCTGTTTCTCCGGATTTTCTCCATGTTGCTTTTGTCTCAGTTTAGGCTGACATCAAATAAGCATATATCTCAGTACGGTTATTGTTCATAAAAATACATCAGTTGGTTTCATTTTTGTCCTCAAAGTGTGCGTACCTAGAAAAGCGCTATATAAACCACAAGTATATTATTATTATTATTAAAAATGTGTCATGGGTCAGGCTCTCTTACCAACAGATGACTGCCGTCTCCATGCGTCCCAGGCTTCTGGTTATCATCTTGACCCATCAGCAAGGCTCCCACAGGAATGAGGTCTAAAACAAACAGCCATCGCAATTATTTAAAATAGACAGTTGTATGTAGGGGTTGGAGTGGTTAAACTGATTTTGATGAGCTATAGCAAGTCAGCAAGGACCCCAATTTGAGAACCACTGTGTTATATAATGGGGTGAGGGGGAGATTATCTCTGAGTGGGTACAAAATGGAACCAAATATAGGCCTACTCATAAAACATTGCTACCATCTCAAAGTTAGCAACAACCTAAGCCCTAAGGCTACTAGACAGCCATTTAATCACTTGAACCCAAGCCTCCATATTCTGGACGTAGATGGGCTATTTTTGGCTATGACAACGGACTTTTATGAATGGAGTACAGATTAAGGATCCTAATGCAAGCAAGCCATTGCGCTTTCTTTTGGTCCAAATCCTATTAGTAGACCTTTTATCTGAACTGTATTGTCCTGTACTGTTCCTATAGGATATAATTATAAAGTATTCAATCAATCAAGAAAGTACTACAAAGCAGTTTCTGAGTCTGAGGTCCGTTTTACTAAATCCGACCTAGCCCCATTATAGAACCTCACCCTCCGCTGGCGAACTGTGGTGAGAAGGGTTATCCCCGCCGCCGTGGAGGAAGTCCTCTCCAACGGTCCATAGGACCTCACCACAGATCGCCAGCAGAGGGTGAGGTTCTATATTGGGCTAACTATAGCTGTACAAGACTGTGACTGTTATATATATTATGATGACCGCCTTGTGTCTTATGATCCAAGTATATACAGTATATCTTTTTTTACTAGTGCAGGGGTCTTCCACAGGGGGTCCTCAGAGTTACTACAGGGGGGCGCCGAATCTTTGTGATAGGATCATTCTTTTAGATTAACAACTTGAACCCTCGCATCCCTATTCTGAGGAGAACTTTGGCCGCTGCGAGGTGTCGAGAGCTTGTAGATCAGCTATTTTCGGCAAATAGGTTGGGTGTGGAGGTAAAAAAAAAGAGCAGACCAAGTACCGAGTGATAGGTCAAGTTTACAAAGTATCGACAATTGAAGTTATTAAATGTAAAATGTAAAACACATTAACACGAATCCAACATCGACAGATAACAGTGCTGTCAAACAAGTCTATGAATCTACCTATGAAATCGATGAAAATCTGCAACACGGTTTTATACAACATGTACTGGGGGTCCCTGCTTCATCTGTCCCTCTCAACTAAGGGGTCCTTGGCCTGAAAACGTTGAAGACCCCTGTGGGTTAAACCCAGTGGTGTATAAAAGTAACTAAATAGATTTACTTAAGTACTGTAGTATTTCCAATTTCCAATAGGCCTACTTTTACTTCTACTCCACTACATCTCGGATCCAAATATTGTACTTTTACTCCACCACATTAATTTGAAAACTTTAGTTAGTTATATAGCAGATATAGGGTCTAAATCATAATATCATAAAACATACATAGGTTAAACCACTTTAGTCCTATTTTATACCTTGGCTATTTGAAAATATCCGATCTACAAGCTCACAACGCGTCGTGTAGATCTGCTATTTTCAAACATTTTGTACTTTCTACTTTTGGTACTTTAAGTAGACTACTTATTGATGCCAATACTTTTGTACTTTTACTCAAGTTTTTTTCTTTTTTTAGTATTTAGGTCTATAGGCTATATTGCAGTAAAACATTCGAGTACTTTTTCCACCACTGGTTAAAACTGACCACACTGCACGCAGGCGTCCTGTCTGGTCCTCCGCGGCTCTCGGGCTGCAGATGCAGCGGCAGCAGCTGCTGGCGGCCTGGTGCACCGGGAACGCAGGGCGTCGTTCTCCCGTCTCATGGTGCAGATGCCCTGCCGCAGCTCCTCCACCATGGCCTCGTACAGCCGCGTGGTCTCCGCCACGGCGCTGCGCAGCATGCCGTCCATCACGGTGGAGTAGCGCGCCTCGAAGTCCTCGTCCAGCTCCAGAGGCATCGTTATAGATGGTTTGGGTTTTAACAAACCGCGTTTAAGATGCGTTAGTTATGCATTAATGACTGTCTATCAATGAATGGGGGTTCGTCTTTCGGCTTCTTTCCCGTCCGCTAGTCTTCTTGACTTGTTGTCTTATCAGGAGGAGCGGATGTTTGAACGTCTGCATCTGCAACCCGTTGCTTTTTAGGCGCATAGTCATAACCGCCACCTACTGTACCGGAGTATACAGTGGTGACATGAGTTTGGTCGTTAATGTGTTATGGATGTCTATTAATGTACTTATTCCATTGTTTGTTTGTTTCCTGCCATTTTACTGCTTCTGTAAACAAAATGTCACCCATGGGAATAATAATTAGCACTTTTACTTAGTCATAGCCTACTGATAACATTATTGGATATATTCATTTAATTGCCTTACCATTTCACGCAAATGTGTTTGTGTGTACACTGATAGAATATTTAAAAAGAGCGACAAAAAATATTGCACTTGACCCTCCCCCCTCTCTTCTCTTTACTGTATGAGTATGATACAATGTTAGTGTCAGATGTTAGACTGTTAACACATAAATCCCAGGCATTTTTCTATTTTCAAAACAAGCTTGACCTTACTTCTCTACATGAACACCTGCTCCAGGCACTGCACACACCCAACTAGTATGTCTGTATAGTTTTATGGTATTTTTCATGCTAGAGCAATGTTGAATGTATAAACACAAGGCCACAAATGTAAAAACATGGAATAACAAAATCAAAGTATCTGCAAAGGGCACTTTAACATTTCAAAATAGTTTGTCATCATCATAACATATCACTATATCATTCTATGTTTTGCATGTTCTTAGTTATACCACACAAATCTTTAACATCTATAGTACAGCTTTCATGGTGAACCATAATAGCAACAGTGATTACGGGGATTGAAAAAAAAAAACCTCTCAAACAAATCCCTATCTCAGAGGGGCTGTGTGCATAGTTGGACCCTCATAGAACATCATCACCAGGCATGTGTCACGTTTCAGTCAAGGGGAGGACGCCACTTCCCATCGTTGCCATAGGAATCAGGAAACTCCTGGAGTAATCGACCAACCACACAGGATGGGAGGTCGACCATGACCTGGCTTTGAATGGATCCCCAACACCACATTACAAAACCGCTCTGTGCAAGGAACCTGCGACGTCTGAATGACAGGGAAGACATCATCATTACATCACTGTATGCTTGTCAGCTACAGTTTATGTATTCCACTATGGGTGCAGGAGTTCATCTACTAGCTAATTTTGCAAGACACCATTGTACGATGAAGTATGAAATAGCACTTAAGTGGTTAATCATAGTTAATTGTTTTATTGTTTTTTTATTCTAAAAATGTTGTGATTTGTTAAAATTGCCTTGTGGGTTGACGGAGGACATTGACTATGGGCGTCACAAGCGTAACATGCCCATATATGGAGACCATTTTAAAATCTAGTACTGTATAGGCATAAAAGGGACAGATGGATGAATACAAAAATCTCTATATGGGCATAAAAGAGACAGACGGGTACAACAGGTACTCCGACAACAGCTGCAACAGGTATTGCATAACCAGGTGAGACAACTTAGCCTTGTAAACCAGCCTCCTCCAGAAATCTAAATTTTCATTTTTGTAAATATAGATTTCCTTGAGAGGCTGGTTCCCAACTTGTATCATTTTCGAGTAGGCTGGTGTCCAACGTACATTGTAGGGGGACAAAAAACATTGAAACTATTTTACTTTGATAACAGAATAAAAACGTACTCTCCCTCTGTTTCCTCACGTCCATCTTGTTTGAACGTGTTGTGCAGACATTGTAGGTGGTAACCATTCAAGCAGATGGCTTCAAAGCCGGGATGATCAGTCATGCACGTTATGTTTGGCACAGACTCATTCAGTCTAAATACAACCTTTGTGGAGAAAATAAATATTAAAAGAATATTTACAAAATAAAGTTCAGTCATGAATATACACTGACCATTATGACCTTTTTTAGAGTGATCGCATATTTAGGGACAAGTGTCACGATGCAAAGAATTGCGAGCCTTTAGATCTGTTATTTTTACATTACGCCATACTTCAAGCTTATTCAATTAATCAAACAAGTAATTAATAGAATAATGCAAAAAGAAAATAATTGATAATTGCAGCCTTACAATGGAATGTTCTATCAACTACTGTATAAACAACAGTAAAAGTAAAGGAAGATACAACAGCAGAATATTTTACTGGTTACTTTACCTTTGGAATTTCCCGACAACAGACGTTTTCCTTTACAGTCGGCATTTTAGAGCATTTCCCACACGTACACCTATTAACAGCAGCAGACACATACAATGTTTGTGATTGAAAGACTTAAGCCACAATTATGTCGCAAAGTAAGCAGGAAGTGATGAGTACATTTACCAAGCAGAGACGTCCTGCAGTAATCTTTGTTGCCGTGGATTTTCGTCTTGTCCACTCTGTCCATCCTCATTTTCTGAATCACATTCAGGCTCGAACATGTACGGTTTTATTTCAGAAATTGGGACAGTCGTGTAATCTGATTTGAGGGAAAACAATAAAGGCGGGGGGGTAAATACTTGTTTATCATTCACCTAAAAGTTAGGTGACCATGGTGGCGCAGTGGTTAGCGCTGTAGCCTCACAGCTAGAAGGTCCTGGGGTTCAATTCCCGCCGGGGGGCGTGTTCCCTCCTCCACGTCATCAGCGCCCACACCCTAGGTCGGGTTGGCGATAGGGCCTTTCTGTGTGGAGTTTGCATGTTCTCCCTGTGTCTCCTAGGGTAGATACCCTCACAAAAACATGCAATAATCCTGGTCTCTAAATGGCCAGCCGGGGCGCCTGATGGAGGGGAAAGGAACTGGTTGGAATAACGTGTTCTTTCCTCGCGCTACGTCCAAACCGGGGAAATCCCCACTGTCAGGTGAAAAAAAGCAACTTGGACTCCTCATGCATAGAAGGAAGCATGAGGTCAGTCCGTTGTCTCCCCAGGCGCGGCAGAGGGAGAGCAGAGCCCAGTATTACATAGGCAATTGGCACTGGGTGAAAATGGATTACAAAATCGTGGGATAAAAATTATTTAAAAAAAATTAACATGTACTGTAAATATGACAATAATGCACAAATATCAAGCTAGGATTGCACTGCATTCACAGGGGAGACACTGTTGTTAACCACTTGAACCTCAGCATGCCTATTCTATTCTGAGGTGGCAGATTTGCCGAAAAATATCTTTGGCAAAGTGTTTTGGTGTAGACGGAAAAAGAGGTCCAAGTACAGCTGCACCTCCGGTATTTACTAAGACTACAGGGTTTAAATGGTTACACTGTACACCTGTATTTAGTCTCTCTCTTGTTCAGGTTATTTTGATTGGAGCTTTTAACTTTACAACAAACATATCTGGTCCTGTATGCATTACCAGAAACGTCAAAACTTAGCACTTAAGTTCCTCTATGACTCATCGTGGATGGAGTTTGTTCTGATGTTTTCAGGTCCTGTGAGCTAGTTGCTGCGTGAATGACAATATGTGTCCACATTGTGTGTTTGTTGTGTGATTTCAGTGTGTTCAAAGTAGACTGACCGCCACCGGACGCCTCCCACTCATCACCCTCTTCACTGGCTTCAGAGTCGGACTCAGAACTGTGCGGTGAATGGATGCTTCCATCACCAACTTCATCCACAACTTCAATTTTCACTGCCGGCATCATTGGGACATCAGGACCCTCTGATATTAGAAGTACCTCCACCGGTTCCTCTTTAATCTCTGAGGGCTGTGGTTCCTCCTTGACCGGATCCTGTGTAAGGGAAACCTCCTCCTTACAAACAACGATGTCTAGGAGGAGAAAAAAAAATCATTAGTGACTAGGGATGTCCCGATACCACTTTTTTGCTGACCGAGTACAAGTACGAGTACTTCATTTTGAGTACTCGCCGATACCGAGTACCGATACGAGTACAATTAATAATACAAAATGTCTTTAAATTACGTTTTTTCTTTTTTTTTCACTTTTCTTTTTCAGATGATCCTCACTTTCTGGCTGTATATAACACATTAAATTGCATTGCTTTCCCAGAACATGGCACAACTGCCACACATTTCACTTTTTTTTCAGGTTTAGCCCATGGAAATTCCTGTACTGTGCATGATCTTCTAGATCTGCTATGCTCAAACATTTTGTATTTTTACTTTTGATACTTTAAGAGAGAGAGAGAAAGGCGAAGTGGAGGAACATACAGGGTACTCGGGCGCTTTGTGAGCAGTATCGGACGAGTACCGATACCGCAAAATAGGCCGATACCACGAGTAGTACCGATACCACGAGTACCGATACCGCATCCCTATTAGTGACTCCTAGTGTGTAAATAAAAATGGTACATGTACAAAATCAGGTATCACTTGCTTCTACTTGTGAGGGGACATACATACAGTATGGTAGAACTGACAAACTCTGTTCTACATGGTCTGGCCTAAAACCCAGCTGTAAGAGGAAATACAATGTAAACTTGTTTGGATATGGTTAAGAGACACTAAAATGTATACTGTTAATGTATAATAACGATGGCTAAAAAATATATATTATCATCGTCATATTCTTTTCTGTGAAAATGTGATATTGTGACAGCACTACAGCAGAGCATAAACAATGAGAGATTATGAAACTTACTGAGGTCTTTGCAGTCTTCAGCTTCCTCGTGTTTAATAGAAATGATCCCGGCTGAGTTCACAGACGGCTCTGAAATTAAGGAATTGAATAACTTAACTAGGTCACAAAGAGCCTTGTCCAAGTGGTCTCAATAATAATAATAAATGAATGGATCTACAGATACACAGCAAAGACAACGCCGTCATAAGGCCTGTGATGTGACACAGGGGCCACCCCCTGTGTCAGGGCTCAGGGGACGAAGGCAGCCACTTGGGAATCGAAATGTACTTTGTTAGTGCCACCCAGCGTTATTGGCTTTGGTGTATCAATGAATGAATGTAATTCAATGAAAAGTGCTTCGGATAAAGAGACACAAAAATTCAAAACCTGCCTTAAAATATACAAAGATGTTGTGGTCGTAGTTTAGTACACAAACAATTTGTCACTGTGGATATGTGGCATGATTTTGAGGCTTTCAGATTTTCCATTGTGTCAAGTAAGTACTGACCACAACACGATGTATGTTATTTTGGCCCAGAAAAGGTTGGGAACGACTAAGTTATAACAAAATGCATACAGCATGCATTTTGGCACCCAAGATTGGGTTATGGCTCAGGAAACTCTTCTATAGTGCTGCATATAGGTGTATGTGACAATAATTAATTACCTTGAACCATGAAGCCAGTGCAACAGGAATAAAGAGAGAGACAGTGAAACTTACTGATGTCTTCAGGTTCTTCCATTTTAACCGAAACAGGTCTGATTGGGTCCACCTCCATTTTGCACTCCACAAGGTCTTCAATGAAAATAAATAGAAATCCCAGTAGGGTTTAAGATGAGAAACTCCTCTTACAAGTAACCATATAACAGACATTAAGGAAGGGGTAACAATTGCTAATCACTTGTCAGTTGTTTAAGTTACTCACAGAGCCCTTGCTGAACATTCAGGGAATACAGAGACAGTAAAACTTACTGAGGTCTGGATGGTCTTCTTCCTGTTTAACGGAAACGGGCCTGGTTGGGTCCACCTCCATATTCTGTAATTAAAGACTTGAGATCCTAGGAGGGAAATTAGAAAAGTGCATGCATGCACACACACACACACACACACACACACACACACACACACACACACACACACACACACACACACACACACACACACACACACACACACACACACACACACACACACACACACACACACACACACACACACACACATGCAATTAAAATTCAATTCATAATGTCATTGTCCCATCCTTCTAAATGTTTCAAACATTTTCAACAAATTTCCAAAACAGCCAATCTGTAAGTTCACAATGGGCATACTGTGAGCTTGTACATTGGATAATAATGTTTTTCTTTCTTTCTGATTTCCGTTCAGGGCACTCCATTTGGACAACAGACATGCTTCAGCGAAGCATTGCGAGCATGTATAGATCAGCCATTTTCAGCATGCAACAAAGTATAAACCAGGCTTAACATTAGCTGAGGTTGAACTGGGGAGTTTACAGTCAGTGTAGGTAGAGAGTGTCTCCCCAAGGAGTCAAAGACACAGCACACCTTAATTCTTAAGTGGTGCTGCGTGGAGAAATGTTTCAGCCTTGTTCCAGACAACACCTGGAGACAGAAGAGACAGAAGAAAACATTATGTGGTGCAAGACAAAAACACAATGAAATGAATGAAAGTTAACAGTTTACAAAAACAATTATATGTAAAAAAATTAAAAATAAATCTATTATCACTCAACTCAATAAATATCTAACTAATATTTAAGAGTTGATGAGGTCTGTAGTAACGTTTTCCAACATCTAGTCATAAACAAAATGCTGCTCAAATATATATCACGGGGCGCCAATAGAGGGTATGCACATGTATAAAGTGAAGGGCAAATCGAGTGGCAAAGTGAGTTTAACGTCGTCAAATGCAATCAGATAGGACTTTTCTGTTTGGATGTATCGGGGCTGTCAAGGCCAGAAAGTAGGTTTTTTTGCCACTCAGTAGGTGTTCCCGCATAACTTCCGGGTATGATGATGTCGTCACGTGGTGTGTAACAAACCACATATAGGCTTAATGGCTATACAGAGCATCGGTTTTGTCTTTATTTATTTTTTACTATGTTCATTAATCTAATTCATCAACATGGCTTTTTATGAATTAACAAAAAATGTATGATATTGGGTCAGGGATAAAGCTCCACACTACACCCTTTCAAAACGCTAATAGGCTATATTATGTTATAGTTCTACTCCACTTGGCCATAGTAGAATGGCTGTGATATTACATAGATGTCATTTATTCCAAATACACAGCTTTAATAGGTACTTTATTGATTTAGATTATTATACCAAATATACTTTAAAATGATAAAGGTATGTATTGAATGATGATTAGCCTATTTCTACATTGTATTTATATATAGCCTATATATATAGAGAGAGATTTTTATTTAAAAACTTAAAATGGGACATTCTGCATAATGAGTAGGCCTACGTTTACTAGTCTTTTGGTACTTTAAGTGCATTAATTTTGATGACAATACTTATGTAGGCTACTTTTACTTTTGAATTCCGGACTTTTACTAGTATAATGTAGCAGAGTATTTTGATTGATTGATTGAAGACTTTATTAGAAGTTTGCATAGGAAAAGGTACAGTTTCATGACGGTACAGTTCACTGGTACAAGGTCTACTAAAAGGAGATCCATGAAAAGACTAAGCTTATTTCCACAGGAAACCATTTAAGTATCTCATATAACATTGAATGACAGACGAATAGAACACAGTACTATGCAGTAGATATGTAAAGAAAAGAAAAATGAGAGAACAAAAAAAAAGAGTCTAAACAGTAAGTAAGTAAGTATATACAAAGAAGGGGCAGGGGAGGGTAGGGTTGGGCTAGGTTATTTTTTTTTACCAGTTGCGAACGGCTGCTGCCTGTAAGTGGTTTTTCAGGGCAATTTTAAAGGATATTTCAATATTGCAGTATTGATACTTTTACTTGAGTAAAACGTTTGAGTAGATTAGTTTTTCCACCACTGATATTTACCTGTTTGAGGAGATAAAACTCCACTGTTGTGAGGTGCACGCTCTCAGCTGCATCGGTGTGTGAGATCTACTCTAGACGCCGACGTAATTTAAACTAAAACACAAACACTTTGGAAACTATTTAGAAGCTCACGTGCGTTCGTTAACATAGGGCTTTGTCAGCGTTATAATATAATAGATCAGCCTGCATGCAGGGCCCTGCAAACAACAGAGCTCGTGGTGGTCATTGTTATGTTTTCTAGAACGCGCCACTGAAACCGTAAATGTAGAAGCTAACCGTAAACAAATGGTTCTGTGAAACTGGCGAATATAAGCTGGCGAATATAAGGATATTTCTTCAGAATAAGAGTACCCCTCAGCCAATTGAATTTTTTTGAAAAACGATAAATTCTCCCAATATATGCACATTCCAAATATAGATTAAGCATTTACACGAACATACACAATGTTAATTATGTTTCTGGGTTAAAAAAAAAAGTTTTAATAGCATAAAACAATTATAAATGGATAAATGCTGTTCACTGGAGTGCATGTCCTTTACAAATTGGACTCTGGACAGTAGACGGCTCTTTGCGTCAGCACTTTGAACACACGCACGCGTTCGGGGAGACCTCCTCTATCACACCACACTCTCCGCTAAGCGGGAGAGGTGTAAAATCTATTTCTGTTGGCTTTCCTGTGCAGCCACTTGCTCCAAAAAGTGTAATTTTCAGACATTTTCATACTCTAGTTGGCGCTGGAGAGCAGATGGCTCGCTGCGTCGGCACTTTGAACACACGCACGCGTTCGGGGAGACCTCCTCTATCACACCACACTCTCCGCTAAGCAGGAGAGGTGTAAAATCAATTTCTGTTGGCTTTCCAGTGCAGCCACTTGCTCCAAAAAGTGAAATTTTCAGACATTTTCAAACTCTAGTTGGCGCTGGAGAGCAGATGGCTCGCTGCGTCGGCACTTTGAACACACGCACGCGTTCGGGGAGACCTCCTCTATCACACCACACTCTCCGCTAAGCAGGAGAGGTGTAAAATCAATTTCTGTTGGCTTTCCAGTGCAGCCACTTGCTCCAAAAAGTGAAATTTTCAGACATTTTCAAACTCTAGTTGGCGCTGGAGAGCAGATGGCTCGCTGCGTCGGCACTTTGAACACACGCACGCGTTCGGGGAGACCTCCTCTATCACACCACACTCTCCGCTAAGCAGGAGAGGTGTAAAATCAATTTCTGTTGTCTCTCCAGTGCAGCCACTTGCTCCAAAAAGTGTAATTTTCAGACATTTTCATACTCTAGTTGGCGCTGGAGAGCAGACGGCTCGCTGCGTCGGCACTTTGAACACACGCACGCTTAGCCTTAAAAGTCTTGGTCACTACATTTGTACATTGTGTGGTGACCAGGCTGTACCATCTAGAAGGAACATGTCACAACTGATAGTACAGCCACTTGAAGTGTCACAAAAAGGCATCTTGGACACATTTGAACAACTATTTCTTGGTCAACTTGACAAATGCGAAACATGTAAGCAGGAAAAGAGATTACCAACCTATAAAATAATTCACAGCCCACAGACTTTACTTCTCCTATTAAGATCTGGCACAGAAATTCCCCAAACATTCAATCTCTCCTGTCTGTACCACCAAAATGATTATGCTGTGTCCAGCATTTGTGCATTTTTTGGCAAGTCACCATATGTGTCTGTGTATACCTGTAAAGACCAGAAATGGCATAATGTGACAAATGCATCAGATAAAACAGCAGGATTTGACTTTGAGCTGATGCAGAAGTTACTGTCCATAGCTAGTTTCTTTGTTGTGTCATATGAGAAAACCAATAGTGTGGAACTAATCAACTTTCGGCAGGTTAAACAAAAACATAAATGCACGGACAGATGCAAGCAGATAAGGGATACACAAGTGAAGCCCATTCCAAACCTACAGGAAACGCTTACATCGTGTCTTTCAGTTAAAGACTTTGCTTGTGTGAAGAATGACGGGTGGCTGAATGATAGAATTATCGATGAGTACAATAAGCTCTTAGACTCTGTTGGCCCCAAAAAGTCATATATTTGTCCCAGCACTTTTGCAAGCCAACAGTTAAGGAGTCTTTGGTGTGATCACATTAGTGTCCTCCCAGATGTACCACGAGCATCACACAATTGGTGGAAGTATTTCTGTTGGCTTTCCAGTGCAGCCACTTGCTCCAAAAAGTGAAATTTTCAGACATTTTCAAACTCTAGTTGGCGCTGGAGAGCAGATGGCTCGCTGCGTCGGCACTTTGAACACACGCACGCGTTCGGGGAGACCTCCTCTATCACACCACACTCTCCGCTAAGCAGGAGAGGTGTAAAATCAATTTCTGTTGTCTCTCCAGTGCAGCCACTTGCTCCAAAAAGTGTAATTTTCAGACATTTTCATACTCTAGTTGGCGCTGGAGAGCAGATGGCTCGCTGCGTCGGCACTTTGAACACACGCACGCGTTCGGGGAGACCTCCTCTATCACACCACACTCTCCGCTAAGCAGGAGAGGTGTAAAATCAATTTCTGTTGGCTCTCCAGTGCAGCCACTTGCTCCAAAAAGTGTAATTTTCAGACATTTTCAAACTCTAGTTGGCGCTGGAGAGCAGACGGCTCGCTGCGTCGGCACTTTGAACACACACACGCGTTCGGGGAGACCTCCTCTATCACACCACACTCTCCGCTAAGCAGGAGAGGTGTAAAATCAATTTCTGTTGGCTCTCCAGTGCAGCCACTTGCTCCAAAAAGTGTAATTTTCAGACATTTTCAAACTCTAGTTGGCGCTGGAGAGCAGACGGCTCGCTGCGTCGGCACTTTGAACACACGCACGCGTTCGGGGAGACCTCCTCTATCACACCACACTCTCCGCTAAGCGGGAGAGGTGTAAAATCTATTTCTGTTGGCTTTCCTGTGCAGCCACCTCCTCAAAAAAGTGACATTTTCAGACATTTTCAAACTCTAGTTGGCGCTGGAGAGCAGACGGCTCGCTGCGTCGGCACTTTGAACACACGCACGCGTTCGGGGAGACCTCCTCTATCACACCACACTCTCCGCTAAGCAGGAGAGGTGTAAAATCAATTTCTGTTGGCTTTCCAGTGCAGCCACTTGCTCCAAAAAGTGAAATTTTCAGACATTTTCAAACTCTAGTTGGCGCTGGAGAGCAGACGACTCGCTGCGTCGGCACTTTGAACACACGCACGCGTTCGGGGAGACCTCCTCTATCACACCACACTCTCCGCTAAGCAGGAGAGGTGTAAAATCAATTTCTGTTGTCTCTCCAGTGCAGCCACTTGCTCCAAAAAGTGTAATTTTCAGACATTTTCATACTCTAGTTGGCGCTGGAGAGCAGATGGCTCGCTGCGTCGGCACTTTGAACACACGCACGCGTTCGGGGAGACCTCCTCTATCACACCACACTCTCCGCTAAGCAGGAGAGGTGTAAAATCAATTTCTGTTGTCTCTCCAGTGCAGCCACTTGCTCCAAAAAGTGTAATTTTCAGACATTTTCATACTCTAGTTGGCGCTGGAGAGCAGATGGCTCGCTGCGTCGGCACTTTGAACACACGCACGCGTTCGGGGAGACCTCCTCTATCACACCACACTCTCCGCTAAGCAGGATAGGTGTAAAATCAATTTCTGTTGGCTCTCCAGTGCAGCCACTTGCTCCAAAAAGTGTAATTTTCAGACATTTTCAAACTCTAGTTGGCGCTGGAGAGCAGACGGCTCGCTGCGTCGGCACTTTGAACACACGCTCGCGTTCGGGGAGACCTCCTCTATCACACCACACTCTCCGCTAAGCGGGAGAGGTGTAAAATCTATTTCTGTTGGCTTTCCTGTGCAGCCACCTCCTCAAAAGAGTGACATTTTCAGACATTTTCAAACTCTAGTTGGCGCTGGAGAGCAGACGGCTCGCTGCGTCGGCACTTTGAACACACGCACGCGTTCGGGGAGACCTCCTCTATCACACCACACTCTCCGCTAAGCAGGAGAGGTGTAAAATCAATTTCTGTTGTCTCTCCAGTGCAGCCACTTGCTCCAAAAAGTGTAATTTTCAGACATTTTCATACTCTAGTTGGCGCTGGAGAGCAGATGGCTCGCTGCGTCGGCACTTTGAACACACGCACGCGTTCGGGGAGACCTCCTCTATCACACCACACTCTCCGCTAAGCGGGAGAGGTGTAAAATCTATTTCTGTTGGCTTTCCTGTGCAGCCACCTCCTCAAAAGAGTGACATTTTCAGACATTTTCAAACTCTAGTTGGCGCTGGAGAGCAGACGGCTCGCTGCGTCGGCACTTTGAACACACGCACGCGTTCGGGGAGACCTCCTCTATCACACCACACTCTCCGCTAAGCAGGAGAGGTGTAAAATCAATTTCTGTTGTCTCTCCAGTGCAGCCACTTGCTCCAAAAAGTGTAATTTTCAGACATTTTCAAACTCTAGTTGGCGCTGGAGAGCAGACGGCTCGCTGCGTCGGCACTTTGAACACACGCACGCGTTCGGGGAGACCTCCTCTATCACACCACACTCTCCGCTAAGCGGGAGAGGTGTAAAATCTATTTCTGTTGGCTTTCCTGTGCAGCCACCTCCTCAAAAAAGTGACATTTTCAGACATTTTCAAACTCTAGTTGGCGCTGGAGAGCAGACGGCTCGCTGCGTCGGCACTTTGAACACACGCACGCTTAGCCTTAAAAGTCTTGGTCACTACATTTGTACATTGTGTGGTGACCAGGCTGTACCATCTAGAAGGAACATGTCACAACTGATAGTACAGCCACTTGAAGTGTCACAAAAAGGCATCTTGGACACATTTGAACAACTATTTCTTGGTCAACTTGACAAATGCGAAACATGTAAGCAGGAAAAGAGATTACCAACCTATAAAATAATTCACAGCCCACAGACTTTACTTCTCCTATTAAGATCTGGCACAGAAATTCCCCAAACATTCAATCTCTCCTGTCTGTACCACCAAAATGATTATGCTGTGTCCAGCATTTGTGCATTTTTTGGCAAGTCACCATATGTGTCTGTGTATACCTGTAAAGACCAGAAATGGCATAATGTGACAAATGCATCAGATAAAACAGCAGGATTTGACTTTGAGCTGATGCAGAAGTTACTGTCCATAGCTAGTTTCTTTGTTGTGTCATATGAGAAAACCAATAGTGTGGAACTAATCAACTTTCGGCAGGTTAAACAAAAACATAAATGCACGGACAGATGCAAGCAGATAAGGGATACACAAGTGAAGCCCATTCCAAACCTACAGGAAACGCTTACATCGTGTCTTTCAGTTAAAGACTTTGCTTGTGTGAAGAATGACGGGTGGCTGAATGATAGAATTATCGATGAGTACAATAAGCTCTTAGACTCTGTTGGCCCCAAAAAGTCATATATTTGTCCCAGCACTTTTGCAAGCCAACAGTTAAGGAGTCTTTGGTGTGATCACATTAGTGTCCTCCCAGATGTACCACGAGCATCACACAATTGGTGGAAGTATGATTTGGTGATATTGCCCGTCAACATTGGGGAACAACATTGGGGAGCCATTGCTGTAGATTTCTCCAATAAAACAGTGACTGGTGATTGCATTGTGTTAGATGTTGTGATAATGGATTCCTGCCTTAAGGATGTATATGAGCAAGAACTGGTTAAGGTATTTAATCCACTGCAAAGATACTTAACCTTACAGTACTTTGCATTGTATGGTAAAGGTATGGGAATCACATTTAGATATGAGTGCTATAACAGATGTCCTAATTTCATAAAACAAACCGATCGCAGTAGCTGTGGTATTTTCACCTGCTTGTTTTCCAAAGCTGTTCTGTTTGATGTGAGCCTCAACATTTTCAAAAGCGAGCGTGAAAAGCGAGATTGTGTTATGTATGAGTTGTCAAGCAGAACGTTATTGCTCTGAGTACATATAAGCATACTGAGTTTTACTGTATGTTGGACAAACTACCTAAAAAGCTCTTTTGTCTTCTTTGTCTATGTTGTAGGAGAACATCACCAATGGAGGCTGTGAGGGACCCCATTGATGTTCCCAACCCGCCAGCAGGGAACTTCTTTTTGGCCTTGCATTTCTTCCTTTAGGTTTTGATTTAGGTCACAGGACTACATATTCGATGTTTGAACTGAGCTGGATTTGCTTTATATATTGTACTTACATCTATCTTTTGATCAATTTGTGTGTGTGTGTGTGTGTGTGTGTGTGTGTGTGTGTGTGTGTGTGTGTGTGTGTGTGTGTGTGTGTGTGTGTGTGTGTGTGTACTTCATGTGTGTGGCAGCGGCAGGAGCAGACGCTGCTACTCCAGCCTCTATGCACTAAACTCCATCGCATTAAACACCCGTCGTTGCTGCCGCCGTTAATGCAGAGAAGAGGTGTTTAAATATGAAGGCTATAACTGGACTACTGTTTGCAATGTGTCTCATTGCGGCGATAAGGTTAGCTTTTAAAGCTGCTTTACCGACCGGTAGAATCTATCTACAGAGGTGGCGCGTGTATGATCCTACGCCACAACACCCAGCGGGGAGACAATGCACCTGGCCAAACTTTGCAAACTACCTTCGTCCACTGTCATCAGACGAGTGGATCCTCTTTCAAAGTGAGGAAAGAAGTTTCAGAAAAACCCTGGACAACAAACGCCTTGAGGAGAGGCGTAACTTTGCCTTTTCTGGCCAAACAACGGCAAAATGGATTAAACTGATCGGCATGCTTAATGGACTATACTTTAAGACTGGGACTTTTACTACTCACCACAAGGATGGACGACCATTTGGGCTGCCCTTGCTGAAGTATACCCTGCGAGTATTGAAAAAGTTTCCATTGTTTAGCCCAAATCTCCCCGAAGTTTCCCGAGGTTCCCTCGGGGAATGGATCGAGGCGCAGCTACGTTTCGTCAGAGACGTGATCCAGCCAGCGCTCAGGATGACCAGCAGGGGACACCAACAGAGAGCGCCGAGACAGGTGGGCAGAGATAAACTGGCATACTTGTGGCAACATAGGAAATCGAAAGCAATTGAGATTATCCTAAACAACAGCACCTATCCAGACCCCCCACCCGCTGTCAATAATGTGGAAGTTGTGCAGGACTATTATTCTGCCAAATGTAAAGAAATAAATCATGCCCCATTAGATGACGCGCCTTGGCAACAATCACTTGCTTTTGACCCACCCGCATACTATCCAGAGACTGCTCTCTTTACAGATAGTGAGGTGGAAGAAGTGATCACCAATCTGCCAAATAATAAAGCCTGTGGTTCTGACGGAGTGACCTACGAGACATTCAAAGCTACTAGGCAAGTGTCTATCCAAACCCTGGCGCAAATCTTTAACATCTGCCTTTTAAATGTTAAAGTGCCAGAGTCATGGAAGGGTGCTCTGATATATAGAACCCCCAAAAAAGGCAATATACCGGAGGACCCCTCCACATGGAGAGACATATCACTCTTACCAACAATTTATAAAATCTTCATGAAATGTATGCTAGCCCGCATTCTACCATGGCTCACTGAAACTGGGACTCTCTCATCCGACCAGAAAGCCTACATTAGCCGTCGGGGCATGGATGAGCATGCATTCTGTTTAAAGACGGCTATTGATGACTTTAAACACGACTCGGCTAAGTTTTACGCTGTTTTCCTTGATTTCCGCGACGCGTTTGGAACGCTACCCCACAGCGTCATGCTTTACGCACTGAAGGAAATAAAGTTGCCACAGGTGTATATTGACATTGTGTCAGATGTATATGCAACATCGTACATCCAAGTCATCTGTGGGAATACTTTAACAGATTCCATCTCACTAGATACTGGTATTAAAACCGGGTGCCCCTGGAGCGCGGTCAACTTCATCCTGGCTATCAATCACTGGCTGAAATGGATGCGCCAATGCGCACCAGATGGCATAAGATCCCCAAACCCAGTACAAGGATATGCCGATGACGTCATGATCTCTTCACGGGAGGAAAGCGTAATCCATTCAATGCTCTCCCGCACCGAGGAGTTTATGCAGTGGTCAAGGTTGGAAGTAAAACACACTAAATGCGCCACTTTCTATGAAAGACGCAGCGGCGGGAATAGGTGGTATAAGGCCAAAAGCGACCGCCCCCCTTCCTTCACCATCCAGCAGACACCCATCCGTGTTTATGCACGACACGAGACATACCCGTATCTAGGCCACCACTTCAATGTTGCGGGGGACTGGGATGAGCAGGTCGGAGAGCTGACTAATGACTACTCTGTCAGACTCGACCTTATCGATACATCTCCTCTCCCCATCCTGATGAAATTACAGGCCATCATAGAACTGGCACTAGTAAAGATCCAACATCTGTTTGCAAACATCCATGTACCACAGAACACCCTGACGGAGCTGAACAACAAGACGGTGAGCCTGGTGAGGAAGTGGCTGTGCTTAAATACCCATTCAACCCGCGACATCATCTTTCAGCCCCGCGGGGAGGGAGGACTGGGTGTGCCGAATATTGAATGGATCTACACCGCCACTAGAACCCACCATCTCCTCAACATGCTCAACAGCGATGACACAAGTGTTAGAGAAATGGCCCGACAGTCTCTCCTCATGCACATGCGGCGACGCAAAATACCACCCGCGGAGGAGAGTGACTCGCAATTTCTCGGCTTTAAAATAAAAGAAAATGGAAAACTGGACATCAGAACGCCAGGGTTCGGTGTGCGTTCCGACTGGATGGATCTAAATGACCTGTGTCACCGCTCTGGACTACAGCTCAAGTGGGCGACGCGCGACGGCTCCACTGCTGCGCTAGACAACACCACCACTGATCCGCTCATCCATGCGCGTGCGACCTACGCGCTGGATGACGGTGCGCAACAAGAGCTGTCCGTCAAAACTGCGAGAGCCTCAATATTGAGAATGAAGCGATCTGAGAGCGCCCAGCATTGGACTAGCCTAAGCCTGCAAGGAAAGCTGGCACATCTACCCTTTGCAGATCACTATCTGTCACATTCCATCCTCTCAAACACCACCATTGGAGAGGACATTCTCATATTCACCATCAAGGCCCGCTTACAGGTTCTGCCCACTAAATACAACTTGGCAACCTGGTACCCATCCCAACATGAACCACACTGTATCCTCCATCCACATCCAACCCCAAGTAATAAAGAGACAGTGGCTCATATCCTCAACGGCTGCAGCTTTTACAGAGGACTGTACATTGCCAGACATGATCGGCTGGTGGATTTAATCTCTAGTGACATCAGAGAGGTACAGGACATAACATCTAACATGTACTTGCACAGCACTGTTAATTTAGACTGGTTTGAACACAATTCTACTGATGACAATATGTTTTGTAATATTCCAAATGCTCCAGATATTATTTTCATTCACGAAACAAGTAAATCAGTTGTCATCTTTGAAATAGGCTGTTCTTTCGATCTGTATATGGACACTTGCTTTATTTCCAAACTTATGAAATATCAGCCCTTGGTAGATCGCATCAAGTCGCTTGGTTATAATTGCCAATTCATTGTGCTGGTGTTTGGAAGTCTGGGGCATGTCCACAGACTTGTGCTCCGTGGACTGCAACTCGGAGGACTGCAGAAGATTGCTGCAAAAAGACTGGCCAAGTACTGCTCAGTCTCTGCAACGATTGGCAGTCTCTCTATCTGGAAGAGGCAATGCTTTGTCTATCCTTGACCTTGAGTGGACATTTTCTTAGAGTACAATCATTGCATTCCACATTATTATTCTGTATGTTAAACATACTGCATACTGCGTCTGGTTTTGCCATCATTTGAAACCCTCTTCATAAATGTTTGGATCTGGCATGTTTTTTTTTTGTTATCAATTATTTTTATTTTCCATAACATAAAATTAGAGACATACATATGAATAGAACAAGAAAAAGTAAAACATTAATCAAAAGAAAAATGCAATTAACAGACAAACACAAACAATAGCAAAACAAGAAAAGGAAAAGAAAACCCACCCACCCCCTTTCCCCGGACCAACACGGAATGTACAATAGTGCATGCCTGTGCTAGGCTGTTACCACTATATAGTGATTTCTTGAATCATAGCCTTAAGCTTATCTGCAATGTCCGACCACATATTAATGTTTTCTTCTTTTGCTCCGTGTAACCTTGCTATCGACTGCTCTAAATATACTATATCTAGAAAGGTTAAGGCCCACTGGCGAAACGTTAACGTATGAGGAGGTTTCCACCGCGTAGCTACCATCTTCTTCGCCGCCGTTAATCCAGCAAAGAAGATGCGCTTGCGTATATTGTTTAGTTGCAACTGTGAGACGTCATTTAATAAAAATAAAGAAGGAGAAGATATGATATTAATACTAAAAATAGTTGAAAGTTTTGAGGCAACCATATTCCAGAATGACGACACATTTGGGCATTCCCAAACCATGTGAAGGAAGGTACCAATACTATTTGAGGCGCAGAGAGTGCAGTTGGGATTATTCAAAATCCTCATAGCACATAGTCTGCGGGGAGTTAAATAAGTCCGATGAACAAAATTTAAATGAATTTGTTGATGGTCTGGATTTCTAGAAGATAGCCTAATGTTAGACCACACTGTGTCCCAACAAAAGTCAGGGTCCAAATTTGGTACATCATTCCTCCAAACAGTATCAACAGATAGGGGCCCATAACTACAGTCTAATAAAAAACCATAGAGGGTGGAAACCAAACCTCTTGTTCTGTTACCATCACAGATAAACTCATGGAAGGGGTGCAATCTAAGGGGAGCTTGCCATGGGACCCCATAGGTCCTCATGGACAATCTCAGTTGGAAGTAGAAAAAAAGGGTATTTCCAGGCAGATTGAAGATGTCACACAAATCTCGAAAAGGTCGTAAACCATTTCTATCAAATAAGTCCCCTAATGTACGAATCCCCTTAGCCCTCCACCTTGGAAAGCGAATGGGGCGATCCTCGATTAAAAGTCTTTGATTATTGAACACTGGGGAAAATAAGTTCCATTTACAATCAATCTTACACATCTTTTCAGCTGCTCTCCATACTGCCACTAAATGAGAAATGATAGGTCCAAAGCGAACTTTGCATTGATGTGTAGTTATGTTTGAATAGATAAGATCTCTCAATTCAACAGGCTGCACTAAACTCTCCTCAAGCTCTCTCCAAGAAACCTTATTTGCTGGGTTAAACCAATTTAAAAGGGGGCGGAGCGTGAAGGCCCAATAATAAAATTTAAAGTTGGGCAATGAAAGGCCGCCATCATCTCTAGCACGCTGTAATAGAGAAAGTTTAAGACGAGGGCGTTTCCCTTTCCACACAAACTTAGATATCGAAGAGTGAAGCTTATTCCAGTATTGCGGCGGTGGTGGCAAAGGGAGCATAGAGCTTACAAAGTTAACCCTAGGAAGAACATTCATCTTTATGATTGAAACTCGAGCTTGGAGAGAGTTGGGCAAAGATGACCATCTATCTAAATCAAGACAAATCTTATTTAGAGTGTCACCATAGTTGTTCTTAACAATAGCCTGAAGAGAGGGGAAAATATCTATGCCAAGATATTTGAATTGGCTTACTACTGGGATTATGGGCGGCAGGATAGCAGATCTCATCTGATCATTTAGAGGTAGAAGGGCTGACTTCGTCCAATTAATTTTGTAGCCGGAAATGGAACTGAACTGATCAAAGATTTGAAGGACATGAGTAATTGACTGTGGTGCATTCTCAATGAACAGTAGAATATCGTCAGCATATAGGGAAATGCGATGCTGTGTGTTGTTAATCGAAACAGGAGTAATATCTGCAGACTGACGCACTGTCTGAGCCAAGGGTTCGAGTGAAAGTGCGAAAAGGAGAGGACTAAGGGGACAACCCTGCCTCGAAGATCTGCCAATCGTGAATAGCGGCGAACAGATCTTACCGGTTAGGACCATCGCTGACGGATTAGAATAAAGTACTTTAACAAAATGTATGAATGAAGCACCAAATCCCATTTTATCTAGTACAGCCCACAGGTAAGACCATTCCAGACGATCAAATGCCTTCAACGCATCGAGCGACAACACTGCGGCGGGGGTCCTCAGCTCCTTAGCCCTATCGATGATATGCAATAGTCGTCTAACATTATCAGAGGCTAGTCTAGTTCCTATGAAACCTGTCTGATCACAGTGTACTAAGGTGGTCATAAAACCCTGCAAGCGACGCGCAAGCACCTTAGCAAAAACTTTTAGATCAGAATTCAAAAGTGAAAGCGGTCTATAGCTTGCGCAATCTGTGGGATCCTTGTTCTTCTTCAACAATAATGATATAATAGCTACATTCACATCCCTGGAGAAAGAGCCACTTTCAATTGCATATCGAAACATGTCTAGCATCAGCTGACCTAGATCTTCCCAAAAGATGGCATAAAGTTCAGGGGGTATCCCATCCAAACCAGGCGACTTGCCCCTACGCATTGCGAGCACAGCTTCCTGTAATTCCGCCAGATGGAGCGGTCTATCTAAGGCTTCCGCATCCGCCTCGCTAAGGGTTGGTAACTGTATGTTGGATAAAAAATTATTGCATACTGCATCATCGTGAATGACCTCGGAGGTGTAGAGCTCATCATAAAAAGCACGAAACGTGGCATTGACCTCTTTGGGTTCTGTAACCATGGCTCCCGTTGTTGATTTGACACTAACAATATCAGCAAAATGCTCATTGGATCTAAGACGTAAAGCCAGTAAGTGACTGGGTCTTGCACTATTAAAATAGTAGTTTTGCCTTGTGCGTTTCATTTGAAATTCTGAGCGGCGCTTGAGAATGGAGTTAATTTCTTTCTTAACTAGCTCCCTCTGAGTTGCTGTACTAACATCAAAGTTATTTTGGAGAGAATTATCCAAAGTAGAAAACCGAGATTCCAATTCCACCAGTTTGGCTGACCTTAATTTTCTCTGAGTGGACGCATAGAGGGTTGTATTACTCCTGATAAAGCCTTTAATTGCATCCCAAAGAATTCTGGGATCCTCAACTGAGCCTGTATTGATATTTATAAATTCACGCAAACCAGTTTGAAACTGAGCTACAAATGCCGCATCGCGCAGCAGTGTGGTGTTAAACCGCCATCTAGGAGCTCTATCTATAACCTGTTTCAGTGAAGCAACACACAGCACCGCCTTGTGATCCGAGAGTGACATTGGGAGCAACTCTACCTTGGCAATTTTATGAAACAAGCTAACAGGGGCAAAAACGTAATCGATCCTAGAGAATGAAGCATGCCTACCCGACAGAAAAGAAAAATCTCTAACCGTTGGGTTCATTAAACGCCAGATGTCGAGTAAGCCAGTTGAGTTTGCCCAAGCACGTAGTTCTGCAGACGCTAGTGCTTGTTCTCTGCTTTCTACCCCAGTGGATCTATCTAGGTTATGTTGCCATGTTGCATTGAAGTCAGCACCAACAATGATTTTGAAATCCGTCAGTTCCAATAAGGTTTTAGTTAGTAATTTGTAAAACTCTTTGTCTAAAACATTTGGAGCATACACAGAGACTAGTGCTAGCATTTTACCCTCCAAGCGGATTTTAGCAACAGCTATCCTCCCGTCACTGTCAGACCAATCACCCAAAGAATCCAACCTAAGGTTACGTCTAGCCAATATGGCTACTCCCTTGGTTTTGGAAGAAGCAGCTGAAAAGGCTAAAACACGATAATGTTTATTAGCCAATCGGTTGGAATGCTCTTTTAAAAGATGAGACTCCTGTATAAATGCAAAGTCAATTGATTTAGATCGCAAAACCCCCAAAATGCTGGTTCGCTTATGCGGTATATTCGCTCCCCTTACATTGAAACTTAGAAATTTATATTCTGTCATAATTGTGGTTCAAACCATACGCACAGCAAGCACAGTAGAACATTTTAGAATTTCCTAGTTGGTCCCTCACAACAAACCTTCCCAACAGAAAAACAAAACAACCCCAAAAGGAACAGAAAGGAAAAAGCAACATCAAACGAACATAAAAAAAACACATAACATTGAAGCTTGAGGGGGAAAACCCCATTAGCATCAGAGTGCACAAAAACAGTTCCCCACCCCATCAACCTATTAGTCAACCTTCATTTCACTCTGTCAGAGAGTGCAAACAAGTAACTGCCCAAAAGTAACCATACATTGCCCTCTGGTGGTTATGTAAATATATAACAAATCACCAAAGTAAAAACAACAACAACAAAAAAGTGCCTTCTTGTGGCTGAATAGCTCTCAAACATTCCATCAGCTCAAATTATGATCAATCTCCCCACTTCATATCACTTAAATAAATGAGAATGGTATGTTAACATTTCTAGTAAAGAAGGGGGAGAGAAAAAAGAAAAGAATAAAGGGAAAAAAAAAAAATTGAGGGGACTATAACAACTGTAATAATAATAATCAGTCCAGCATTAGGCCCACTTAGAATGTGATAAAGCCCTATAAGCCACGCTAATGCAAATAACCAAACACTTGTGACAGATAAGTGGAAATAAGGCTGTCACCACGACAAGGCACTAATATAATATTAATAATAAAAATAAATAAAAAAGGAAATCAGTGTATATGATATAAAAATATATGCACTTACATATGTAGTTAGAAATAGAAATTAAAAGCACATCCGGGGGGCCATATGCAGCAAAGCACACACAGTGTTAATGCATACTGCGCCACATACAGCCCCCCCATGCATCCATGCATACAAACCACAATTACTAATTAGAAGGGGGAAAAAAAGGAAAGAAAAGAAAAGTCTGTATACATAAGTATTTACATAAAACACAGTTATGTATGATCAGGAAACCATATACAACACAGCACACATAATGCATACTGCGCCATATACAGCTCCCTGTACATGCCCAAAAGGCCAGTGCAAACTTAGATAAATGTCAATCATATTAGTTAAGTCTGTTTCCGTCTTAAACAGTAAACTACCATACTTCAAACAGTGAACCTACCCAATCACGACTACAAAATAAATATCCCAATACAGAGCTCCCCTCTCCCCCCATCAAGAAATTAACATTTTAACAAGTAAATTAACATTTTAACAAGTAAAGTAGGTAAATAACTACCCCCCCCCCCCCCCCCCAGACAGCGGATCCACAAGCACGTAGAGCCAACGCGCCACGAGATCGTACATCCGCCAGCTATTGAGATTAGGAAAAAAAGGAAAAAAAAGAACGAGTCAATGAGCCAGGGAGAGAGAGAGAGAGAGAGAGAGAGAGAGAGAGAGAGGAGAAGCAGAGATAGGTAGAGAGACATAGAGAAAGGGCGGGAGAGCGAGTGGTCTCTGGAACCGCGGAGCCTTCACAATTTAGACCATATTATTTATATCTGTTTCACCTTAAACAGTAGGCTACATTACTCAATACAAAGGCCAAAGCCCAGTCTCGCCCTCCTACCCGAAAAAGTAGCGTTTTAGGCGGCATAAACGAACCATAAACTAACAACCAACATAGCCGCCATTACCTAACAGAAAGAGAGAGAGAGAGAGAGAGAGAGAGAGAGAGAGAGAAAGACACACACACACACACACACACACACACACACACACACACACACACACACACACAGCGAGAGAGAGAGCCAGAGAGAGAGAGAGAGAGAGAGAGAGAGAGAGAGAGAGAGAGAGAGAGAGGGAAAGCCGAGATAGATAGAGAGACATAGAGGGAAGACGATAGAGAGAGCAGGCTCCGTCCAAACCGCGACACGGAACACGTTAGACAAAGCCCAACAGAGAGAGATAAAACCCTCTAGACCTATATAGTAAGCAGCACAACGCTCAATAAGAGCAAAGAAAAGGAATACAATAATAACAAGAACAATGTCCATTATATTCAAACAAAAAAGACAGTGAATTATGCTTATAGCTTTAGCAGCCCTAAATCCTCTCTCCTTGCGGTAACCTAAATTAAAACGAGTAACACCCATCTGCTTACAGATCTTGTTAAAAAATAAAACAAATAAAATAGGTATTATGAAACGAAACACTTGAAAACACAACGTCAAGTCAGATGATGAGTCCAAAACAATAAGTAGGCTTACATTAACAACTCACCCTTTGGGGAGGAGGAGGAGGAGAGAGTGAGGAAAGAAAGACGCTGCGTAAAAGTCATCTCCAAAGTCCCAGCCAGCTTACCAACAGTCCATTAAAGGCAAAAGGATATCACATCGGCAGAATGTGTTTGAAAGCACGCGATCACGAAAGCAAAAGTGTCCCTGGTAAAAGTTAGTTCTCTGTAACTGTCGTCTCATCATCCTGCGTAGCTAGAGTCTCGTCCGCAGCACCTGGAGTCTTGAACTTATCCTTGCAAAAGGCCAGAGCTTCCTTGGGTGAGTTGAAAGTAGAAGTCGCCTCATCCACGGTTATCCAGAATTTGCTCGGGTGCCTTATTCCGTATTTAACCCCTTCCGCGGTGATGGAACGTAGGAATTCCTTTACTGGCCCGAAAGCTGCCCTTCTCTTTGATGTTTCAGCAGACCAGTCGGGGAAAATATACACCTTTTTGCCATTGTATGTCAGTTGGCCTGCTTTCCTGGAGAGCTGGAGTATGCGTTCCTTTACCCGGAAAAAATGGATCCTTGCCAGGAAAGCCCTTGGCTTATCAGAACGTGGATTGCCGGTCCGATGAGCACGATCCACCTCCGGGGGGGAGTCGGGAAACTCGTCGGGGAATGTTTTCTGCAAAAAAGACTGGATAAAGGCCACTGGGTCAGCCTTTTCTAGCCCAGGAGAGATCCCAATCACTCTTATGTTGTTCCTACGACTCCGGTCTTCTGCTATGACGAGCTTCTCCTCCAGATTAGCACATCTTCTCTCCAATTCAGTGATACACATCTGCAAACTGTCCATGGAGGAACCAAAGTTCTCAATGGCCTCCCCCTGTTCAGCCACGGTCGTGTTCAGCGTGGCGACTGCAGGACGCAGCTCCTTTCCGAAGTCATCAATCTTCTTCAGTAATTTCTTCTCCAAGCCAAGCATCATGGGTTGAATAAAACCATCCATAAACTCTTTCAGTGATTCCTTGAGGACCTCGCGCAGCATGCTCTTTGTAACCGGAGCGTCAGCGTCGCCCTGCATTGCGCCGGCCATGTTGTCGGCGTTTGCGGTCGGAGACCTGGTACTCCTCGACCTCGTGTTAATCGTATTCGGCATGAAACACGAAACAACTGCAAAAACAGACGCTCACCAGTGTTTTGGGCGTTTAAAGTCTCAAAAGAACTATAAAGGCAGTAAAAAATGGGCTTAAAAAATGTGAAAACTATGCACCTCCACAGAGCTCAACAAACGCGTCCTACTCGGTCGCCATCTTGTCGGAACTCTGGATCTGGCATGTTAATTGTTGTTGTAGATCCAAATAAAAGTATTCAAATGTGTGTGTGTGTGTGTGTGTGTGTGTGTACTTCATGTATATATTTATTGCTTTTTACATTTGAGTGTGTTTGCACTTAGTTGGTACATTGCATGTTGCACCTTTAATTGAACAGTTTTGTGTGATTTGTGTTTGAATAATGTTTGCCATTATTAGCGCACGCACACCCACACCCACACACACACAGAGTAAATTGATCAAAACTGTGATTACTAAACTATTAAAGTAACCTTTCAGTCCAAATGGTAATGTTTTCATTTCCTGTGAAAGTGTACACTGTTATTAACAATGACTAATAAAAGGGTATTTTTTCAAACTTCATATCGTCTGTATTCGTTTATTCTCTGCTAAGCCGTATAAAGAAGTATGGTGTATAAAAATGACTAGAATCTGAAAATGTCACTTTTTGAGCGAGTGGCTTGTCTATTTCCACTGTCAATGTTATTTTTTTAAGTATAAAGTTGTCAAATATGTCAGTACTTTCTTTTAGGCTATGTGTCATATCTGCCATGTGCATCTTTTTTTTTGTATATCTAGCACAACAGAAATAGATTTTACACCTCTCCTGCTTAGCGGAGAGTGTGGCGTGATAGAGGAGGTCTCCCCGAACGTGTGCGTGTGTTCAAAGTGCCGACGCAGCGAGCCGTCTGCTCTCCAGCGCCAACTAGAGTTTGAAAATGTCTGAAAATGTCACTCTTTTGAGGAGGTGGCTGCACAGGAAAGCCAACAGAAATAGATTTTACACCTCTCCCGCTTAGCGGAGAGTGTGGTGTGATAGAGGAGATCTCCCCGAACGCGTGCGTGTGTTCAAAGTGCCGACGCAGCGAGCCGTCTGCTCTCCAGCGCCAACTAGAGTTTGAAAATGTCTTAAAACTTCACTTTTTTTAGCAGGTGGCTGCACTGGAAAGCCAACAGAAATAGATTTTACACCTCTCCTGCTTAGCGGAGAGTGTGGTGTGATAGAAGAGGTCTCCCCGAACGTGTGCGTGTGTTCAAAGTGCCGACGCAGCGAGCCGTCTGCTCTCCAGCGCCAACTAGAGTTTGAAAATGTCTGAAAATGTCACTTTTTTGAGGAGGTGGCTGCACTGGAAAGCCAACAGAAATTGATTTTACGCCTCTCCTGCTTAGCGGAGAGTGTGGTGTGGAAGAGTAGGTCTCCCCGAACGCGTGCATGTGTTCAAAGTGCCGACGCAAAGAGCCGCCTCCCGTCCAGCACCCACTAGAGTCTGAAAATGGGACTTTTTGTATATAAAATGGTAAATGGTAAATGGTGCATTTATATAGCGCTTTTAATCCAAAGCGCTTTACATAGATTGTGCATTACATTCACCCATTCACACACACATTCATACACCGGTGGCGGAGGAAGCCATGCAAGGCACCAACCTGCTCACCGGAGGCAATTAGGGGTTCAGAGTCTTGCCCAAGGACCCTTCGACATTAACTCAGGGGGAGCCCGGATTTGAACTGGGAACCCTTCGGGATTTATACCCTTCGTGCTCTAATACCAGTTTCTCTACCCCTGAGCTATGCCGCCCCTACCTATATCATGTTGTTAAATAATAGACGCATTTATTACTGGTATTGTATCTCACCTGCACAATCCACCATTATTATCTGGAGCATATTTTGTTGTTGTTTTATCACTTTATTTGCTTACATTAATTTTACATAGCAACCTGGCCTAGAGGCAGACATGCACAGATATTAACATGATATCCAGATAATCTAGTCTGGAATTCAAAATGAAATTGAGTAAAAGTATGAAAGTATTGGCATCAAAATATACTTATATACACTTTACTATACTTAAATATACTTTATACCAAAAGTAAAAGTAAAAAATAGCAGACCTACAAGCTCACAACATGTCACGATGCGACACATTGTGAGCTTGTAGATCTGCTATTTTCAAATAACCTAGGTTTTAAATAGGGCTAAGTTGTTAATGTGTGTATTGCAATAAAACAGCTGCAAAGTAACTAGTAACTCAAGTTTAAAAATAATTTGTTGTGGAGTAAAAATACAAATACCTCAAAATTGCACTTAAGTAGGCCTACATACTTAAGTATGTAGGCCTACTTAGTTACTTTACACCACTGGCAGAAGGTGCTAATTGTGGCAATTATCACATTGTGGTCAGAAGTTGTATGGAAAATGGGCTAAGTACCCATTTACTGGGGATCAATAGCCAATTTAAATCGGTAAAAACTTGTTAGGGCACTTTGAAGTACACCAGTATAAGCAATTTAAAAATACACACATCGTAAATGTATAATTTTAAATAAATGTACGGTCTTTACAAATATTAATTACTGACATCTTATTTTGAAGGTCTTATATTCGCCAGCTCCTACACCGGAAGTCCTATATTCGCCAGTTTCACGTTGCTTAAACAAATGAACAAAACAAGACTTCCGCTCCTGACTTTCAAAATAAATCAAAGAGGAATCCTTTGTCTCCAGCGTAAAGTTGCATTACTGCCACCAGTGGTGGAAAAGGTACTCAAATGTTTTTTGTCCCATAACACTTTTTTGGCATTTCTTCCACAATTTATAATAGAGCTAAAGATTTCGTTCATACTTCAGCTTTACACAGTTGTGTGCTATTTTTTCATTACAATCTTTTATACTTTTTCAGATTTTTGAGAAAAACTACAGTTTCCCAGTGAATTCCTAAGGAAAATTAATTCTGTCTTACTATTTATATTAGGCCTAGTGGCCTACTGCTTGTAAGTAACCTTTTTTGTAAACCCCCAACCCCAAAAGTCCATTGAGTGGAGTGGTGGTGCGCTATGCTTGAGGATTGATTAAGGCCCCACCTCCCCTCCCCCCGCCAATAAGAACAGTTATATCAGTGCTTACTCTCCCTTGAGGAGGGATGTGTACATTCCCTACAGACAGTACATAATATATTTATTACTTAACCCTTAAGTTCTGTTCGGGTCATTTTGACCCGTTTTACATTTTCATTTGAAAAAAAAAGGTAGAAGTTTACATTTTTTCCACCTGAAACTCACTGGCCTTAAAGATTCTTCTGAGATGAACGTGTAAAAAAATATTTTTGCCCTACACCCATGCTACACCCCCCTCATATTTTTTGAACCTTAAGTGCTGTTCGGGTCATTTTGACCCGGAAGCACATAATTATGCACAGAAATACACAGTATTGTGCCAAAACACAGACACACAGCCCCCCCCCTCCTTCTAACACCCCCCTTCCGAAGCCCCCCTGTCTGATTTTAATTTTTTCCTATAAGCATGAGCAATATTGCCCAGTATTAAATAAAGTAGTTTTTTTTACATGAATTCCAGCTAAATCAGTAAAAACGCCTAGCTCGTTCAGTGTTTAATGTGATATAGCAAAGCAGAAATGCAAACATTTACCATATACATCATATGAATTGTTTGGTATTGAGTCAAAGTCAATGTATCATGATGATTTGTTAACTTAAAATTTATATTAGTGTTGTTTTTTTTAAACCAAATATCCCCCGGGTCAAAATGACCCGAACAGAACGAAGGTGTAGTGAATCTGAACAGAACTTAAGGGTTAATATATAGATAGAAGACTTATATGCGGTGCCATTCATGAGTTAATTTCGCTAAGCGTCCCGCAAAGCTTGGCTAATGAGCCAAGGGACATAGGCTACTATACAGAGCCAAATGTAGGAGTGGTTAACAAAATTCAAATTTGTATGTGAATGATAAATATGCTTATTGTGAAAAAATGATCTGGTTGCAAAGGATTCTTCTGTGATGATGTGTGCAACGTGTATGCAAGTGAGCATGTATCACTGAGATGTAGCCATTAGGGCTGTCAACAAATAATCAACATTTGAACAGTCAGAATATTCTATCTATAAATCCACAAATCTCTCTGACTCTGTCCCTCTGAAGCCATATGCTATAGTAGGTCCATAAGGCCCATTGACCATGCCAATGATGGCATCTGTGCCTAAGGTTGTCTACCCCTGCCCTATTGAGATGTCTGTATCTGTCTGTGTCCCTTTTATGCCCATGGAGATGATGGAAATCCTGATGACAGCATTGTGACATGATAGTACTGATGTAATAAACTGGCTTCCAAGTGCACTGAGAATGGGTGCAATGCGCACCGCAGGTACACTGTCAATGGATAGGATGGTTAGGAGGGGCATATGTTACCAATGGGCATGTACCTATAAATTCATGCTTGAATATGAACATTAAAGTGGTTCAACCAAAAATCTTATTTTATTTCATTAAACACACCATGAAGCCTTGAATTCATGGAGATTCTTGAGTGGTGCTGACCGCTCCTACATCTGTCTTTGTCTGTCTGTATGTATGTCCTGGACAAACATCATTTTTGGCCAATTTTGACAGTCCTAGTAGCCATGATGCTGGACACACTCTCAAAGTCAATCTTCTCCACAATGTTCTTGGGTTTGACGCTCTCCTCCTGGTTGTTGATGAAAATCTGTCCTTCCTCATCCTCTGTCCAGCCATGCTTGCTCATCCACACCTTCACCTCGAGAGGGTCCCCCAGCATCTCGGCCAGTAGACCACGTTCAATGTTCTGGTAGGTTATGCTCACTACATGGCAGATGAACTTGCGTACAGAGTCCTCAAAGCCAGTGATGCCGTCGATGAGCTCTCTGTTCTCCTCCAGACTTGTCCAGAAGCTCTGGAAGTGGCAGGTCTCCAGCAGGTTTCCCAAGTGGAGGATCTGCCTGATGGGTCGTTCGTCTTGGTGTGTCTGGTCAATCATGCACTTGCACAGGGTGAAGTCGGCGTGGGGCAGGTTGGTCAGGGCCTTCAGAAGGATCTGTGATGTCACATTCATCTGGAAATGGGCTGGGTTGAACTGGTACAGTTTGAGGACAGCCAGGTTAGCCTCGAGGTCATATGCGTTCTCTTTAGTTTGTGCCTCCACATATCGCTCCAGTGTAGCGAGGTTTTCTGGGTTGTACCTATCGATTCCGCGTAAGAGATTCCCTACGACCGCCCTCATCTCCTCGAATGATTCCGCCATTTGATTCAAACCTTTATGTTGGTGCGTTTGTCTTGAACTTATGAAGCCAACAAAGAACCAGGGGAGGAAAGATCTTGGAATGGAAGGAACCACCAGACAAGGAAGTACAGAATTCACTTTAAAGAGATATTACATACAACCAGATTCCCTTACAATTATAATAGATAGTTAGTATAAATTATGGATACTCCTTGCAACCAACAGTGTCCTTGACACTTGTGGAGTCTTAACATAGTCTCACACCCTTGTGATGAGGTCATAGCTACATCATGTTTACGTCACCGTGACATTCAGTATTTGAGGCTATTTAGTGTAGTATCTACAATAACCAGTACCAGTCGCTGTCAGGTTCTTATCTACATGTTGTTTTGATTGGGCATGACTGCACCTAAGGCATATCTATGATGCCATCAATACGTCATGCCTGAATTTGTGCAAGCAGGGCCCCAGTGACTTCTGTACCATGATAATGTAATGTAATGTAATATAGCAGTAATGTAATATGATCTATCTAGATATACAGTACTATAATTTACATAATATCTGTGTGTGACTCTCGACAAAAGATGTCGCTGGCATAACTCGGACAGCGTACAACTGTTCGGTCTCTTCGAACATTAAAACAATTCCAGAGTTATGAACTCTGTGATCTGTACGTTCTTTAAATTCTGAATGAATGAATGAATGATTTTATCTGGAGGGCCGAATTGTCATGTGAAGCTTGACCAATCCTCAAAGTATCCAATCATCAGACCGGGACGGACACTACACACATATTCTGGACGTACGGGACAGATACAACCTGTTCATTCTGGACTGAAATGACCATATATGGACATGGGATACACATTTTGTTTTTGAAAAAACCTATTCATTCTGGACTGATATTCTGGACGTACGGGACAGATAAAACCTGTTCATTCTGGACTGAAATGACCATATATGGACATGAGGTGACACACATTTTGTTTTTGAAAAAACCTGTTCATTCTGGACTGAAATGACCATATATGGACATGGGACACACATTTTGTTTTTGAAAAAACCTGTTTATTCTGGACTGAAATGACCATATATGGACATGGGACACACAAAGCCACTCATTGGAAGCGGCTTTCACCGCTTCAAAAATCAAAAGATCATGAATATCTGTATGTGTCAGTCTGAGGAAGAGGCAGAAATCCTCTGTGTTTGGGAGCTTCCCTGATTGGCCAATCTAAACCGCCGGCTTCACGGACTGGCAGAGTATAAGTCCCTGATTGAATAACACGACCCGTCGAGAATGACTTACGTCGTCCCAACATACATGGCCCCATGAAGGCCGACGTCCTACATATAAGAATATGCAGGTCTCACTATTCCTTGCCTATTAATGATGTTTGTTGTCTAGATGAAGGAGAACAGGCGTTTCTTGATGATGTAGAGGACGGTGAAGAGGTACAGCATCAGGGCGAGGAAGAAGAACAGCTTGTCCGTCAGCTCGCGGCGGTTGTACTTCAGGAGGAGCTTCCTGCCCAGGTGGATGGTCCCCGCCATGGACCGGAACTCCTCGTTGGTCTCCTGGATGGTCCGAGAGGAGGTGGCCAACGCGCCGATGGCGTCTACACTCTGCTTGACGTTGTGGTCCATCATCCTGCAGATGGACATCAGGCTGTCCGTGATGTCACTGCTGGTCCGAACCAAGCTGTCCTTGGTCGCAGTTCTCTGCCTGAGCGCGGGGCCATCGCGTCCGCCGCGCAGCAGTTCCTCTTTCTCTGCATGGTCGATGGCCAGTTTACAGGCCAGGTTGGCTTTACGCCATGCCGCCTGGTTGTTCAGCATGTGCCTGAGGTGTCTCTCTGTCTGCGTTTGGATGGCCAGTGTGTCTTCGTAACTGTTCTGCTCTCTAGACATCTGCTCCAGGTCCTGTATTCGGAGCCTGAGCTGGTCGAGATTGGCTTTGACCAAAGTGTTAAGCTCCGCGAGAGTAGACAGGGGGCCACAACATTCCCTGATGTCCTGAATGAGAGCTTTGATCGCGAGGTCGCGTTTGGTTATTTCCTCTCCGCAAATTCGGACGTGAACATCTGAAGAGGATGTCATTTTGTTTTGTTTTTGAGGGCAATTGACATCATTAGAATGTATTCTAAAATGTTCAGAGTGCCCAGTTTAGATCATGTGGTGTAAACACACTATTTCTCTATCTTATGTTGCTAGTGATGTCACAGGTAGCTCGCCTCGAACCTCACTTTGTGATTGGCTGAGATGTATTGTCATCATCTCCAAATTTAGAAAGTGCAGTACTTGGGATCAAAATATAGGTCATAGCAGAGATAACCAAAGGTATACTGTAAGCCTAGAAAATGCTGCTTGATGGAGCGCAAGGGTCCATCTGGTTCAATGTCACCACTGAGATTAGCCTACTCATTACCCAATAAAACAGATCACTTGCTCTCACTTCAATGTTTGTTTTTCTGAGGCGTCTACCTTCATAAAGGTAGACGCCTCCTTCGACTCTGATGCATGTGCATCGAGGGACTAAGGGAATCACGTGTGCATTGCTTCCACGTGCGTCACACATAGGGAAGTTGCTAGGCCAATCAGAGGTAGGTGGGGGCGGGTCTTTACGTACGCAGCCTGTAAGAACAGCTGAGCCGCGCAACATCGGAACTGGCTCTGTTGAATTGAATTGTAGTCCTTGGATAAGTCCCGGAAAAGTCGCGCTGTGATTGGCCAGTAGTCACTTTGACTGACTGCGTTCCCTTCGTTTTTCCAGGATGTCCGGACTACAACTGTTGCACGTCGCTCCAATGAACTGCAGAGGCGGGCCTGAGGGCCTCACACACACTGAAGGAAAGAAAATCTGTAAGAGGAAGGGAAACCATGAACGACCACAAGATGGCAGCGCTGACCAACAGCTGACATGAATCAATGCCACATAATGCAAGGAAATTCACACCATGAAGCATTATAGCCAGGGACCCACTCGCCCAGAATGTGAGATGACCTGTGATGTCTTGCCATACTTTTTATTTCAGTTTTATCTATTAGTTTGGTCATTAAGGTCCACAGAATGAGAGGTCTGCTCTGCCGGAAACATCGTGAAAAAAAAAAAAGTTATGGCCATTTGTATATTCACTGTCCCAATGACTCCACTACACAGGAACAGAGAAATATTTAAAAAAGAAAAACATCTGCTTTAAGTAGCAAACTAGGGGTTCTTCATGATTCTGAATCGATTGCAAGTGATGTTTCCGGCAGACAGACCTCTCATTCTGTGGACCTTAATGACCAAACTAATAGATAAAACTGAAATAAAAAGTACAGCAAGACATCACACTTTAGAATATCTTCATTTTTATTTTTATCCCATGATTTTGTAACCCATTTGTCACCCAGCTGTAATCCTGGGCTCATGCTCAGTGAGCAGGCCGCTTCTTATCACCTGAGAGGGCCCAGGGGGAGCTTCCCCGGTTGGACGTAGCGCATGGAAGGAACACGTTATTCCCCTCCATTAGGCGCACCGGCTGGTCAGAGGGAGGCATTGTAGAGACCAGGAGCATGTGTTTGTGAGGGTACCTAGGAGAACATGCAAACTCCACACAGAAAGGCCCTTTCGCCAACCCCACCTGGGGCGTGGGAGAGAACACGCCCCCAGCGCCCACAGCGTCCCCTGCCGGGGAATCGAACCTTAGACCTTCTATCCACGAGTTTCCTACGCCCCTAGTGCATTGCGCAAACGTCTGCACCGAGGTTCCGCCGCCGATTTACAAGCTCACAACGGGTTGCATCTGCGACGCGACGTGAGCTTGTATGTCTGCTGTTAAACCCGGAAGTTTGGTCCTGATAGTCTCCAGTAAACTCCGGCGGAAACTTGTGGATATGTGAGGCGACAGCGCTACCCCCCCCACACCGTGCCCCCCCCCCCCCCCCCCAAGTCATTTTAAATTAAAGCATGCACTTTGGAATACTTTTTGGTATTCTTGGAGTATTTTCAAAAGTAAATACTCCAGTACTTAACGTATTTGACAGGACAACTTTCATGTGTTAATTTATTTGACCAGGATTGCTTGATATATTAAGAAAACAATGTCATCTTTGATCCTCACATATGTTGAAATGTCTTTGAAGACTAAGGGAGAATCTCTGAGGGGAAAGGAAACCATCAATGACCACAAGATGGCAGCGCTGACCAACAGTTGACAGGAATCAACGTGACACAATGGAAGAGAACTGTGTTGGAAACCAATGGAAAATGTGACTGCTCTGCTCAGTATACTACAGCTGTGGTTCCTTTCCCAGCTGACTAGTACAACCACAGTCTGTTACCATTGTATTGGGAACTGTCCAGTACAACCACAATGCCATACCGTTGTACTGGGAGTTGACTGACCAGTACAACCACAGTCTGATACAGCTGGCCAGTGAGCACCACTGTAACTTGAACTCTAGGGTCCGATGGCTTAACGCATATCAAAATGGGCATCCTGGAAATTCAAAAGTGGGGTTCGAAGGCCCCCAGGGGTCCTTGAGGAGGTTCCAGGTGGTCCCCAGCAAAATTAGTTGATGTACTGTAGCATCAAAATCAGTTTAACCACTTTAATCGGTTATTTGAAAATAGCTAGGCCTACATGCTTGTAGACCAGCTGCTTTCGAACATCTTGAAAAGACGTGAAACATTTTTAACAACGCAAATAATTTTCAGATGAGGGTCCATGGCCAAATACATGCCGATTAGGGAGTCCTCGGCATGGATAAACTTTGAGAACCAGTGTTGTGATAAGACGCCACAGAAGGAAGGATGGAGGGAATGAGAAAGAGTGACTGTCTGCATCAACCATGTCCATGTCAACACGTATAGACTTCATAGAGGGATGACGTGTTGTTTTCTGACCTCTCTCTCTCCATCTATCTATCTCTCAACCTCTCTCTCTCTCTCTCTCGCTAAGCCCTGGACGGGCTGAAAGAATGACAAGCAGACAGCGTAGAGACAACAGGCAGGGATGAGCTAAGCTGGTGTTGTGGAGAATTCCAGGCATTCCAACAGGGTGTTGTTCCTGCCCGGCTAATCGGCGAGCGCTGGCCGAGCGCTCGCGGGGGAGCTCACCACTAGACAAACAATCACGGGCTGAACTCTGGGGGCCCCCAGGACCCCCCCACCCCCCTCCACACACACACGCACACACACACACACGCACGCACGCACGCTCACACGCGCACGCGCACACACACACACACACACACACACACACACACACACACACACACACACACACACACACACACACACACACACACACGACCCAGAGTCAAAACCCAGAGTCAAAACCAACAAAGGGTCAAACTCTTTTTTCTGCTATACCACCAAAATGTGGAAAGCCTTACCGAAGGCCACAAAGGAGTGTGGATCACTAGCATCCTTTAAAATTGCCCTGAAAAACCACTTACAGGCAGCAGCCGTTCGCAACTGGTAAAAAAGAATCTAGCCCAACCCTACCCTCCCCTGCCCCTTCTTTGTATATACTGTTTGTTTTGACTTACTGTCTTCTATTTTGTTTTTCTTTACATATCTACTGCATAGTACTGTGTTCTATTTGTCTGTCATTCAATGTTATATGAGATACTTCAATGGTTTCCAGTGGAAATAAGCTTAGTCTTTTCATGGATCTCCTTTTAGTAGACCTTGTACCAGTGAACTGTACCGTCATGAAACTGTACCTTTTCCTATGCAAACTTCTAATAAAGTCTTCAATCAATCAATCAACCCCTTGACAGAGGGGAAACATTGATGTCAAACATTCCCATACATACAGTAGATAGTAGACAGAGAGGCACACTTTACCACACACAAACACGCGCGCGCGCACGCTCGTTCGCGGCACACTTTCGTGCACGCACGCACAAACCCCAATGACTCTCATACACAAATAGATACCTGGAACACACCCCTGTTGGGTAACTGGGGTAAGGGTGAAAGGGTGAAGAGTGTGGAGGAAACAACAAGACAAGAATCTCATCCGTCTTTGTCATTGAAGAACAATCCAGAGCATATTTCGTTAAAATAAGTGTCAAATTTGTTCTGAAAGTTGTTATAGAATTTTTGTTTTGAAACGGTCTCCTCTTCTAGCTCTGCTAATTAAACAGAAAAAAAAATGTAGCCTATATAAATATATAAAATAAATAAAACATTTAGGACAGGATTCTTTTTTAATCCAATCACAGGAGAGAACTCATACATGATACAGGATAAACAGTGTAATTGGAAGTGATGGGAAGTGATAAGCAGACAACATTGGAATTGTAACACTATTCATGGGTTTCCTACGCCGTCCATGTTGAGGTCCAACACAGGTGTTCTGATCGACATAGAACATTAAGTTCTGTGCCAATTAGACAATTGAAACACCTGTGTTGGACCTCAACATGGACGGTGTAGGACGACAAATGAAACCCATGAATAGAATGGAAGCTGATACATGGATTCTCTCTCCTGATTGTTAGACATATATATATATATATATATATATATATATATATATATATATATATATATATATATATATATATATGTCAGTTTACTAAAAAGCTGGAGAGACATGGAGCCCCTGTTACTGAACAATGATTACCATAAAAAGAGAGAAAAGAAATATCAATCAAAACATACAGCACCTTAAACTCGAAGAGTTACAAATGGACAAATGAACACTGAGGATTTTAGGACTGCACATTACAGCACATAATTATATATTCAGATGTCTCCACCATACCGTGTGAGGGGCCAAAGCAGTCAAAACATAAGGCAACACGGGTTTCAATCTGACAATCTCAAAGGTTTGTTTAAATTTCCAAAAAAGTGACAAATGATTGACAACATTTCCAACAAACACGGTGTAGGGCCCTTAAAAGAGGTCAACATAACATAACGTTACTGAAAAGTATAGACTAAAAAAATATGGACGGTGGAAAGCCACTGGTTTCTATGCTGTGCAAATGAAGCTTTTTTGGCCGTTGTATGGGTGACGCCATCATTGTAGAAATCAACGTTCATTGGTAGAAAGGATACCATCTCGAATGCTTTTGGCTGCCAACGGTCACATGCAACCGCAGGGATACATGGGACATTTCCCTGCTAGAAAAACCAGCACAAGACCAGCAGTAAGACCAGCACCAGCACCAGCACAAACCAGCGCATGTTGTGTTTTCGTGCTGGTCTGTGCTGGTGCTGGTGCTGGTTTGTGCTGGTCCCACCATCTAAACCAGCATGAACCAGCACAGACCAGCACCAGCACAAACCAGCGCTTACTGCTGGTCTGTGCTGGTGCTGGTCTGTGCTGGTCTGTGCTGGTGTGGTCAGGGACCCCCGGGGGACCCCCCTGAGAAGTGGACCAGATCTTTGCTGGTTTAATTTGCTCTTTGCTCTGGTGCTTGAATCCTGTTCTGTATTTGACCATATTAGATTGTGACATTATTTTTGACATTGTGGGTGTGAGTGGGATTCGAACTTACTACCTCTGGCACTTCAGTCCTGCACTTATCCTCGGCGCCACTGGAACCTGTTAGTTAAAATGGGTGTTTGTCCCTATTTGTATATGACCAGCTTAGACCAGCACAGACCAGCACAGACCAGCACCAGCACAGACCAGCACCAGCACAGACCAGCAGTAAAACACAACATGTGCTGGTTTGTGCTGGTGCTGGTCTGTGCTGGTTTATGCTGGTTCATGCTGGTCTGTGCTGGACCAGCACCAGCACAGACCAGCAGTAAAACACAACATGTGCTGGTTTGTGCTGGTGCTGGTCTGTGCTGGTCTATGCTGGTTCATGCTGGTCTGTGCTGGACCAGCACCAGCACCAGCACAGACCAGCAGTAAAACACAACATGTGCTGGTTTGTGCTGGTGCTGGTCTGTGCTGGTCTATGCTGGTTCATGCTGGTCTGTGCTGGACCAGCACCAGCACCAGCACAGACCAGCAGTAAAACACAACATGTGCTGGTTTGTGCTGGTGCTGGTCTGTGCTGGTCTGTGCTGGTTCATGCTGGTCTGTGCTGGTGCTGGTGCTGGTCTATGCTGGACCAGCACCAGCACCAGCACAGACCAGCAGTAAAACACAACATGTGCTGGTTTGTGCTGGTGCTGGTCTGTACTGGTCTGTGCTGGTCTATGCTGGTTTATGCTGGTTCATGCTGGTCTGTGCTGGTGCTGGTCTGTGCTGGTGGACCAGCAAGGGACCAGCACAGACCAGCATAGACCAGCACCAGCACCAGCACAGACCAGCATGAACCAGCATAAACCAGCATAGACCAGCACAGACCAGCATGAAAATTGTGCTGGTCTGTGCTGGTTTTTCTAGCAGGGTTGTCTTGAGCTTGCCGAAAATAAAGCACACAAAGAAGAATCATCACAAGCCTATGATCACAAGCCCCTCCTACATCATTGAGCAGTGATGGCTGAGTGGTTAGTGTCCATGCCTAGGACTCCGGAGACCCCAGAGGTCACAGGTACGATTCCCTGCTCCAGCTATCACTGCTCCCCCCCCTCGCGATGCACTGGGTTCAGCTGGGTTAAGCTTAAAAAAGCAGCTGGGTTGGGCTGTGATATCTGAATTTCCCTCGCGGGAGGAGTAGATAACTATCTTATCTATCTATACCCTGCTATAACATCAAATATAACATAAATTGGACATATTTTCACAAAACTCATATCATGGTGATTTAAATGAGGCTTTAAACTAGCGACAGGAACCATAAAGTATTCATGACAATGTTTATTAAGGTAAGAACATCAAATACAAAAGTTCGGGGGAATAGAATGGAATCCTGTGGAGAACATGTAGCTTTTGGTGCCAGAACAGCGCAACTAGCGGCCAATCATAGGAACTTTTAGTTCCGTGTTTGATTCATTTTAAATCGGGACAACTACACCCCTGCTGAAAAGCAATGTTTAACAAAACAAGAAGTTAACTAAGCAAACAGACCTGACATAATTAGACGTGAGGAAGACAGTGGTGGACCAAATCAAATGCACACAGGGGAGGAGCCCCCCTGCGTGCATTTGGTTTGGTCCACCACTTGGTTTGGTCCACCACTGGTCCGTGTGCTGTAGCATGGCAGCGTACCACACTGATTGACTCAGCTGAGTAAAACACTGCCAGAAACAAACACTCAGTTAGATTAAGTCATAGGACCTGGTGGTGTTGCATGCCAACATGTTATTTTTGCTGCTGATGCCATTGTTCAATGCCTGTAAACTTTGGTGTATAAAGCATGGTTTGGTTGCACTTTACCTCCAGACTGTGCTGATTTCCAGCCGCCTCTGAGGTCGGCCTTTATACACATTTGGAACAGCTACTTCTCAAAAATAGCAGGAATACAAGCTCACAGCACATCACTGTGTGCTGTGCTGCGAGCATGTACATGAATTTCTTTAGAAAAATGTGAAGTGAAACATTTTGAACTAGAAGCAGTGCTCTTCCGAGCACAGGTCTCCACCAGGCCACACAAATCGGCCTGTTATAGCGCCACCATGAGGCTGATTTAAAAAATGTGGGGCAGAGGTTCTGAATTAGCATCCAGGGAGTGTGTGTGCTCAGTTTGGCAGCGATCGGGCCAACGGCGCCGGAGATTAGCTGGTAACAACCAGGCCACACAAATCGGCCTGTTATAGCGCCACCATGAGGCTGATTTGAAAAATGTGGGGCAGAGGTTCTAGATTGGCATCCAGGGAGTGTGTGTGCTCAGTTTGGCAGCGATCGGGCCAACGGTGACTGAGATTAGCTGCTCACAAACTGCGAGGACGCACGCACGCACGGACGGACGGACGGACGGACGGACGGACGGACGCACGGACGGACGCACGGACGGACGGACGGACGGACGGAGGGGAAAACATACTCTCCCTCAGCCTTCGGCTGGTGGAGACAATAATTCTGAATATTTAAACAAAGATCTTCCCTCCTGAGGGGGTCACTAAAACAAAACCTTTTCAGATGGGTGTACACGACCGAAACGTTGTAGAACTGCTGATTTAGAAGGCATTTATAGAATCCGCCTCAGGTCTTCAAATGGGTTAAAAGGCCATAGCAGAGAGCTCTACAGTTTGTTTTTGCAATGAAAGGACGTAATAATGCCATAAGGCTTTTCAGGGGCATTTCACAGTATAATATAGTCTTTTACTAAATTCTACACTGGCGTCTGCTGCTGCTCGGAAACGTCTGCACTTGTGTCACGTGAGATGGCCGTGACCACAGTCATTCACACATTCACAGAAGACTCAACAAACTCTCACATGCCACTTTCAATTTGGAAGTGGCAGTCAATTTGGAGTTTTCCAATAATGTTCACATTGTCTTATGCCGTCATCCTCCGTCTACAAGAGCATTCATCTGTCTGGCTACTCTCACTAACCACTGGACCGATCACCGCCAATTTGCACATTCGTTCTCTCTCTACTGCACTTAAACTGGAGGTAAACGGATTGTGACATTGGTAATTAGCCACACATATGCATGCATGTGGGTTTATGTATAATTATGCATATGGATGTCCATGTGAATATGTCCATATGACGCACTCTGTGTGTGTTTGTTTGTGTGTGTGTGTGTGTGTGTGTGTGTGTGTGTGTGTGTGTGTGTGTGTGTGTGTGTGTAACAGAGGGGGGTGGGCGGGATGAGCGACTGACTCCCTTTGTCCTGCTCTCTTGACCTTTGACATGTCATGACCTGTGGCACACGCCGGGCCTGCCGCTAAATTACCCCTTCCCCCTCCCCCCATCGACACACACACATACACACACATTTCGGGGGTTGTGTTTGTTTATAGAATTAATGCCAGCTGAGTGCACGCAAACAGCAGGCGTGTGCCGAAACACATCCCCACGTGCACACACACACACACACACACACACACACACACACACACACACACACACACACACACACACACACACACACACACACGCACGCACACAGACATATTGGTAGATGTTTTACCATTGTTGCATTTTATCATTTTCATTTTTATTTTTTTTAATTAATTGTTTGTTAACTCTGTTATACTGCTTTGGGCGTGTCTTGGTCAGGTCTCACTTGCAAAAGCGGTTTCATACCTCAGCGTGACATGCCTGGTTAAATAAAGGTCAACACACAAACACTCGCTTGCTAACTCACTCACACACACAAACTTCCTTCTGGTAGTCCATCGGGGTGGAAGACGACGGTGGTTATCTTTGCGACGGCGCCACTGTAGGTCAGGCCGCGACCCCCAAAATATTCATATTTTAACTGTGGATCCCCCACACCCTTAAGCTCTAAGAGTTGAGGCACTAAATGTTCTATAACATGACATGCTTTTATTGTGAAAATAGCCAATCTACATGCTCACTTGCGAGGCGTTGTGAGCATGTAGATTGGCTATTTTCACAATTTCTGCCTCTAATATTTGACAATTTGGCCAAAGTTAAATTTTAGAGGTATTAGAAAGCCCTTCAATCGTCACTTTAGAAATGTGCATATACCCTCTATACACTTAAAGTTTATGTTGGTTTGTTTACTGTTGAGTGAGAAAACAATTAAGTTAATCATCTGGCGAGCCACATGTGAGGCCTGGGATCAGGAGGCTGAGATGGTGCTGGATCAGCATGGAGGGTGTGTCTGCTGGCGCCACACATCCATTGTTGGGCGCGTTTCTCCTCGAGGTGTGTGACCCCATTGTGTATACACACGCCACGCGCGGCACTCCATCTGTTGGAAGGCAACCTGTGACCCCTGACCTCTGAATGACCCGGGGTCAGGTCGGGTTGCTGACCAGTGTGTGTGTGTGTGTGTGTGTGTGTGTGTGTGTGTGTGTGTGTGTGTGTGTGTGTGTGTGTTGGTGGCAATGTTAAGACAATGTCAAAATAAAACAATGGGCCAGAGACCCCACTCAGCATAAAGCATTGTGGGACAGCGGGGTCGTAGTGTGAACCACGCCAGCATTCAGTCCACCGTACTTCACATGAGACTAAATGGACCCTTATACTGATCCATTTGGCTACATGTGTACACTCACAGATTTAAATGGATCCTTTTACAGTGTAAACGCCTTGTAACGCGACTGACGCACCTAGTAGTTCATCAGTGCTCCTCAGAGATGGTGCAACTGCAACCGTCTCTGTTGTGTTTGTGTCGCCCCTTGAGGACAGAAGTTGGAGCTGCACTGTATAGAAGGATTTCTTGGGGGAAATCTCGCTTCTTCGAACGCACATCATTTCGACAACGGATCGTCGGAAGGTATCGCAACTCACCCCACGGAGGTTAGGGTTAGGTTTGGTTGTCGAAAAGATGACTTGTAGAAATAGCTACACGCTCCCATTTCTTGTAGGTGAAATGTGGTTTCCTTTGTAGACTCTTCCCAGAAGGAACAGTTGTCCTGTGACTAAATCTAAATCGTGATTCCAGGAGTTCCAGTGGTTGGAAACTTCATCCCAATGAGCCACCATAATAATTAAGAGAATATACAAATGTATAATTTTTTAGTATTTCAAATAACAAAAAAATAATAATTACTTGCTGGAGGGTATGCATATCAACAAAGCAGAAAAAAAGCTTAATAACAACGCTTTTTTTAACAAATAAAAAAGCATAATATTAACAGCTTCTATTTTTTTAAACAAACAAACAAACTGTTCCCGAGTTCTTTGTCTATCACTGGGCACATGATAAGGACAGAAAGCAAGGGAACAAAATGGGGGGGACAGTGGAATGGCTGCAGCCCGGGGGAGGGGTGCAGCATCAATGCTCTTCATTACAGCAGCATATATCCATATGGTTGGCCTACATACTGCAGGGTATGGACATGTGCTTCTCCTGGGGGAATTAGATTCTGCTGTTATCTTGCTTTTTTTTTCAGAAGCCCCCCCCCCCCCACACACACACACACACACAGACCCACATTTATAGGTGTATGTGAATACACAATATGCACAACCATGCGCATTCATACTGAAACATGCAGAGGAACGTAAAACAACTCTCTCACACAATAAACACACACACACACACACACACACACACACACACACACACACACACACACACACACACACACACACACACACACACGTCTTTATTATTGTGCCCACCTTAAGGAGGATACCTCTCCCTCCTCTGCGGCCTCGGTGACCCTCAAGCTCGCCAAGGGAACGCATGTCCTGGGAGTGTAGAATCAGGCCTCATAGAACAGACAGGGTTGCTGCGTGTACACTGTACATGAAGTCCATGAAGTCCATTATTTGCGAGTGCTGGAGACCGGTGGCCTAGATTATAGCGGTTTTGCAGGCTTGGGCGGGAGGAATACGTCAGTCCGACGTCTCATTACTTCCGACTACGTGGCTACGTTAGGGTTAGTCTAGAGATAGGGTTAGTAATGGGTAGAGTCGGACGAATGTAACGTCGGAGTAATGCGTGTCGGAGCAACGCTACGCACCCGGTTTGGGCATCTGTGAGTCTACAAATCAATCTGACAACCCGAAATACAAGCTCACAGCTTTTGCTATTCTTGAACATCTCTGAACATGTGTGAGCATTTTGTCAAAAAAAGTATGAAAATTTGTACCTATAATGATATGACCAAAATACAAACGGCATGTTAAAAGGACCAACTTAAAAAGAAGCATCTTGTTTAAATTGTTCCATTTATCCTTGTGAACCTGAGCGTCTCTATTCTGGAGTGGACATTCGGCAAAAACTGCAGATATTTTCGGCTAAAAGGTGTGCTGTAGAGGAGAATACTAGCAGACCTATACTGTAGTATGGGACAGCAGTTAACTGATTATATCAGGTCTATATATAAGAGGATGTTCAAGGAATTCTCTATGAATAAGTAGAAATTCATGGTTGGCTTGGTAGATTGAAGTCCATTGTGTGTATTTCTATCTCTGTGATGGCCCTCTTGGGGGAAAGGCCCTCGGCATGAATAACATTGTGGGCCCCAAGGGCGAGTGCCCTATAATTATACTACAATACCCTGGAGACCACTGGGGGGCCTGGCCCATTAACGCCACAGTGCTGATGGACTGCTGGTAATTGACAGAGCGTACGGGAGAGAGGCGTGCTGTGTAGGCGAACGCCAACAAAACCCGGGCCCCTTTCTCATTTGAACACTGGAAAATGTCCGGGGAATTAGATCGGGATATTCTCCGGTGTTGGCCTTTCACACATGTAGAATCTAACAGGAAAATGTCACTTTCAGATACATTCACACACATGAAGATAAATAGCCTGTTTGATAAGGTGAGGGGCGGGGTCTGGGGTGGTAGATACATACATATTAGCTATTCCCACTTAAATTTAACACAGGCACAGCCTGAGGGAGATGCGAGGATCAAATGCAAATCTTTTTTCATTGAATACAATGAATTGCTTGACATGCGGTCTCCCGTTGATGCACCATATACAAAACACAAACGAAACCATAGTATATTGTTGATCTTTCCTACCATAGTAGGTCTACTGTAAAGAAGACAACGAGTTACAACCTAGGCTACTTTTCAAGCCATCCTCCGAGCTGGGAAAATAACATTGGTCTTGTACAGACAAGTGCACACTGCAGGGAAGATGTTGTCTATAATTTAGGGTGACCATATATTCAGCCGCTCAAACCGGGATGCGAACCACTGTTGCCTAAAACCGGGACCCTAAAAGCAATGTGCATGGTATCGCGCACGCGCGTGCCCATTCTCTAACGTTCGTGCACATACACGCAGGGTTGCAGCCAGTGAGTGATTGACAAACCGCCTCAGCATTGAATTCAGACACGTGTTTTCTGATTGTTTAGGTGAGCATGTTTTCATGAAAAGAACATGATAAATGTCTATGCAACCACTGAAAACAGCTATTATTATTTTTATTCTGGCGAAAACTGGGACAATTTTGTACTGAATGTTGAAAACCGGGACATATTAGTGTTTTAGAGATATTTGTCGGATACTGTCCCGAAAACAGGACAGTACTGGCCAAACTGTGATGTCTGGTCAACCTATAATTTCTAAAGAGACATTTGTGTTTTGTTTCGCTCATGAGCCATTGATCATGGTAGTTTGATTGTTTCCATATACTCAAACACTAATAAAAAGCAGAATGAGAGAACTGGTTTTAAACCATGAGTAAACCCTTAAGTCAATTAGGGTCCTGCCAGCATAAAGCCTGTTGCGATCTGTGTCCGATTCTGGAACCGTGCTTTCATACATACAGCCCCTGCATGGGTAAAAGTACTACAGTACACACACGAGAGAGAGAGAGACAAGAAGCCATGTTTACATCCAGATGTTTATGATGGATCACATCAGAAAAAAAAGAACCGTGACAGATCACATGTTTACATGAAAATGATTCTATTCTGGAAATTCATGTCAAGCTAGACTCGCAACACCTCAGTAATGTATGAATGGCTGCAGTGGGCGGGAGGGTAACACACACGCGCACACGCGCGCGCACACACACACACACACACACACACACACACACACACACACACACACACACAAACACACACACACACACACACACACACACAGCTGGGTCTTATCCACAATTCATTTAGCTGTCAATCATAGACAGACATGCTGTCTCCCCCTGGCATGAGAACAATGCATCACAACAACACAGTGGAGCACACACTTGTTACCACTGCTGTCTGTCTCTCTCCTCCTCCTCCTCCTCCTCCTCTCTTGTCTCATCAGTCTCATCATTTCTTTTGTTTGGGGCCTTCCAGCTGTCCCTCACTCCCTCGTCAGTCTGCCTGCTTCACCTCTCCCCCTCTCTCTGTGTCTAATGCGATGCACTTTCTTTACTGCCTGTCTTCTGCAACCCCCCCCCCCACACACACACACACACACCTTCCATCATCTCGACACAAACCCACGAAGTGTGAATGAAGTGTTGTCTACTGTAGATGCACAGTAACATCTGCACTAGTCTCTACAGTCTATCCAAAGTCGTACAACTTATACTGTATACTGTACCCATCAGGCTCATGCAGGGCTGGCACTAGATTTTATGGGGCCCTGAGCAGAATCTCCACAAAGACAGGTGTTTGACACAACACAAGCTCCATATTTGGAAGTAAAAGAGTGAAACAAACCAGGGATGTGCAGAGAATGTTAAGAGAGGCAGGATCTGCAATTTCTAAATGGGCCTTCTGGTGAAAACATCGAAAATAGCAGACCTCCAAGCTCACAACGCATCGCAGCGACGTGTTGTGAGCTTGGAGGTCGGCAATTTTCGATGCTTGATTTCTACACATGAGAGGGCAATTCTTTCAACATGAGATGCTGCATTCAAGTTCAGGAGAGTTTGGACAAGGCAATTCTCTTGAATGCTGCCTTCAGGTATGGCATGGAACAAGGGCATTTGCATTTCTTTCACCACAGTAAAAACTGCATTCATGGTCTGGAAAGGGCACTTTTTACATATAAAAGGGCCCCCCTTTTATGGCTATGTGTGCACGTGCCTGAAACAAACTGTTGGGTGTTTTCTTTTTCCGACAATGTTTATTCTCCAGGTGGGTTAGCTTCCCACTGCGGGCGAGGTTTGTGTGTAGCGGCAATGCTCTCTACGCGTGTTGTTGCTTTTTACGCTGGCGTTACTCAAACAGTAGCAGGATTATTTCATGTCAACAATCAAGTAGAACTTTCAGAAAGTAGGCCTACGCCTGATAGATAACTTAAATAAAATACATTTTGATCTATAAATCCATAACCAAAATAAGACTCAGAGACAGCTAAGGACTATATCTTGAATCGTTGTATTTTGAAGAGAGCAGACAAGGAAGACAAACAGTGAGCTACCATCCTGGTGGCAGCATTCTATTCTCTCTTCCAAAGATGTTGGTAAGAAATTATATAAAGAATACAGTATATGACCGTTAGATCGTGGGACTCATTGATTGGTTCCCATGTCATAACAAGACAGAGACACGTAGAGTCCTGGTAACTTTCCACTAGCCAGACTTTGCAGTACAACCAAAACATGGTCTCAGGGTAACAATGACCTATACTGTAAGTTCAGACAGTAGTTCACAGAATTTAACCTTTATGGTCATATAATTATGTATCATAATTCATATCTAACAATCAATATGAATTGATAAAAGGATGATATTAACCATAACAAAATACCTATCAACGCCTAAAACCCAGGTAAAATAGTATGTCATTCACTATAGGAGAGACCAAGCATCAGAAAAAAATAAGCCTCACCACACGCAAGCGTGTAGTGTGTGACTTAGATGGTCAGGAGCACAAAGGATGGCAGGCGTGATTAGGAAGGGATTACCCATTTATTGTATACAGTAGTGAAATTGGCAATTTCACTACAATTGGCATGATAAGAAACATGTAGCTTACATTTGAAGCAGTTTATTCTTGTTGGTTATTGTGTAATGGAGAGTTGATTTCATTTGTCGCTATATGTAAGCTACATTAGAAGCTTACACCATCATCACATATGGATCAAATAAATACATTAACACACCGTTTAAGTGTCATATTCACTTGTAGGTATATGTATTAAGTGCTGCTATTTGTTGTTTTGCTTACCTTGTGGTACACAAAACTATGTCTTGTCCAGTGATAAGTTGACTTGATATTAGATGAAGTCAATCCATAATGCTTCTCGATAAACACATACGTGTATTTTGTTTGTTAAAATGGGTATGTCATGCACATATTTTCCCAGTTCATATGACAAAACTTGATGAAACTCACATGCCGCCCAGGTGATGTCATATACACTAATCATTATGATGCCATGAATTTATCTAAACTAATAAAGTGATGATGTTGGCATGCATATACGTGGCTACAGAGAAATCAAATAGCTATTTTTAATGTAGCTCTTACAATATATTTTATGATACCATTGTGAAGAAGGAAGCAGTGTTTGATGATGGAAGCAGTGTGGTGGAGTTTAAAGGAGAGATGGGAAGTATATACTTCTGAAATTAAGTCTTTGACGAGAAGACTTAAGAGAAAAAAAAAAACATTTTCAAGCGATAGAAATGAGCGAATTATCATTGTAAACCACTGCTCCTGTTGGGTACTGTGGTCGGGTTGGGCGAATGGACAAGATTGCCGGTTATGGAGAAAACTGGATCTCTTTTGGGGAGAGAACAACACCAACTAAAGGTGAGACTCCTTTAGTCTCGGATCCGCACCTGGGACCATAGTCTGTATTCCCTTTAATAAACTACACAGGTTCTGAACTGAAGCATGGGGTCAAGAGTTACAGTCAGATTTCAAAAACACCCCACAACGAACAAGGTTAAAGATAGCAAACTTTAATACAATTACCCCCATACACAACAAAAAGTATGAAATAATAATAATATCACTTCAAAACAATTAAGCAAATATACAGAGGCAGTAGCATATAAGAACACCATTCAGTATACTCTATGATCAAAATAATTCCACCTCTATTGCATCTACTGTAGTCATCAGAATTACAATACAAACGAAAGAATGCAGGCTAGAACAAGATTAGTGCTCAAATTCCAAAGCAGAAGTGGCAGATAATCAGTACATAGCAGCGTAGTATCTAGTACACATTCTACATACAGTTTGCCAAGAAAAATAAAACCTTAACCTTATTTTTATTATGTAGCTTAAAATAGATTCTGATACCATCTTGATGATGGAAGCAGCTGTTTGGTGATGGAAGCAGTGTGGTGGAGTTGAAAGGAAAGATGGGAAGTAGAGCAGATACTGGTGATACTTCTGAAATTGATAATTAACACAATTACTGCCTTTTAATCTGAAGGTTGCTAGGTGCCTTGGTTCCGCGTCGTTTCCTCCGTCGGCCGCCGCTATTATTTTGAAGGGCCGGAAGGGGGTTGTTATTGTTTTTTTGGATTATCACTTGACGGCAACGATTACGTCATCTAGTCACATGACAGTGTGAGCCCAGAAGAGAAACATGGCTGCGCCCAGCCGTGTGTATTGTTTACATTAGACCTGGATCAAAATGTCTCTTTTGGAGTAAATTAAGTCTCTTTATGGGCCTCTCAATGGATTTACAATGGAGGACGTTCACTTCGCGTGCACGCCCGACGTGCGTTGTAAACAAATCGCGGACATTACCGATGCGGGCGGGTGCGGATCGATGTACAGTAAGTAATAATAACTTTACTGTACAGTAAGATTGACAGTCCTCACCGTCAACGGCGCCATGGTGTTAACCCTTTCAATGACGGTGAGGACTGTCAAGGGCAGCAGAACAGTTAAAGTCTTTGGTGCCAATTTCAGTTAACATACCAGCTGATATGAGAAGCAATATCATGTTGTAACAATTGTGATTAGCACAAAAATAAACGATAGCATCAATCTCCTTTGAGCCACTTCAAACCTAAGAAACTTAAAGTGCAAATTCTTCAATAATTATTTAAAAATGGCATGTTCGGGGTATAGGGTGGGGGTAGATTGTTGGGGCAATATGTAGCACAGTGTGCACTCAAACTCTGAGAGGGTAAACATACACCCATAAATACACACCCAACACCGAGCTCCGTCCGAAGACCGAAGTTCATCTTGAGAACTTTGAGATTTTCGTTCGATCTTCGGGCTTTCTTTGGATTTTCAACCCAGATGAAAAGTTTCAAAGATAAAGACTATAAAGAGGAGAATGGACAGCAGGCCGATCCAGCGGTTTATTAGATCCTACATCCAGATGTTTGTTCCAGTGCAGACAGACAGTGTGAGGGTCTATAGATCTAGTAGAGCTGTGCTTGCAGACAGACAGTGTGAGGGTCTATAGATCTAGTAGAGCTGTGCTCGCATCAACAGAAACGGTTTCTGAATGATATTTGAAAACAATTGCCAGTATACCTTGAAAACGCTATAGGCCAGCAATGATACAGTAAAGATTTAAGGTAATTTAAAACACTGAAAAGCGTTTTGAAATTAAGCATAAAACTGTTTGTATATTTCTTTTCAAAAATACCGCTAAGAGAAAAAATAAATAAATCTAAAATTCAGCCCAATCAGTACTTTGGACAGGCAGTCCCTCAGTCCAGTTATACGTCCACTCCTCCTTCTGTTGAGGTCCAATACATGGTTTCCTTGGGGATCAAAGGACAAATAATAAGTCAACATCTCCCCCCCCAAACCTATGGCCTATACTCTCAGCAAACACTGCAAACAGCACTGTAACCTGACAATAGAGCAGAGAGCAGAGGGGAGAAAAACAGACACCTATAAATGCCCCCCATAGCAATACATGTAAACACCCGGCTGGGTTTTCCCTGTCCTCTTCCGCCTGACCCCGGACTCCCGGCGGTGGTAGTTCTCCTTCTTGCCAGGCCTGCATCCTCTGCCCTCTCTGTTCTTCTGCACACACCCCCTCTGCACTGCAGTCTGCCTCGGGCTGCATGTCGGATTTTATGCGAAAACTTCTCAGATTATGGGCTGCATGGTTTACCCTGGCCCAGGTGCACCTAATCAAGCAGGTGCAGGTCATTGCAATTAAAGGAAAAATACTAATAGGCAAGCTTGTGTGTACACAAAAACATTCCCCCCTCCCCCTCCCCTCTATGACAGGCATCAAATTAATACTTCCTATGGTTAATATGAGCATCAAATCAATAGTTCAAATGTGTGTGTCTTCTTTTTTCTTTTTTTGCACATGCATGCCATAAATTCCATAGGGATAGATCACACATGGTTTTATGACATCATCAACTTGCGACGGGCATTTCCCCTATGGACGGGTTTCTGGTCCACGTTACACTGATAAGAACTAGATGTGTGCGCAGGTCGGAACCAGAATTAGCCAATAAAACCAGCGCTCCCCAAAACAACAGGTTTGGGGATTGGTAGGAATTGATTACATGATACAGTCACCTGTGCATTTAGTCTCAATGTTTGTAAACAAGAAACGGGTCCATTGAGTGAAAGATTAGCTAGAAGAAATATAATATTTAAGGTGTTTTTAATTTTACATTGTAGTTATAGAGGACAAATATAATGTATTAAGGCATATTTGTCGTATTAGCCAGGGATACTTTTAACAGAGATGGATTGTGTGTAACTTCTATTGGTTTACTTGGTAAAAAGGAAAGGAAAAAAAAGGAAAAACTAGTCAGGAAAATCCTTTTTGTGTGCTGTGAAGTGAATATGTTATTGTATTGAGCTGTGTTTGACTGTAATGCTGACACAACCTAGTCAAAATCATTTAGGAGTTTCTGAATTAATTTTATAGATATTAATTTCTGTCACCTCTATCATAATATGTGACCCAGCAATGCCAGCATAGCAGAGGGGCAGTCATTTCGGAAAGCACAGCTTTAGACCAGCCCTGAAATTATTATTATTATTATTATTTTTTTTCAAAAATGTGATAGTCACTAAAGCATTTCATAAATATCAGGCTACATTTCACTTAAACGCCAGAGCTTAACTTTGAATGTAAATAAGACTTTTTGAGCGGTGGTCACAACGCTCCTATACGTGGCCGTGTGTGTGGGTCTCCGTCCGTCCGTCCGTGTCTGTATGTAGCCCCAAAGTTTGGCACGCTACTCCTCCCACAGTTTTTGCACCACACACTCGCGCCATATGTCAAATCGACCGGCTTACTCGGGAATCGTGTGCTAGTAACTTGCTAAGAGAAAGGTTCTATAGTTTAATTGATATTAATTTATTAGTGAATAAATTTTCCCCATTGACTTATAATGGGAATTGCAAAAACTCACATTCAAGTATTTTTCTCTCGTAAACCATAGGAGCTACAGTTTCAAACCTCGGAGAGGAGATTCATAATGATTTTAAGAATGAATCCAAAAATAATTACATCACTCGGCCTCATGGTGGCGCTATAACGGCCCACTTTGCGTTTTGTCCCGTAACTCTGGAATCGTAGATCGGAAAATTAAAATTATTTTTTCCTTGGATTCCTTGGGTCAAGACGCATCTCCCCATATAGGCCACACCCATTTGCACCAGGATAGATTTTCCGCCATCTTGAATTTTCTCCAAAACACACTATTTGGTCCTTTTCCTACATATTTTCTTCAAATGTCACAAAAATCGGTACACATGATCTATGAGGTGGGTAAACCACCGCTCAGTTCACACGGGTGTGATTTTTGGAGCTGTGTGAAGCA
>NC_137830.1:23992683-23995183 GCF_963921795.1 Nannobrachium achirus
GTTCCCTCTGAGAACTTTTGTAAAGGACTGAAGCTTTACGTAATATAGGATCCCTCGTTCTGGACTGAATAAATAGGCCGGCCGTAACAAAATGTGTGTTTAAAATACCTGAAATGTACTGGTTGCCCTGCAGGGCAACAGATTATAGACTTTATTCCTTCCATCCATCTTTCCAGATAAACGTATTTTTGCCGTGCTACTCCTCCCACATATTTGGTGGCACTCACTTGGGTCAAATGTCAAATCGACCGGCTTCATCGGGGTGCATTTTGTTAAGAGACTATAGTACTTGTCCAAACTTTATTCCATCCATTCGCTTTTCTTTCTTCTCCAAGATAAACTTTTTTTTTGCTGCACTACTCCTCCCACAGTTTTGGTGGCACGCACTTGGGCCATATGTCAAATCGACCGGCTTCATCGGCAATCGATTCCTTGCATTTTCTTTTTAAATCAATTTAGAGTGTTCAGTACATTTAATCCTCTATTCCAGTGGATTGCAGGGCTCAAATAACAGAGCTCATTCAAACAGTAAAGGAAAGACATTTACAGCCTTCAGCCTTCAGAGTTTTACAGCGTTACGGTTACAGTAGAGTTCCCAGCGGGCTCACTTGGAAAGAGTAGTGGGAAGGTTCCCTTTCAACACCAGAAGGAAAGCAAACAAAGCCCCTACATTTCGCTACAGGGAGAAACAATGGCGGCGTTTCATTCAAATGACATACTCATAAACCTTGAAGGACCTCTACCTTAAATGTCCCCGGCAGCATTCTTTTCTGTGTGAGCTCATCTCTGTGTTGAAAAACACACAGGCCTGTGCTGTGTCTAGGTTCACGCCGGGTGAGCGGCGGAAAAGATAAAAACGGAAGGCTTTTTGGAACGTGTTCAATCGGTTACGGTGTCGAGTGTGTAGGAGTGGAGAGAGAGAGACAGAGACAGAGAGAGCTGTAGAATAGCTTAAAGATGAGGTAAATTAGGGACAGCCTATATGGATGGATGCTTCTGGAAGTGAATCGACCTTTAGCAGAGAGACGAGAGGGGGAGAGAGAGAGAGAGGGAAAGAGAGAGAGAGAGAGAGAGAGGGAGAGAGAGAGAGAGAGAGGGAGAGGGAGAGGGAGAGAGAGGGAGAGGGAGAGGGAGAGAGAGTCCATCCTCTCCTCTCCCCTAGCTACAAATAATGAAATATGTTTCATATTCTTCATCTCCAGACAATATGAAACATGACCATAGTAACCTGGTTGACCCTGGTCAACAAAATAGTATAGAGCAGTGAAAGGCTGCCGTGTTGAGTGGCCAGATGGGTGGGCCTCGAAGAGGGGCCCTAATCCAGAATATGTTGAGAACACACTGTTGTTCACGAGTGTACAGTACTGTGACTGACAGTCCATACAGTATCTGAGTGGATTTGGAGGGTTTTGAATGAGAACATATGGTATGATTTTGCACACGTGTGCATGGGAGTATTTTCCGCGCACATTACTGGGTCCCTGGGTCAGTATCATGACCCAGGGGTCTGCAGGACCCAGCAGCAGCTGAATTGAAGGAATTTCCATAATATTTCCCTCTGAAAGTGAAGCTGCAGTGAAGTTTACTGTTGTTTAAAGTCTACATGACTTCCCTGCACACTCCTGCCCAGCAACAAGCTTTGTTTACAATTTGACACGACAGAGTGGCAGCCATTTTTCATTCTGACACTGATGGACTTAGCATCTGATAAAATGGATGACAGCTGACACACACATATTTTACGGCCTCACTTCAGTTTGCAACATCCCCACGCACGCAGGAAAGCCTATAAAAGCTGACAGGCTATAAAAAGTTGACAAACAGCTTTCTTTACATGCTCAAGTCAAACTTGTGTCTCTTGAATTCAAAGCCATTTTATTTATTATTTTTTCACTGGGGTTTAGAATGTTTTGGTCTTTGGCAGGATAGGTTAGGTTAGGTTAGGCAGGATTAGGTAAGGTTAAATTGAATTAGGTTGCGGTACGTTTTGCTAGGTTAGGATTGATTAAATCGTGTTATGTTGGGCTGGGTTAGGTTTATGTTAAATTTTGTTAAAGGAGAATTTCAGGGGGAAAACGACGTTACTACCTTTAAAAAAAAAAGAAGCTTCCAGGATGTTCCAGCAGTTGTTTGTTCCAAAGAAGAAATGTAGTCCATTTTTGTCCGAGCCGTCCTACCCAAACAGGACTTAAAACTCTTAAAACTCAATTATTTTTAATCCGTTTTTTTGTTTGGTTTTTTGCCTCAAAGTAAATTTTCTCGCTACACATCAGTCGCCGACACTCCAGGGGCCGAGGGGCACGCTGTTGTTACTGTTACGCTTTACTCTGAAGTACCGGAAGTGCCGCGTCTCGCGGCACTTCCTTGTCCCATCCACTTGCATTGGAGATGAGGGAGGGAGGGATTTCAACGGAGTTCAGAGTTCAGCGTTTTAACAACAACAATGTGGAGATGTATTAGCTTGTATGTGTTGCTAACAGTGTCGGCAACTGATGTGTAG
>NC_137830.1:23997683-24015183 GCF_963921795.1 Nannobrachium achirus
AGGGGGGTGAGTGTGATGGAGAGAGTCGCAGCCCCAGGCTTGAAGCCTCAAAAGTCTAGTATCTCCCCCGGACCTGGTCTTTAGTGGTTAAGATATTGGTCTTTCGCATGGGAGACCCGGGTACGAAGCCGGTTGGGGAAGTTCGGATCACCTCCGTTACATAAGCCCAGTCCACATCAATGATTTGTGATTCCAGGGACGAGCAGAGAATGTTAGAGAGGCAGGGGCTGAAATTTCTAAAAGGGCCTTTTGAAAATATCGAAAATAGCAGACTATTTTCGGTACTTTATACCACACTAAACCAAGCATAAAAAAGGCAATACTGGAGAGGGGGCGTACTGCATGGATTTCTACACAGAGTGGGTAATTCCTTCAGCATAAGATGCTGTATTCAAGTTCACAAGAGTTTGGACAAGGCAAAGGAAATGGAAAGGGCACTAGCATTTCTTTCACCATAGTAAAATCACACCTGTGTGAACTGAGCGGTGGTTTACCCACCAACCCCCCCCCCCTCCCCCCTCCCCCTGTGTGTGTGTGTGTGTGTGCGTGTGTGTGTGTGCCTGGCCTGGCCTGGCCTGAGAACAGCGCCCCTCCCTTAACATGTGTGGTCATAAAAGGTGACCACACAGGCTTGAGGCTACATACAGACCCACCCACATACATACATACAAACAAACAAACATACATACCTACACACACGGCCACGCTATGGAGACGGTGTGACCACCGCTCAAAAACTGCATTCATGGTCTGGAGAGGGCACTTTTAACAGACGGGTAAAAGGGCAGGGCCCCAAGCCCCCTTTGAGGTCTATGTGTGCGAATCCATTCTTTTACTGTAGGTTAGTTATGAGTTTGGCATAGGGAGTCGAGATCTTTAATGGCTTTTGGCAGGTCATTCCACATTTAGGTGGCAGCATAGTAGAATGCATTTATCGAATTTCCGGGGGAATGAGGTCAGACTCGCTACTGGTGTTATGCCCATGGGCATCACTCACTCCAGATAAGTCTAGTATTTCTTGAAGCAGTCGCAGAGAAAGACACAGAGACTGGCTTTGGGTTCAGACAAAGACTCAAATCTCAAGTGCAAAAAAGACTTACAGTAGTTGTGTGTCAGTGTCACACAGTGAAAATAGCAGATCTACAAGCTCATAAATGTGTGTGTGTGTGTGTGTGTGTGTGTGTGTGTGTGTGTATGATGCATGGATGGGGGCGTGTTGACAGTAAGCAAGGCCTGTCACAGCTGTCAGTTGTAGTGTGCTAAAATCAAACACACGTGCACGCACGCACATGCACACACACACACACACACACATACATGCACACACACACGTGCGCACACGTCACATTGACTTAAGCACATTGGATAGGCCTCATCTGTGTCAAATAAATAACTGCGCTACCTTCACAGATGATCGCTCAAATATATGGCATGTCATGTGAGGTCGCTGTGTGTGTTCGTGTGTGTGTGTGTGTGTGTGTGTGTGTGTGTGTGTGTGTGTGTGTGTGTGTGTGTAAGCACGCAAGGGGGGTCATAAACACACGCACGCACGCACGCACGCACGCACGCACGCACGCACGCACGCACGCACGCACGCACACACACACACACACACACACACACACACACACACACACACACACACACACACACACACACACACACACACGCGCGCGCGCGCGCACGCGCACGCAAGAACAACCTTTGCCCTGCTTGTAATAAGGTGTTCTGAGTGGGTCTGGAATGGGCTGTAAATGCCACCCACTGCTGACACTGTCATCCTGCTAGAGGTCAAACAGAGGTCACAGAGGCAGAGAGAGAGAGAGAGAGAGAGAGAGAGAGAGAGGCAAACCGAAGGAAGGGAGGATGGACAGAAGGATGGAATCATGGACAGACGGACGGACGGACGGATGTATAGCTGGATGTTATGATGACCTTTGACCCGTCAGTAGATTGGGTGAGGACATGAACAGACTGTATATCGTGTTGTCATGTCCTTGTAAGGACACCTGCTCTACCCGTTCAACTACTGACATTAAGATATGGTCTATTTTTGAAGCGGTGAAAGCCGCTTCCAAGGAGTGGCTTTGTGTATCCCATGTGTGTGTCCCACGTCCATATATGGTCATTTCAGTCCAGAATGAACAGGTTTTATCTGTCCGTAAATGTGTGTCCCATGTGTGTCCCCCACGTCCATATATGGTCATTTCAGTCCAGAATGAACAGGTTTTATCTGTCCCGTACGTCCAGAATATGTGTGTAGTGTCCGTCTAGGTGTCTAGATGATGATCCAGTTGTCACCTATACAGTAGATCTGATCTTTGATGAGGTGATGACACAACAATGTGATGTCACAATGTCAACAAACAGGTCCGCAGCTATTGGCATTCCCAGATATGGGCTTAAAGGAGTCCATAAGCCTATCGCTTTTACACTATTTGTTGATATTTTTGTTTCATAAATGCGTTACTAGTTGTCATTACAAACACATCCATGCCTTAAGTCGCCATAGTCTGCTAAACAGATGTTAGGCTGTTCTATGTTTTGCCAAGTCCCGGAAAAGACATGCTGTGATTGGCCAATACATTCACTTTGATTGGCAGTTGTGCCGAATTCTCACGCCAAAACATGATTTCCAAGACTATGGCTGCTCGTGTTGGACAACCAAGGCATGGATGTGTTAGTAATGACAACTAATAACACATTCATGAAAAATCACAACAAATAGTGTAAAAGCGATAGCTTATGGACTCCACTCTAAGCTATGGGGGCTGCTGGGTTCTGCAGGGGAAACTGGGCAATAGGAGCATTTCTGCCTAATAGACCACATGGACAGTCTTTTGGGATCAATATAAGTAGGAAAATGAGCCTAGATGTTATTTAGGGCGGAGTTGTCCTTTAATATTGATGGGCATAACAGGGATTTTATTAGTGTGGTTTCCCTAACAAGGCATCATCTGGGAATCAGATGTAGAGGTCAGCTCCATATATGGAGATCTAGGTGTTGATCCAGTCATCTCCATGTATTCATTTCCCAACAGGGAGGAACCGGCGTTGGTGTCTGGTCTGCGAGTGGAGACAATTCTCTGAATCCCTGAAATTGAAAGTGAGAGAGGGATTCAGCAATACCGTTATGGTGACCGGGGATATGGGCTGCACGAATTATGACGTTTTTGGTGAGTCGGCAGAGAAGTGACAAGATGGGGAGTGAGGAAGAACAGCCTTTATTGATGATGTGCACTCTGTGGTGAGATTGTCGGTGTCTCTTGCCGAATAGAACAGAGCTACAAGCCAGCAACACGATGTGAAGAATCAAGCAGAATTGTGGCCTTGCCAGTAACTGAACTGTGTGAACACGTGATTAGCTGTAGATTACTCTCAATCAAAAATGTATGATGCTGAGATTGCATTGACTGCCTTTTCTATGAAAGTGATTTCTGTGTGTGTTTGTGCGTGCGTGCGTGCGTGCATGCGTGTGTGCGTTTGTCGGGGAGGAGGGGAGGGAGGGAGGGAGGGAGTGTGCACACGTGTGGGCTGTCTTAGTAACCATGGCAACCTTTGAACATCAAGTTGACCTCCCTGGTCCGGCTGTTGATGTCATTATGTGTGTGTGTGTGTGTGTGTGTGTGTGTGTGTGCGTGCGTGCGTGCGTGCGTGCGTGCGTGCGTGCGTGCGTGCGTGCGTGCGTGCGTGTGTGTGTGTTTGTCTGAGACTCGTCATGCAGCGTTAATGTGTTGCATAGAATTTTAAACAATCAAATAAATGAACAAAGACTGCATTATTAATTCACACATCATTAAATAATCTTTTTTTTCTATTCCTTTTTTTACAGTGGCTCTCAACCTTTTCTTTATCAGGGCCCACTTGAAAATCTCAAAAGCATACATGTCTCACCCTTATAAGTACATACATTCAATTGTGTCTCGGCTGCTATTTTACATGTTCTACATTATTATTTGTGAATTTTCATATTATATTAGCAATATAATCTTAGTGTTTTGCCAATTATTTGTGGGACCAGTTGCAATATCCTCACGGTCCAACAGTAGGCTCCGGCCCACATGTTCGGAATCATTGATTTTTCTTTCTATCAGTCATTTTATTTTGTATTTTTTCTTCATAATATTTCCGCTTAACAAAAACGCTCATTTAAGACAAACGTTTAATCACATCCCCCAAAAAACATAAATAATTCCACATGATAGCCTACCCGTAGCAGCCATAATCATAACATATTTATAGATTGCTTGGATCCAGTGGTGTAAAGTAACTATGTACATGCACTCAAGTACTGTGGAAAGTGTTAAATTGGAAGACGATATGGACCCAGAACGTCATAATCTATTTGCATTTATTGTCTGACCCGTTTCCATTCACAAATGCGCATTTAGTTTATTCGATAAAGCCTCAAAATCCACCTCCTCCAAGCGGATAATTTCTTTTGCGGATAATGAAAGTTTATTCGCATTTTGAAGTGTTTCCATAAAAAGATTTTGCGAATAAGCCGTTAATGCACATTAAATGGCTTTATGGAAACGCCACTTATTACATCTTCATCGTAGCAGGAAGTGTTGCTGGTGTCACCACAACCGACTAGTGAACTCCATCAATCAATCAATCAATCAATCAATCAATCAATCAATCAATCAATCAATCAATCAATTATCCCAGTAGCAAAACAAACAAACAAACAAACAAACAAGCAAACAAACAAACAAACAAACGTGTGTGTGTGTGTGTGTGTGTGTGTGTGTGTGTGTGTGTGTGTGTGTGTGTGTGTGTGTGTGTGTGTGTGTGTGTGTATACCGGTACATACTGTATATATACCGGTAGGACACATACACATCATAGAGGATATTTCACATACATTTACAGGATATTTCACTTTCATTTCACATAATTGGATATTTCACATTGTGTATGCGAAGAACTAATGCTGGGACCAGCATTTGAATAGAAATGCGACAATAAAAAAGGCCACAGCAGTCAATTCCTTTCACAATAGAAACACAAATCCACATCATGCAGCAACCCACGCAGACGTCAAATGACCTGGAGGTCGATACGGTGCCAGAAAACCACATTAAGTGGAGTGTGTGAAAATGTGTGTCTGTGCATTTAATGCATACAGTACCTGCGTGCATGTGTGTCCGATACGCGTGTGTGTGTGTGTGTGTGTGTGTGTGTGTGTGTGTGTGTGTGTGTGTGTGTGTGTGTGTGTGTGTGTGTGTGTGTGTGTGTGTGTGTGTGTGTGTGTGTGCGCGTGTGCCTGTGCCTGTGTGAGTGCCTGCATGTGCGTGGATGAATCTCCCTGAGTGCGAGAGACATCTGCATCCATACATTAAATAGCATGCATTCAAATTTAGGAGAAGCCTTTTTTGCCTGATGCTGACCTAAAAGGTCACAAGTAATAAAGTACGTTTTTTGGAGCTTCAAACTGTGTGCGGATGCTTTATTTTCTCAAGATACAAATCTTTTGAAAATAGCAGATCTACAAGCTCCCAACGTGTCACATCGCATAGCTTGTAGATTGTGCATTCTCGGATAGCCAAATATAGGTCTGAAGTGGTTACGTAGGCTATGTTTTGGAATAATAATCAAAATCAACAAATTAACCAAGTTTTCAAATCATTGTAGTGGAGTAAAAAGTACAATGTTTGTCTGTGAGATGTAGGGGAATAGAAGTTCAAGTATTGATAATTGGATATACTCCAACACAGTAGGCCTATATGTACTATACTTAGTTAGGCTACTTTCCACCACTGCATCTAACGTGTTGTTTCATGTCATCGGGCATTACATTCTGATAATGCCCGATGACAATGATGACTTAAATGGCAAATAAATGGTAAAGAGGATCCACTCATATAGCGCCAAAGTGCTTTACAAGATGCATTACATTCACCCATTAACACACCGATGCCAAAGGAAACCATGCAAGCCAGCAGTTTGGTGCCCGGTGCTACCTCCTGAGCCACTGCAAAGTACATTTTCTTAGACCCCGCCCCCCAATTCAAAGATTTTCCTTACAATTTCCAAACATGTATCTATCTACAGTATAAGCTCAGCTTGGTATTATATTTAAAATAGGGGTTACATGGTTAATCCATAATGTGTCTTTTCCCTTCCTAGAAATGTAGAGCAGTCTAAAGCAGTGGTTCCCAACCTGTGTGTCGGGACCCCTGGGGGTCCCCAAATTATTTTGGGGGGTCCCCAGATGATTAACTTAATGTGCAACATTGTTTTCTCACTCAACAGTAAACAAACCAACAAAAAGTTTAAGTGTATAGAGGGTATCTGCACATTTCCAAAGTGACAATTTAAGGACTTTTTAATACCTCTAAAATGACTTTAAACAATGGCCAAATTGTCAAATATTAGAGGCTGAAATTGTGAAAATAGCCTATCTACATGCTCACAACACCTCGCAATTTAATGCATTCTAAAGGACAATATTTGTCTTTGCATTGTAGTGGAGTTAAAGTCAAAAGTATCCAAATACTCAAGTAAAGCAAATATACTCACATGTACTTAAGTAGGCTACAGTACCCAAGTACACTGTGAGTGTCCCCCACTGGCGTCAGGCCACTTGAAGTGGCTTATTGTGCGGTGCTGCGTTGGTGTCACAGCATGCGACAGTGCTTGTCCAGAGTGCCACCCACATGAGGGCCAGATGAGAGCTGGAGCCCCCGCAGAGTGCTGATGTCCCCCCCGCACTCTCACATGTGAGCTCCTTTATCTGAGTGCACGTACACCCACGCATGTACACACACACACACACACACACACACACACACACACACACACACACACACACACACACACACACACACACACACACACACACACACACACACACACACACACACACAAAGCTAACCCCTAAACCTAAACCTAACCCCTAACGCCTAAACTTAAAGCTAACACTAAACTAATGGGCTTTGCACACAGGACCGTTGCATTTTTTTTTTCTTTGTTTGCTGCATGTATCTGCGGATCCGAAAAGGAGTCATAAAAGGAGTAAATGAGTTTTTCCCGCATGCGACAAGACGCACAAATCGAACTGGGTTCGCTCGGGGAAAAAACGCACTGCGGCAGCCACCTGCTGCATGGCAAATTCGGAGCCGGTGTGCATGAGGTGCACGTGCACACGCACGCACGCACGCACGCACGCACGCACGCACGCACGCACGCACACACACACACACACACACACACACACACACCTCAGTGGCTGTCTATAGTGTATAATTCCTCTCTCTGTCACGCTACATCTACTACAGTGGTGGGATTACTGCAGGGTCGCGTGCATGAGTGGAAATCTTAATCACTTGGACATTACAGTCATACTCTGGCTGTTTAGACGGTCTTAATGTGGACATTAGACCCTTGGTCACGCTTCCGAGACCCCCGGGCACACTACTGAGTCAATGGGTTCGAAGGATCAGACCCTTCTTCACCCAGGAGTACTTACAGTATACAGACGTCACTCACGTCAGTCATATCACAACTTGACCACTGTAACTCTTTCCTTACTGGCCTCCTGGCATGTGCCCTTCCAAATTATCCAGATTGCAGCACAGATTCTATAGTAAATCTGTCAAAGATGGTGGTTGTTTAGTTTAACTGATCTTTTCAGACTCATTGTTCCTATATTCTCGTTTCCTTCTTTGCTTCTTTCTTTGTTCCAATGTTAATTTTGTTGACAAGACTACTAGACTAAAACAATTTCAGAAGACTAAGACTAAGACTAAATGTGAGTTATTAAAAAGTCTAAGACTAAGAATAAATCTAAGTCTAAGACTAAATGGAATTAAACCCAAGTACATCTTTTATCTTTACATTTGAGAATGTAGGCACATATCTGTTCTTTTCAAATCTGGTTGGTTTTGCACAGAGAGTAGACAGTGTCAGATGTGATTGATACTGTTACTAATTTATATTATTTGCAGCACAGAGATGTTGTACCTGGCAGTGGCAATGTGGCACACACTAGGCATTGTAGTCTATCCCTGGCAGTTTTACTTGAACATTAACATAAGTATTGTATTTGCTACTGAATGGCATTACAGCCAAGATTGTGTTTTGTTTATTCTTTTTTGAGAACTCAGAATTGCACTGTATTTTTCGGAATCTTTTTGATATTGCACTGACAGAGTAACAGACAGTAGAAGAATGACTTGTTCAGAGTCTTGTGGTTATATTTAGCCGAAAAGACATAGCCTAAAAGACTATGACTAAAAGACTAAAACTAGACTAAGACTAAAATGTTTTGATATTTAGTCGACTAGACTAGACTAAGCTAAAACAATTTCAGAAGACTAAAGCCCTTTGCACACAGGCGCGTTTATCCGCACGGATAAAACGGACATTCTTTTTTTTTTAATAAAACACTCCTTTTATGACTCTTTTTGGGATCCGCAGCGCAGATTCCGCACAGCATTGCACACCAAATCCAATGCGTTTTATTCATGCAGCAAACGAAAAGAAGAAAAAAAACGCAACTGTCCTGTGTGCAAATGGCTTAAACCGGACTAAGACTAAATTGTATAATTTAGTCTTAAGACTAAGACTAAATCCAAAATTTGTGACAAAATGAAAACTGCTTCGTTCCCTAAATCCTTCCATTCCATCTTGAAGTGGCAGATATAGCATTATTGTAGTCCTGGCCTGTCAAAAATCTGCATCGACATTCTTCAGACTCAGTGATCGTCCCACGGAACATATACTGTATACTGTATGATGGATTCTTCCATGTTCTCTGTTAGTGTCAATTATATGGTATACATGTGTTCTAAGCCTGAGGTCAGTAAGTATATATCAAAGCCATATCCTTTCATCATAATGGCATTGCCAGTGTTACAGGCCTCTCTAATACTATTAAAACATACACAAACATATGTGCACGGTTACACATGCACAGAAACACATACTGTACACACGTGCACACTGTCACAGATCCACACCAACAGCTCTGGTTGAGCATGTACTGTCCAGTGTCATGACTGGCTCAGGTCATAACAAAAGATTGGGGAGAGGAGACATGGCAAAAGTGTAACAAATAGTAATTTATTAAATAACCCCTAACAAAATAACTAAAGAAGGTTGTCAACAACGGAACATAATACCAAAAGGATCCTATGAAGTGTGGAGTCAGTGATCAGTGGAGTGGTGTCAGGGCCGGATCTAGCCTTTAGTAGTAGGTGGGGCAGCAAGAAATGATAGGGGGGCACCTCCAGAAAACTAGAAAATAGGGTTGCTCCAATACCCTTTTTTCAGGCCAAGTAGGCCTACAAGACATACTTCAATTTGAGTACCAATAAGCTAGAAGAACACTAATGCCAAATCAATCACAAAAGTACAATATCCAAAATCACAGACAATATCCAGTCTAATATGATATGGATATAATATTGATGCCAGCTGATCATTCACTGTAAGGCCTAAAGTTAAAAATACATACTACTGTATATATATTGTATAATTGCTGTGCCATTGCTTCTGTCTGTGTCACTGTTAGAGCTGCATGATTAAGGCAAAACCTTTATTTTAAAATTATTGGTATACATATTGAGATCATTTATTTCAAATATTATTAATAATATTATTATTGAATAAATATTTTTTAACAAGCAAAACGATTGTCTTAAAAACTAAAATAAATAAGGTTGCATTCATTGTCTTCAAGGTGAGAAATTTACCTTGTGTCACAGTAGTCTGACTCTAGTCTATTCCTTCCTTTCAAATATTTAAGGGCAAAATATTACCTCATGACCCTGGCTGTTCCTGTTGTTTTGGGTTGTAAAACCTCTGTAAGGGACTTAAAATGTTACATAATACATTTCTGTTGCTTAATGTACTTTGTGAAACTATCGGAGGATACTATAACGACCTTTAACAGGCTTCACCTGGACATGCATTAATTAATCCAGCGTGTGGACAGACACACACATGACACCACGCAAAGTGAACTGACTTTTTTTTTTCCAACAGAGAAACGGGAGGTGGTTTTCCTTTGAAACTGGCTAAAATGAAGGGACATTTATAGGATGGCTTTTTCTGTCGCTTGCAACAGCTTTTGCAATGCTGTTGCTTTCTGTTAAATGAAAGTGAAAGTAAACTCCTTCTGAATGGACCGTCTGGACTGGAGGCAGGAAAGCCTTGCGATGCTTTTTTTTCCCTTCTTCTTTGAGACTACATTGACACAGGATTATGGAATATATCCTTACATTGCAAAGGTAATCAGCATCATCTGTATTCTGTTGTAGGCTGCCACTAAGTAGACTGGCTGCTATTTGTTAATGTTTAAATTAGTCCAGAGCATCATGCTGTGCACCGGAATTTATGTCAGTGACCGTCCGGTCACCGATGCGGCCGGTTTGATATCATACCGGCCGATTTTTTATTTTTGCATGCCATCATGTTTGGTGGGGCAGACAGGGCATTTAGGGGGGCATTGCCCCCCCTTGCCTATGCCTAGATCCGGCCCCGAGTGGTGTAAATGTGGATGAGTGGAACATGGTGTAGTGTGGGGTGTTGGATGGAAAGCAAAGCGAGAACTAACTAAATATAACTAAACAGAAACACACATGGCTGGTGGAGACAGGTCTGGCTCCTCTGGATCTCTCCTTCAGAATGGCATGGACAGGCCTTTTGTAGACTCCTGGAGGCACCGGGCCCAGGTGCTCTCCAATGAGCCATTAGCCGAATGAGCCAATGAGGCCCCACCCTGCTCAGGAAGACAGTTAGCAGGCAACGAGCCCTAATGACCCAGACTTAATGTGTGGGGCATCACAACAGTACGTGCACAAACAATGCTCACACCAGTGTTCATTTTGTTGACTAAAACTACGACTAATCTGTCCGTCGACTATTTTTTACACTGATGAAAACTAAATGAAAACTAAATATAAACTAAGCAAGGAGGACTAAAACTATGACTAAATATATATTGACAATTTCGTCGACAGTTAAAAACTAGACTAATATGTTAGGGAGGGACTAGTGGGGAAGATATCCAGTAGAACTAATGGTCAACTATAACTGGTCATTCACAAATTTCATTCAAACACAAGCACACAAACTCAAGTTATTTATCAGGTAAGATGGTGTGTTTATTTTGAAATACAATGCAAGCTAAATAAATCACCACTGACCTGTTCTAGATAGAGCAGGGGTCTTCAGTGTTTTTCAGGCCAAGGACCCCTTAGCAGAGAGACAGATGAAGAGAGAGAACTGGGCTCTACAGTACTATTCATGGGTTCCAAAGTTTGACACTGGTGATCACTTACACAACTGATGAAGTCAAGTAAGATGGCTCAAGGTAAGAAACGTTTTGTATATCTTGTGTTGTGTGTGTATGCGACGCGTTTTGAGCTATTTTTTCTACTTTTGAATTGGAATCCTGAAAAGTAGAAATGTTATTACATTTCAAATGCATTTATATGTTCTTATGTTAACTTTAGCTCTAGGACATTAGTCCAAATACAAATACATTGGACATAAAAAAAAAAGGCTAGCTAGTACTAGTCTTTAAGCTACTAATATAGACTGAAGTAATTATAGCAGGTCATGTGTACTTGTTTGGAATTGGAACAACTGAAATCCATAATATATCAATCAGTATTCCCATATTAACCTGCGAGCCACATTAAGTGAGTTGCCCTTGTATGATCTACTGTTCATTACAGTATGTCTGCTTTATTGTGGCTGAAGTTGAAGGTGTGTTTTTTGTGACGACAGGAGTGGCTGTACTGGTTCATGACTGGCTTGGTGGCAACACTTCTCTGTAGGCCTATTCCTCATCTTTCTTTCTTTCTTTCTTTCTTTCTTTCTTTCTCAGGATCTCGCTCTCTCAGGTCTTGCTCTCTCAGGATAGGAACCTTGTTTTTCTTTGTTGTCTCATATTTGACCCATGTTTGAGTGAAACAAAATGAGGCACACGTAACTTTTCAGAACTGTTGCTGTCATAACATCTTTGAATTTGACTTTTTAAATGTTATCAGAAATAGCAGAAATACAGTTCTATAAGCTCACTATGCGATGTGACACGTTATGAGGGCCAGGGATTAATGCCCTACCACAGGGGTCTAAGGGTCTTCAACAGGGGGTCCGGGACCTCTAGGGGGTCCTCAGAGTTACTACAGGGGGGCCACCAAATCGTTGTGTGATAGGATAACTATTTTCAATTAAAAACGTTGAACCCTCGCATCCCTATTCTGAGGAAAACTTTGGCCAAAAATTGCTCGCACTGCGAGGCGTTGAGAGCTTGTAGATCGGCTATTTTCAAATAGGTTTGGTGTAGAGATAGAAAAGAGTACATAGTGGTCAAGTTTACAAAATATCAACGATTTAAGTGGTTAAATGTTTGAAAATACACATTAACATGAATCTGACTTAGACTGATGACAGTGCTGTGAAACAAGTCTATGAATCTATCTATGAAATCTATGAAAATCTGCATCCCACATTTATACAATATGTAGAGGGGGTCCCTGCTTCATCTCTCTCTCTCAGCTAAGGTGTCCTTGGCCTGAAAATGTTGAAGACCCCTGCCCTACCAAGTGGGGCATTAATCTGAGGTAAAGTTGAAATATGGGGATGACATGATTTCTGCCTGCCACTGAGCAGGACCAATCCACACGTGTAGTGATTCTCCTGATAGATGTTCCACTGTGGAGCTGTCCATTTGTCCGCAGTGCTGAAATGGCCATCACATTCACGTCTCCATCACAGCCCATGACACTGTCCAAAGTGCTGAAACTCTAAAAGCAAAAGGATTTCGACAGACGGACAGATTGGGCCGATGCATACTCTACTTTCAGAGCCGAATTAATTTCGGTTCGGGGAGTCACAAAATCTCTGCGTCATATTGTAGTTTAGACAGTGACAAAGAAGAAGTCGCCAGCACACAAGGAAATCCTTTTCACATGGTTTATTTACCTCTCTGGACAGAGAACAACGTACGCGTTTCGACCTGGTCGGTCTTCCTCAGCGTTGTCAACGCGCACGTTGTTCTCTGTCCAAGAGAGGTAAAAAAAAAACATGTGAAAAGAATTTCCTTGTGTGCTGGCGACTTCTTCTTTGTCTCATGTTATTATTGAGCCGTGCACCATAAAGACTTTATTTAATTTGGAGTGTTGCAGGCGTTCTGCTCTGCTGCAGTCTCTTTCTCTACTAGTTTAGACAGAGCCCGAACTGAAATAAATGTGTCTCTAAAAGTGAGTATGCATAGACAAGGGGTTAGGCCCGTAATGGAAAAAGTAATCATGTCATACATTTCAAATCTTTCAAGATGATAAAAGGTGGTGAATTAAAAAGAAATTACTTATTTGAGAGACAAAACAATCTAATCTCTCTCTCTCTCTCTCTCTCTCTCTCTCTCTCTCTCTCTCTCTCTCTCTTCCTTCCATCCATTTCTGTCTTTCTACTGTATGTTCTGTTCTAAACTCACTCTGTCTCTGCCAACCCCCCTCCACTCCCAGCCCAGCACTCAAGACTTAATCACCAGATGAAAAGATACACAGTGTAGCACTTAGTGGCTCATAAGGACTCCTGTGGGAGTAGACACACACACACACGCACGCACGCACGCACGCACGCACGCACGCACACACACACACACACACACACACACACACACACACACACACACACACACACATGTTTGTAAACCACATGTAAAGTGTTAGCACAAACGCACATTACCATTAGTGCCTGTTGAGATCTGTTTTCTGGGGCAACCTGCCAAGATCACACATGTCACACAGGTCTTTTTCTTTCCTTCTTTTTTTTTTACTCTAAAAAAAGCGCCTGCAATGTAGTGTATTTGAAACTGCATTGCAGTGCACATCATGGGGTGATCACTGCTTGCCTCCTGTGAATTGTTGTATTTTTATTTTTGTGTGTGTGAGTGAGATCAGCAGACAAAGTGATGTGAGTGAGAGGAAAAAAACCTGGGCGAAATCTGCCAATCTCAATAAGCACTAACGGTACATAATTTCCATGGTATAGCGCACACACAGATTATGCACACACACGCACGCACGCACACTATACAAACACACACTGACGTATGCACACGCACACATCCACATCCACTCAAGCACACATGCATGTTGGATTGATTGAAGACTTTATTAGAAGTTTGCATAGGTTTGCATGACGGTACAGTTCACGGGTACAAGGTCAACTAAAAGGAGATCCTAGAAAAGCACTTGGCTTATTTACACAGGAAACCATTTGAAGTATCTCATATAACATTGAATGACAGACAGATAGAACACAGTACTATGCAGTAGATATAGTCAGGAAAAAAAGGAAAAAAATAAAATAAAACTAAAAAGAAAAGAAAAAACATTGCAAAAAAAGAGGGAGGGTGAGGCTGGGCTAGGTTTGTTATTGCCAGCTGCGAACGGCTGCCGCCTGTAAGTGGTTTTTCAGGGCGATTTTAAAGGATGCTAGGGATCCATACTCCTTTAAGGCCTTCGGTAAGGAGTTCCACATTTTGTTGGTATAAAGCTTTTGCAAGGATTTGCAAGCATTTGCAAGGAAACAATGTGCAAAGTGTTTAAATTAATCACATGAACACTAATGCTGTGTTCACAAGGGCAGATATAAAGATAGAGGCTACCATTAATGTTCAATTGAAGCCCAACCACATCACGATATAGAGGTACGAACTACCATTTATTTTCCTGAAGGAAGCCAGTGACATGAAGACACAGTGATACAGCCGACATTTGCAGCTGCTACAAAAGCTACAAAAAAGTTGAACTTGTTAGAACTTCAGCTACGAACATACCATGTAAGAAGCGCACCGGTCAGCTACAGGTCAGCTATATCCATATCAGTGAAGTCAGATGTAGAGGTATTGGCAGCTCCATATATGGATATATAGGTAGGTGTTGATCCAGTCGTCTCCATGTATGGCTATCCAGGGTTTGATGAGGGCATGGTCTTCATATATGGAGATCCACGTGATGATAGTCAGCAGATCTATGTGTTCTACCAACTTTCTGTCTTGGCCATATAGCGTAACATGAGGCGTGACTGATGCACAGTGCGTGACTGACACACAGGAGATGCAGGTTTTCATAGTAAATGTGACCTATGGTTAGCCTGACACTCAGCCTGAATTGTATTTCGTTTCACTCCATTATTCAGTCTGAACTTGCTTTCATCTGAGGTTATTTCTGGGATGGGCGTTGCCAAAGAGTCTAGTGTTGTTATGTGGCTGGCTAGTGGCTAGCCTGTTGCTTGCTAGTGCTACTTGCTAACCAAAGAAACAGGCAGAATAGGAGAGCTACGAACTAGTAATCAAACACAACATAACATGTCTGCTACTGATGTTTATAGCGAGATTGACACGATCGCATATTACCCCGACGGACGACGCAATGTTTATGTTTGGGAATGTGCGGTCCGGTCCGGCGGCGGCGCTGGGTTACATGGAATCACACATGAGTTCTTGGAAAACCCTACCCACGCTGCTCACAAGACGCTGATTCACGATGCTGATTCGCCGTACAGATTTCCAAACAAGGAACACCTCTTCAGTGAGAGCAACACCAGACTCCCTGAATCGCCAAAACAACATTTTAAAGGGGTGTGGCTAGCGATTCAGCGAGTCTGGAACCAGGCTAACCTATGGTCGCAACAAATATGCTCTGTAGTGTAGCTTTGTATCTTTGTATCTTTTGTATCTACCAGTGTGAACGCAGCAATAAAGTATACTGGACAATAGAAGTAGTCAAGTAAAAGTCTTCTCAAGCACAGTACTTTGAGTAGATAATAGATATACTTATCTATTTATTTTATACCACTGAAGGGGGACTGCGCCCACTGCCTCCGGGGTCCATCTCCACGAAGTCACGGCGCGTGAGCGACTGAACGCACGTCACACGCTGGTCATAAACGCTGCTCACACCTCTAGCCTGCAGAGAATATACAGTACATACTGAGTAATGTCTTCTGGAGTACAGTCACACAATTCATAACGTTTTCATCCCAGGAGTCCTGAGGCTACGGTGCATGTGGGGATGATTGCGTTTTTTTCTGCATTGTCAAAATTCCATGTGACAGAGAACTGCTTGTGAGAATTGATACAGACTCTGACATTCAAATAACGTGACACGTCAACTAAATTATATGTTTGCTTTTATTAGCAATAACTTTAAATACTCTTTCTAAATTAATATATCTCTGCTGTCAGGCCGAAACCTCCTAACTAGGAAATGAGCTCAAGTGGAGTTAGGAGGTTAAGGTTTTGACTGAAGGGCTTTTTATTACTTATTCTAACCAACACTCAGCTGTAAAGGGTGTTCAATAGCCCTGATTTATGCCAAACAATCAAAAACCTCAAAAATGGAGTTAAGAGGTTTTGGCCAGACAGTGACGATACTAATCCTGTGCCCGGCGGGGGTGCATGTTGGGCAGATCTTTATGCCCATATATGGTGTTCCATGTTGGAGTGCAGGTTGGGCAGATCTTTATGCCCATACATGGTGGCATGGACGGATTAACCCCAGCGAGGGCCCCTGGCCGATATTTTTTTAGGGCCCCCTCACCCGCCACAATAACCCCCCCCCCCCCCTCCCTCCCGACGCGCACTACCCAGCTCAGATTTTAAGCCATGATGATCATCTGTGGGCCAAGAAAGCACCTGTAGACAACAGAGGAGGGGCCCACACATTTGATTTTAGTAAATTGTCAATGACCAGTGGCCAAGTTCCCCCAAGGGCCCCTGAGAGCCAAGGGCCCCTGGCAACGGCCCCACCGGCCCAATGGTTAATCCAGCCCTGCATGGTGTTCCGTGTCCAGGCCAGTCTGCGATGTCAGTACTATGACGTCAGAGTATTGCAGATGGTCAGACAGACATTCGCTAAATTAGTTATAACTAGATATATAGCTGAACATAATACCCGTATAATACAAAGTTACAGAACCTGTGTAGGCTACAACAGATTACAGATTTGGATAAACGATTATTACAGATAGGCTGGTCACATTTTGTGTCTCTATAAAAAAAGTATATTCTGCGATCTACACTTATGAGCACACACGCACGTTGTGATAGAAAAATAGTAATATCCAGTCAGGGTGAAGTAAAACATTTATTGAAGATTTCAGCAACAGAGTAACAGCATTCACAAAAGACAGAGCTCTGACCTCCATGGCCAGAGCTTGGGCCCCGTGGGGCAGAAGCCTCCTTTGCCCCATTCTCATACGCCTCTTATAGTCCATTCTGACAGTGATGCTATTCTAACATGGTAACATGGTCTTATAAGGATATGTTCTAAACACAGCAACATAGAAACAGTTACAGAAATAAGGATTTGCTGACAGACTAAGAAGTAAGCTTGGGGGAGACAGCACAGCTGTTAAGGCCACTTTTAACCGCACAGATTCGGCGACGATTCGGCGGCGGAAGGCGGCGGAAAGCGTCTGTTGCCGAACGGGAGCTCATCGTCAGGTTTTCGGCAGCGGGTCGGGAACCTTA
>NC_137830.1:24022683-24025183 GCF_963921795.1 Nannobrachium achirus
TTTATGCTTAGCCGGAATTTCAGCGGGCTAGATTCCGTCTTTATATAGACCGATTCTAGGCGATTGCATTTAATCCATTATTCCATACTTGTTGATTAAAAAACTTTTTTTTAAGAGCTAAAGATCACTCTATACTATACTAGTTTAGTTTTAGCCGTCATTTGATGTTTCCAGTTGAACGATATATCAACGTTGGGATGAAAACGTTTTTTACATATTTACAAAACATATTTTTACATTTTTATCATGTTGTTCATTATCGGATGCTAACAGTATAGGTTGAAATGATTAGATCTCCCGGTTAAACCTTAATAATGGCAGTTTGCATCCACTGAGCAGTTTTCTGGCTATTAGACGTCTGAAGCCGTCTAAAAAGTCCTTTGAAACATTCTAGAAGTGTAATAAATAACGGCATAATGCCGTGGCGCAGCTTGGGACGGCATATTATACTTCTCTGAGTTACATAATTCACTCTGACAGCAAAACACACAAACACACACAGCTGTCTCCCCAAACCCCTGCCCCCACCATTATTCAATGAATTTTGATTAAATAAAATCATTTTAATAACTATTACTACTATTACTAGTTTAAATCTAGCCGTTGAAAAAAAGCCTTTTTAGACCTGTCAGAGACCTTTTTTAGCTAGACGTCAGGTGACGTCTACGACTTTTAAATAGCCCTCAAATTGCTCAGTGGGTCCCTTGGTGCAAGAGCGGTAAGTCCTACTGGAAGCGTTATGTCTTCTTTCAATATTTTTGGGGGCGTTATTTCGTCTTTCTCTGGTGTTGTTGGTGTTACCTCTGTGATATTTTCAAATGTTTTCTTAAACTACTGTATAGCATAACAAGAATATGCCGCTTGAATGACTCTCTATGTGCTAGTGTGCTTCTGTTATGTTTCCAATGGGACTACAGTTCAGTGCACCAGTGACTACTTCCGTACTCGCCATTCGGGAGCTGTAGTTCCAGACTCTATATAGCATTCGGAGATTGTGGAATAGTTGTCTGGCTACGCAGGACTACAGGCTGCCTAATGCTGGACAAGGACTACCAATCCTCCGCGGTCCCTCCATCCCAATGAGCATTTTTTGGGCTATTAGACATGCACTGATCTATGTAATGTCACACAGTTCGTCACGTCAAAAGTCTAATCCATGTGACACTTTCAAACAGGAGTTGACCAATTAACTCATTGCATCCTGTTCCCCACATTCGCACATTACAAAAGTACAAAAGTATTGGCATTAAAATTCTTAAAGTATCAATTTTCAAATAGCCTCGGTATAAAATAGGGTTAAAGTCGTTAATGTATGTTTTATAACTAGTAAGACACCCAAGGGTGGAATGCGACCTCAGGGTGACATGCAACCTCGCCCTAAAGGGCGAGGTCGCGCCAATTCTTGACAATCTGGCCAACCACAGCGTTTCTCTGACGATTCTAGTTGTTGTCATTCTGGGGGGAGTTTGTTCATGTTTTTGTGAGGGTATCAACCCTAGGAGCTCAGCACACTCACAGAATCATGGCACACTCACAGAATCAATGTTATGCCCATACATGGAGTTCCCTGACTATGTTATGTCAAAACATGCCCATATGTGGACATTACCAAAAATGGGCATTTCCAGATATGTCCTTAATATTGATAACATTGGGACAGGGATCTCCATATATGGGCATGAAACATATGTTAATTAGTAAAGCCAAGCTTAGGTTTGATGCCTTGGGATTTCTATATTTGGACATAAGTGTGTACCCAATAGGTCATCATCTGGAAAGGTAGGGTGTAAATCAGAGTAAAGCAGGCTTTTGAGCTAGTTAGGGTCAGAGATTGATGACATCAGAAATCCCCATATATGGGCATAAAGGGATTTTGCTTTTGGGAATGCCCATCTATGGCATTTTTATTTTATTTTATCCTTTATTAATAAAAATACATGTATGTATCCATATACATATGGAGTTCAATATTGATGTTTTTGGAGAAGGTATGTTGTAAATGTATGCTACTTAGTAAGGGGCCTCGGGTTAGATACTCTTTGTATGGCCTCTGGAGGTCCTTGGCGTCGGTTAGTAGTATGCCCAGCACATAAGATGTGGGACGTCACAAAGCCTGCGGCCATGTATCATTTTCCATCAGGCCTGTTGGTTTTCACGCTCCAGTGCGGCGTTCATGCGCTGCAAGTCAATGGCAGACTTGGCAGTCAGACAGACAGCCATTGACTCCGGCCTAACAATGGCTACTTTCTATGACGGTAGTCCCATATGACATGATGGACTGGACTATCTCCATATATAGTGTTATCCACATTTCGTGTAGCTGCCCTGTACAGGAAGTGATGTCACAACTCGCTGACATCACACTGACATCACAGAGGCTTCGGAAGGACGGTCACGAGGCTTCGGACACTCAAGCGACACGATTCTTCAGAGTATATGCGACCTTCGGTCGCAATAATATAATGTATATCTGCAGAGTAACTAGTGACTAATGTTTTCA
>NC_137830.1:24030183-24035183 GCF_963921795.1 Nannobrachium achirus
GGAGCGAGAGAGACACAGAGAGAGAGAGAGAGAGAGAGAGAGAGAGAGAGAGAGAGAGAGAGACGGAGAGAGAGAAAGAGACAAGTGGAAGCTTGTTTCCTTTCAAGACCGCTTTGAATCCTGATATTTTATTGTTTCCCTTTTGGCAGGGGTGCGTGCGTGCGTGCGTGCGTGCGTGCGTGCGTGCGTGCGTGCGTGCGTGCGTGCGTACGTACGTGTGTGCATGCGTGTGTGTGTGTTGAGTGTGGCTTGGGCCTTGCTCACTGACAAGCTAATGGCAGGTTTTCATCTGCTGCAGATGTGTGCACTGGCCCTACTTCGCTCTTTCAAACACAACTGCGTTCCACAATGCATCCAATGTATATCATTTAGTCACTTGTTAATATTTTTCATTGATTAGATATTCATAAAACCTGCAAACACACACTTAACCACCAGCAGTTTCACTTTGAAATGTCAAAAATAGCAAAAACAGTCGATACATAGACTGATGCACTCTGTGAGCAATTGTGGATCTGTCACTGTCCCCACTCCGGGGACAGTGACAGGTGGGGAGTTTGACTGGGGCGGTACACCTGTCAAACGATAACGCAGGTGTCCTAAGGCGGGCTCAGGGAGGACAGAAACCTCCCGTGGAGCAGAAGGGCAAAAGCCCGCTTGATCTTTTTGCTGCTTTTGTATGCTGTGGTACAAGGTGTGGCGGCATGATCCGCCCGCCCACCCTTCCACTCGCCCTTCTCCCCGTCCTCCCATATAGTCCTATATAGCTTTTAATATAGTATGATCAACCAATTGAATTGTGTTCTGGATTGTATCAAATAGAACTAATACAGTATCCTTGTTTATCAGTATCACAACGAAAACTATTTTTTCAAGGTTTTAAAGAAAATATCTGTATGTATGTTTTATCTATAGTTAGTTAGTTATTTAAACCATTTTATCCATTTATCATCATGTTGACTATTCTACAAGCTTGCACTTCTGCTATTCCCCCCTTTAAAAAAAAATATATATCAAACATTTTTGAATTATTTTCCTTGTTTTAATATAAATCTTCTCTGGGGTGAGTGCCTGGCACGAAACCTTTTCAGATAGGGGTTACGCAACCAAATATATCAATTTGGGGGGTCCTTGACATGAAGACATGTAAAAACCACTGCAGTAGGCATTCGTTTGCCCGACAGGCAGCGACCAAATGAATCCGAATGCACAGAGTCGGGCCTGGCCTCTCACTTCAATGTGTTCCTCTGGCCCACGGAGCTCCACAGGGCCTCTTAACAGAGCCCCCCTGAGTTATGGTGTGATGTGCGTCTCTCCCTGTAATTTGTTCTGCTTGCCGGCCCTCACGGAGCTACCGGGCCCCGAGCATTCCACCCCCCCAACACACACACACACACACACACACACACACACACACACACACACACACACACACACACACACACACACACACACACACACACACACACCACCGCAATACATGAAACACTGGGGCCACAGCTGTTCCAGAGGACGGGGATCACTCCCAGATGGCTGTGTTTGCGCACGTGCGTGTGTGTGTGTGTGTGTGTGTGTGTGTGTGTGTGCTTGCGTGCGTGTGCGTGCGTGTGCGTGTGCATGGGTCCACGTTCTGGCACATTAAACTCACATTAGGAGTAAAGTATAAAAGAAACTCCTATACGTGTGGTCAAAAACCAGTTGACGTTTGGAGAGTATATAGCCTAATATATGCACATGCAGCAACACCACCTGCATATATACACACACACACACGCATGCTTACGTGCGCACGCACACAGCCTCTGTGCATATTGCATTGTTGGCGTGTCGCGTGTCCTTCCTGTCCCCTCTGTCACAGAGATCGTCAACCGGAAGCTCAGCTTTCATTCGAGAGAGAGAGAGCGAGAGAGCGAGAGAGAGAGAGAGAGAGAGAGAGAGAGAGAGAGAGAGAGAGAGAGAGAGCGAGAGAGAGACAGAGAGAGAGAGAAGAGAGAGAGGCTTTTTGTCTGTCCAACACAAAAAGCTCTTTCTTTCCCTCTGCACCAAACCTCTTTGCTGAAGATACCGGTAGTCCATCTGCAAGCTCACACCGCGTTGCAGCGAGACACGTTGTAGATTTGATATAGGGATAGGAGTCAAGTGGTTAATGTAAATAAAATGCAAAGTTCCTAATATCACACAAAGATTATAGGCAGACCGCTCAGACCGGGTGCCTTTTTAGGAGACCTGAAGCAGGTTGGAGTCGGTTAAGGCCAATGGAAGAGTGAACGTGAACACAGCGTCTGGGCCACTCTTTAGCCCCATGGTCACTGCACTAAATATTGGACACAGTCGCCACAAGCCACACAATATTCCCAAGATGTTCATACTAAAAGGGCTTTTTTCAGAGAGACAAATCTGGAGAACATCATATCCCAGCAACACACTCTTGTGGGATCTAGCACCAGTAAACATTATGCAGACGCCGGCCCCCACTTATGACGGTGTATCTTTGTAAATGAACCGTCTTTGATTATTGTGACCGTACAGATGTACCGGTTCAACTCTTCAGTATTTACTGCTATTTTCCTGACATTTCCTGCAAATGCATTTCTTCAGAAACTCGCAAATGGCAAGAAACCACTCCATTAGAATCCAGCCAATAACCGGGAATCCCCATATTTGGACATATTGTGTCAGTCTCATGTGGTCTATGACGTCAAACATCTATGATGTCAGACGACAGTCATCTCCATATTTGGGAAAACATGGCCAAATTTTGGGCACATTTTGGCCAACTTAAAAAACCAACCAGGTCTGTGATTGTTTTTTTTTTTTGGGGCAAAGTTGATCCCATGCCAAAGCGCCAGTGCTCACCCAGCAGTCTGTCACCCAGGCGGATGCGTGCACGCACCCATGTGCCCCTTTAGGGAGAGGTCAGTCATCGCATGCCAGTCAGTCAACGCCAGTCAGTCATCGTGACGTGTTGTGATCTACTATTTTGTCCCACACTGTCAGAGGTCCCCTGCAGGTGACTGTATGAACATGCGATTAGTCCCAATAAGTATAGCTAGACAAACACACACACACACACACACACACACACACACACACACACACACACACACACACACACACACACACACACACACACACACACACACACACACACACTCGCCCCCATATTGCCTCACTTCAAGTGGTGAACTTTCACCTCATTGCTTAGTTGCTAATCTGCCACTTTTCTCTGAAAGGCTGAGGTGTTGTAATCTCCCATGCGCCCCCCCCCCCCTCCTTCATCCTCTCATAATTGTGAGGTGTTATGCCTTCACAGCCAGCGACCTTTGACCCCTTGTCCATCATTGAGTGCAGAGTCCGGGGGCGCCGCATGGCCACCTCCGCTGGCCGGGGTCTTTTGAGTGACGCCGCGCTCACTCACTGGCCACGTCAGCGCATGCAGCCACGCGTGAGCCGTGAACTCTCACCCAGAGAGCCGGAGATGGAGATGCTGCAATGTCGCACACACGCACGCACGCACGCACGCACGCACGCACGCACGCACGCACGCACGCACGCACGCACCTTTCATTCACATGTACGTACATTATGTATGCATTGTGTACACATACAGTATGTGTGCATTACACAACACAATGCTGCTATAATGCAGCATGTCAACATGTGCATGCACACGCACACGCGCACACGCACACGCACACGCACACGCACACGCACACACACACACACACACACACACGGTTCATGATGAGTTCATTCTCAGGGCCAGGCAGTGAAAACATTCACAGTGAAGTTGCAAGTTGTTGTTATCGTGTGTCAAATGGCAGTGGTGTAAAGTAGCCAAGTACAGTAGGCGATACTGTACTTAAGTACAATCTATAGGTATTTTTTACTTTCTTCAGTATTTCAAAATTTCAATTCCTTTACTTCTACTTGACTACATCTCAATACATCAATAGCGTACTTTTAGGTCTCCACTACAATTCATTCTTTTTGACACTTTTGCAGATTTATTATTGACACTTTACATACATTAGACCAGGGGTCTTCAACAGGGGGTCCGGGACTCCTAGGGGGTCCTCAGAGTTACTACAGGGGGTCCTCCAAATCTTTGTGTGATAGAAATCTTTTTTCTCTCCTTTTCTGTATTAACCACTTGAACCCTAGAGTCCAAATTCTGAGAACTTTAGCCAAAAATAGCAGATCTACAAGCTCACAACGCCTCGTACTGCGAGGCGTTGTGAGCTTGTAGATCGGCTATTTTTGGAAAGAGGTTTGGTGTAGAGAGAGAGTGAAAGGTCAAGTTTATTAAGTATTGGCGGTTAAAGTGGTTAAATATCTGAAAACACAAATTGACATGAATCCAAAATACACTGATGATTGTGCTGTCAAACAATGAAACTATATGGAAACTATGAAAAAGGTTGTGGGGGTCCCTGCTCATCTCTCTCTCAGCTAAGGGGTCCTTGGTCTGAAAAGACCCCTGCATTAGACACTTCAGCCCTATGTCAGCCATCTGAATATAGCAGATCTACAAGCTCACAATTGAAACCTACAGACAGACAGACAGACAGACAGACAGACAGACAGACAGAGACACACAGATGAAACGGACGGACTCCCGGCCAGCCGGACGGACAGACAGCCTTCCAGATTAGATCAGATCAGATGGCAGGACCTCGGTGGTCAGATTTACAGGCTGCCACCAGGAACAGATGGCGTCCATCCATCTCCCGGCTGCTCGATACGCGCGCTTTACCTCGTCAATCTGCGCCACGTCCGGACACTTCCTTCCGTATTAGCCAAGCCTCTCTCGCTCTCTCTCTCTCTCTTTCTCTCTCTCTCTCTCTCTCTCTCTCACTAAAGGATATCGTCGTTGTCGTTTGAAAACCTTGTATGTCCAAAACCGTTCGTTTTGCATTTATCATTTTAAAAATTATTGAAACTAGTCAAAACAGCCGATCTACAAGCACACAACGCCTCGCACCGCGAGGCGTTGTGTG
>NC_137830.1:24037683-24042683 GCF_963921795.1 Nannobrachium achirus
GGCTGGCGCTTTCTGTAAAACTTTGCGCGCACATTCCCACTAGGTCAAGGAACAAATTCCACTCTTTTCACATTGGCCTGTTATAGCGCCACCAGGAGGCCACAATAACCTTCCTGACCTTGCGGAGACCTGTGCTTGGAAGAGCAATTGCTTATATTGTGATGTTTATGTTTTGCTTATTTTGATTGTTTATATATTTGGTACAGTATGTGAATAATTGGGTCACAAGCATAGGGCGTTACCGCAAAAGCATCACCTGTTCACCTGCTGAGAACAGGCAGAGAGAGAGAGGGGATTTTGATAGCCATATCTTTTTGTATTTGTTTTGCTTTATTGTTTTGGTCGCAGTGATTCTGTTGCTATAAGTTTGAGCACCCTTTTGTAAAACCTTTTACAACACACATTGTTTGGATCCAGCGAATGTTCCTTTTGTTTAAGCGGAGCACGTCAGACAATACAATGGCCCATCCCATTGCCCCTCAGCGACTTATTTAGTTTGGTCTCCTCAAGTCACATATACAACTTGAGTAGCCTATACATGTACTTAGTTACACCTTAGGCTCTGCATTCTGCTCTGATCTCCCTGTTCTGTCCTGCTCTATTCATACACACTGGGTGTCGGAAGGGTGTACAAATGGGACCAAACTATATCCATAATGAGCAATCAACAGTAATCAACCAGGGGACTCTCTGGAACATCAAGATCTGCTCAGGTTACAGTGTGTGCCAGGGAGGTACACAGGTACGCACGCACGCATGCACACACTTGCACGCACGCACACATGCAGTCACATATACGCACGCGCGCACACACTCACGCACACACTCACACACGCACACACACATACGCACACACCCACGCACGCATGCACGCGATCCTCAAACTCACAATGTTGCGATGTGCTGTGAGCTTGCAGATCGTCTACTTTCGAAAAGACAATGTGTAAAAAAGGGCATAACTGGTTAATGTTGGGTAATGTGTAATGTATGAGGGTGTACTGTAAAAATAATGTTAAATAATGATTGAAATAGTATATTAAAAGTATACTTGTTTTCAAATAGGCTAATTGAAAGTGAGTAAAATAAAAGTACAATATTTGCCTCTGCAGATGTAGTAGTGGGGTAGAAGTATGACACATTAAATTAAAAAAGATTCTCAAGTAAAGTATGTGCTCTACCTCAAAATTAAGTACAGTGGCAATTATTTTCCACCACTGCAAATTGTGTGTGTGTCTGTCTGTGTTGAAGAAACAGAGAGATACAGAGAGAGAGAGAGAGAGAGAGAGAGAGAGAGAGAGAGAGAGAGAGAGAGAGAGAGAGAAGGAGACCGGCTGTCTGTCATCACACAACCACAAACACACACACACACACACACACACACACACACACACACACACACACACACACACACACACACACACACACACACACACACACACACAAACAAAATGTGTGAGAGGGGTTTACCCGCTCACCCTCCGGGGACCGCACTTTAATCGATGCCAATCACGAAACTAATTAGCTCCACCTTAACTCTTTTACTGCCACAGAATTGAACAAAAAGCTCAATCCACTGCCAGCTAAATTGAGAATTGTCGCTCATCTTTGAAGGCCTACTGGAGAAATTTGGTTTCGACTATAAAGACAACAATTATATGGCAACGAAGAATAGAATGTCTACTTTGCAACAGAAAAAGATTTCGAGTTTTTATCTTGTTCTGTTCATTAGCTAGAAGCTGCAGAATGTGGCCTAAAAACAGCTCTTTGAGAACATAAAGCTGAGAAAAATGCATTTTTGTGAAGAATACATTTTCAGGCAGAAATCTCTCTTTAGCCTTTTATTGTTGGCTTCAGTAACATCACACCTATGATCAGTAGTTGTTTACAAACAAATTCAAAAAAATAAAAACAAGAAAAAGTGTCTTTTTACACACTTTTAGTGTGTAAGAGAAGTAAGAGCAGTAGTAAGAGCAGTGCAGAACATTGACACAGTGACATGAGCTTCAGCCTGAATCCTGCTTCAGCTTTCAGGGTTCTCTTTATCTCACTGTGACACTACTGTGACACTACATGTCTACAGTACAGAGTGTATATGTGCGTGTGCGTGCGTGCGTGCGTGCGTGCGTGCGTGCGTGCGTGCGTGCGTGTGTGTCATTCAGCCTGCACAGGGCCTGGGGCTCCATTCTGTTTCACTCCAGCCAGGCTCCTCCGGAAGGGCTCCACCGGGTCTGCTGAACTCGTACACGAGCCCATGGTCGATCTGTAAATTATACAAATACATAATTACTATAAAATACATGAAAAATAGTACACCTTCAAGCTCACAACGCGTCACAGCAGAATGCGTGGAGGTTGGGGGCCTACTATTTTCATCAAAAGGCCGTTTTAGAAATGTCAACCCCTGCCTCTCTAACATTCTATGCACTTCCTGCTTACCACACAAATATATATATATATATATATATATATATATATATATATATATAGTAATTATGTAAAAACAGCATTCATGGTCTGGAGAGGGCACTTTTTACAGATGGATAAAAGGGCAGGGGCTCAAGCCCCCTTTGATGTCTATGTGAGCATGTGCATGGTGCTAAGTCTGATTTACAGAAAAAAGTTTGTTTTTCCACGATGTGGAAATGAAGAAGTAGGCTCATCATCATCGTCGACTCATCATCTAAAATCATAGCCAGGAAAATATCAAATAGTTTATATCTAAACAAATCAATTTACAATTTTGACATTTTAGCAAATGACTTACAATAAGTTCATATATAACATAAAATGCAGTTATAGTAAATAGTTACCATGCATTTACTGTCACAGTGAAATTCCCTTTATACCCTGTATACCTATATAAAATGTCACAATGCAACATAGCTCTGTTTACACAAAGCTGTACTCCCTCCAACTGTATATATGTTCCCCATTTTCAACAGTTTTTATTTGTAACACTTGCTTTGGCAATGTAAACGTATGTTTTCTCATGCCAATAAAGCTCCTTTGAATTGAACTGAAAAGCTACATCATCAGCTACTGATGATGATGATGACGATAAAAAGAAACCTCTCCCTCTCTCTCACACACATCGTACGCACGCACACACAAACTAAGCCAATAAATCCTAAATTCCCATCAAATAATCCTAGTAGGCTGTGCAGTGCACGTACACTACACGCGGTACGTGCACGCGCGTGATAGGAACTCCACGTGTGTCCTGAGTAGCGACAAAAACAAACCAAGCACGTGGATCCTAACTGCTTGGATCAAGTTACTGATCCGGTCCGGATACGGAAACATTTCTTGCATGTATGTGTACGTGTAAATAGCCGGATGCAGTAGGCGGGCTCTAGACCGGATCCCAATGTCGGAGTGGCAACACGTCGCAATGGAAAACCGTTACCCTATCTCACTGATCACTGACCATCCCCCCATCCCAGGCTTCCAGTTCCACACGGATGCTCTGTTATCACACAGTATACAACTATATACAGTATACAACTATACAATACATACATGCACTGGATTGGAAGTCTTACTTTGGACAGTAGAATCGTGGCCTCTGTTCTCCGAGGGGTCTCTACGCGGAAGCCATTCTTCATTGGCCAAATCGCCCAGTTCGTCTGTCTCTTCGCGGCGGTGGCGGCGGTACATGGGTCTCTGCTGCTGCGGCGATGTGAGCCCCCGGGCGGGGGGATCCATCCTACACGGGGGTCGAGCTCCGTCGGGATCGGTTTCCACAATATCACGAGGCTCTTGATCCACTTCTGGACCCCGGTTCTTCGCGACTGGCACCATCTTCAATCTTTTTATCTTCAATACCAACGGCTACAGTGATCTTTTTCTCTTCTTCATCATCATGATCATCATCACGACCACCACCACCATTCGTGGGCGCTGCCTGGTCCTGAGTCACCAACGCGGGTAGGTTTGTAATCCTAATTCTAACAAAGTTTGTTTCTATCCGTGGATCTGCTCTGCTGCTGGCTGCTGCTCCGGCCAGGGGGGGAGGGTCGCACTTCGGCGGAATGATACCAGCAAGTTGAGGCTGAGTTGGCCTAATACATCTCAATATTCTAGTACTGCTAAATACTACTACCTACTACAATTACTATACTACTAATACTATAAAACAACTGATTTCCGACAAAATGATCGCTTTTACCAACGTTTCTCTCTCTCTTTCTCTACTAACAGCCCGATGCATAAAACAATATAGTCCCTCAACGCTGCTAGCAGCTAGCAGTGGCGTCAGTTCAGAACAAGCTAAGGTATGGCAACATGACTGGTGTCTGGTGAAGACACCAGTCATGTTGCCATACCTTAGCAACAGGCACGATGAAAAGTAAATTTTTATTATTTCCCCCTGTCAAGGTATGGCAGCTGCATACCCCTGCCATACCCAATTGACGCCCCTGGCAGCTAGGCTGGTGCAGAGTCGCTCTGGGCAGGCGGAGCCAGGACAGTCTGTTTACTTTTTTTTTTTATGAAAGGTTTCCGGCTGTCCTCAAAACGATACCGACGACCAATTATGCATTCAAAAGTTGCGCAAGGACGTCTTTTATCATAATCCATAAAAAACATCAAACGAACGAACGCCCGTATTGGCCCTACTCGACCTCAAGAATTGGGGCGAACAGGAACGTTCAAAGCAGTATAAGAGTTAATGCACCACCTAACCCTCCATGCTCTCCCGATACCAACACCCGCCTCTTCGCTTAGCTCAGTGCTTCTCAACTCTTCATGTCCAGGACCCCCAAAATTATATTTAGCTTATTTGGGCATATTTAATGCTCAGGATTACAGCTTAGGCAAGTGGCACTGTGTGAAAAAGGGGTTACAAAATTGTGGGATAGTCCCCAGAGCTGACTTTGAGAACCGTTGGTCTCTTAAAATAGATTACTCCAACAAGTAGTTTACTTTCGGAGAAGATATTTAGCAGTGCTACCGGTATGTACAAAAAGGTCAGGAATACAATTCAAAGTTGTCCAATCTTT
>NC_137830.1:24047683-24050183 GCF_963921795.1 Nannobrachium achirus
TCAATTCCAAACAATTCATATGATATATATATATATATATATATATATATATATATATATATATATATATATGTATATATGGTATAAATGTTTGCATTTATGCTTTGCTACAGTATATCACATTAAATACTTAAAGAGCTGGGCATTTTTACTGTTGACTGAAATGCAGTGTAGCATGAGTGTAGTGCAAAACTCTTTTTTTTTTTACATGTTAATCAAGAATCTTTAATGCCAGTGAGTTTCAGGTGGAAAAAATGTAAACCTCTACTTCTTTTTTCAAATGCAATTTTAAAACGGGTCAAAACCCGAACAGAACTTAAGGGTTAAGTCTGTCTACATTGGATCCACTGAAACATGGGTTCTTTCTTTTTATGCAAGGGCCTGTTATAGCGCCACCTTGGGATCAATTTGAAAAACTTGGCACGGCGGTTCTTCCTTGGCCTATACTGGGGGTTTGAGTGAAACTCCCCGAATTTTCACGGAGAATACCCCCCCCCCCCATCCCCCTCCCCCTCCTTGTCTTTCCATGCCTGTGTGAACATCTCTCCAACATTTCTTCGTTGATTTATTCATTTTTTAATTCATGAGAAAAAGAAAGACAGAAAAACAAGGAAAGGAATAATAGAAATTAATTAAAACAATTTGATGCTATAGTGACAGGGTGGTGGTGGTGGTGGGGGGGTTAGGAGAGCGCTAGCTAGCAGGGAGCAGAACGGGGACTTTGTGCTAATTGCTTTCTTCATTAAGTGCTTTTACACCATGCCTCGTGTGACGGCACGCGAGGGCTGCTCTTGACATGCTAATAAACAGAAGTCATCACAGAAACAATAATAAAACAGTAATTAGCCCCGATCCTCTCCACCCAAAGACCCACTGAAGAGCGGGTGGTGGAAGTATGTTAATTTACCCCCAAAGGTGAATTACAAACAGGGGGGGGGGGGATGCTACGCCCCACCCCGCATTCAGCAGAGGAGTCGGTTTGTACAAGATCCTTGTTGTGGAATGTCAACGGACGCCACCGATAATGTTGGGATCCGTGAAGTGTCCAAAGCATACGCTGATCAGAATTGTAATTTTGTAATACAGTATGACTTAAGGCCCATTCCCACTTAATAAAGATAAAGATAACGATAACGATAATGATCTGACGTCATGAAGTGAAAGCGTGGAAAGCGATCCAAACAATATTGTTTACGGCTATCGTTGTCTTAATCGTTGTGGTGTGGATGCTGCCATCCACTTCAATTGAGAACGATATTTTATTTTATCTTTACCGCTCCCAGTGGGAATGGGCCTTAAATTTCCAAAATATATATACTAGTCCATACCCGTTCGAAGATATGTGCTCCAAATTATGTGCAGTTTGGGTTATGGGGTGTGCACAGTATAAGAGAGGAATTGAATGTAGGAGCCTCAGAAGTAATGTTGGAGAACCCACATGTATATATTTTTTTAGCTTGTAGATATGCTGTTTTGGCTTTTTGTCTCACGAAGTGTGGAAGTATAATGTATAAAGTATGGCTTACCCGTATGCTATTTTCACAAATTTTCACAATTTTTTAATAAAAGAAATTATGTAATTGTGGCTATACTGGTATTGCCATGTATTGCATTGTATATTAGTACATTGTAAACACTTGAAATATGAATATTGTACTATATTATATACACAGCCTACATTAAACATGCTTTTCCATATTCCATGGCACTAACTGAACCAAATACAGGATCCTCACACAGGATATTAATAGTGGCGCCACTACCAATTCCACAAGCACCTCACAGTAATGTGTTTATACCGGTATGTTTGTTTCAATTTCAGGATGATATCACTGCACCATATTGTCACTGTTGGTTGGAAACCTTGTATGTGCAAAACTGGTACTTTTCAGGAAATGGGGGGGAAATAAGAACCTGTGTTCCACTGGATCCAATGTAGTTATTATTTAGCTCTTGTTAACAGGTTCAATATTTATAAAAACCCACAGACGCACTTAATCACTTTGATGTACATCTTTTCCCCAAAAATAGCAGATATTTTAGCTACTTTTGTGTGACACAAGTATGGTATTGTTTTGATTCACCAAAAAATAAAGAGTCGAAGGAGATACAAGGTTTTTGCCTGTCAGCGACCGCATGTACATTTCAATATAATAATACTGACATCGCGAAACAAGACAACGAAGTCCCGCATTTATGGTGGTATAGCGACGCACTGGCGTCCACTCTGTCACACCATATTAGACCAATAAAGAGGTGAAGCTCGGCGTATAATAATAATACGTACCGTGCATGGAGCGCGTGCGCTTTCAAAAACGGTCGCAGGAAATTAGCATCCCGACGCTATTATGAGGTGTGTAGGCCTATATACGAGACGGTGGCACATGAGCGCCCCTGGGCCACATGAAACTATTAGCCAAGGTGTCACTCTGATGATGACTGCACACATAGGGGACACGGCATCTGCCAAGATGAGTGTGTGTGTGTGTGTGTGTGTGTG
>NC_137830.1:24055183-24067683 GCF_963921795.1 Nannobrachium achirus
CGGTGCGGCCTCCCGGCGCGGCCTTGCGCCCAGCGCTGGATTTTTGGGACTATTAAACTGAACGAATAAGTGTTGATTCATACAAAGAAAAGTGCTGTGTTACGGACTAAAATAACAAATGCTGTTTATTTTATTTGTTTAGCCTATTTACATACTTTAATTTAACCAGGGAATGGGAATGTTTCGTTGCTTGACTGATTAAGGCTATTCATTCTACTATTTTATACACATACTTAACTTGAGATTGTTTATTTTAATTGCACAAATGTCGCACAACGCAAACTCAAAGGATTGTTCATTGTTAAATTGTCCTCGGGAGTCGGGACCTGTTTCACAATTGAATAAAGACAGTTGGAAAGGGGTATCATGTCTCTGTTCTTCACCAATATTTAAAATGTAATGAAAACAAAAGGCCGCCGCTACACGCACTCTGCAATTAAGCTTGTTTAGAAAAATGTCGGTCTTCGGGCCGGGCCGGTCTCCAATTGTCAATTATGTATCGGGCTTTGGGTTAGGGTTAGGTTACATTAGATTTCTGACCATTCTGGCCGCCTCCTCCCCTCATTGATTTAATTTCTGATCACCCCTCCCTCCATCGCACATAGTGTATTATTTGTGAGGAGTTGCTCACATTTATATGAAAGGAAAGTGCTTCTGGAGTCACTTGTATATCATATATAGGCTATAGGCTAATATAATATAGGCCGATGTGTGGGTCTCTCGCCCTAGCTCGCGCGCGCTGCTCTCTGTGCCAAATCATGTCCAAATGGAGACGCTTTTGCGCAGCGAGTGAGCCAGCGGAGGGCAAGACGAGGGGCAGAGAGAGAGAGAGAGAGAGAGAGAGACGTTGCCCTCTTCGTAGATATTAATATCTTGCTAAAGTATTTTCTGTCTGGTTTATTGCTGGTAGATTTTGCGAGACTCTCCCGCCGCCGCTGGTTTTATTTTTTGATTGCCCGTTTACGAACGTTGACCGCTGATAAATAGGCTAATGCGGCGCTTGCGGGGGTCCTGCGGTTACACACAGGGAGATGGAGGAGGAATTATTATGCAGCTTGGATACATTCATGTCCCTGGACAGACGTGCACGGACGATTCCTTGTTTCGGATGACAAAGTGCAGTGCGAGCGCAAACGTATCAATTAAATATGCAAGAATGTGGCAACTTCACCCCTCCCATTCGCACGACTAAACCGAATTATATTATGAGAATGTGGCCTCACCATTTAGGCCTACTGCTAATCTGCATAGATTCTCTGCCATTCCGCCATTTTTTTTGTACCATGCATGTTCCAAGCTCCTCCATGCTCCGGTTTAGATAACTACTGTACAACGCATTTGCCCTTCGCAATAGGGCCAGGTCTGTCTGTCTGTCTGTCTGTCTGTCTGTCTGTCTGTCTGTCTGTCTGTCTGTCTGTCTGTCTGTCACGCAGCAATGCATGCATGCGCTCAGCGGAGAGGCAGCCCCTTGCCTAGTTAGTAAAGCCTGGTGTGCGAGGTTACCTAGTTAGTAGTATAGTAATAAGGGTAATAATAACCCCTCCCCCTCTCTCTCTTTCCTTTAGTTGTCTTGTTATAGGCATATAGGCATAAAACGTACGGCTAAAGTGGATCAATGGATGTTTTATAATATAATAGGCCTAATCATATCTTTTAATTACCTCAACATTTTACTTGAGTATACAGTATAAGTAAATCTACTTAGTTACTTTGCCCCACTGCGCCCAGTGAGAGCAGAGAGAGAGAGAGAGAGAGAGAGAGAGAGAGAGAGAGAGAGAGAGAGAGATCTCGGCAAGCGCCGAGGTCCATTTGGTTACCAACTGTCCAACTCCATCATTAATAAGCTGGGGATTGTGGACCACCTCAAGCCTCAAGGACCACTGGTGGTATTTGAAGCAGATGATCAGATCGTGCAAAACTCGGAATACCCCGAAACGCTTTGCGTGGTGTCACAGGCGAGAGAGATGAAGCAGGGATCCCCACAACCTTCATAGATTCCATATAGTTTCATTGTTTGACAGCACAATCACTTTTTTTGCGCAGCCTCCTCGCCAGCATGGTGCTTTAAAACGGCGAAATTAAACAAATATAGGCCTATTCGCTATATAAATATTTTGTTCGTGGGCCTGTGTTTCGCCGTTAATAGTTCTCCTTGGCTTTATTTATTTTTTCCTATAGGCCTACGCCAATGTAATGTGCACAGGAGTATTTTAGTTGCACAAAAAACAACCGCTCGCCCAGAACGAACCAACGGCGCAGTACAAAACCAAGGCAGGCAGGGTCCATTTGGTTTCATTTTACGCTCTCAAGAGTTAAGGGTCTATAGTTCCGTTTGGTTACTCTCCATATTTTAACTGGAGATCACCTGCATGGAAACCCTAACCCCTCAAGGACCAACACAGCACTGGTGGTCCCCGGACCACTGGTTGAGACCCACTGCTGTAGACTCAATATACTGTAATCATATCGAACAAAAATAAATACCCTATGAATTCAATGAAATGTCGGCTTGACAAGTGTAACGCTGACACTGCATGCATGTGTAATGGATGTGTAATGAATGGATGGATGAAATAATAAAATGTACTTTTCATCATGTCTGTTGCTAAGGTATGGCAACATGACTGGTGTCTTGCACGCACGCGAGGGCGCGCGTGCAAGACACCAGTCATGTTGCCATACCTTGCTGAACTGACGCCACTGGTAAACCCCGACTCTGCAGGGTCTCCAGCGAACAAGACAGCGCTGATTTGGGACAAGCGCTAGAGCTGCAGGCAGCTCGCCCCGTGTTGCGTATCTATAGCAGATATACAAGCTCATAGCGTGGCGAATTGCGACGAGTTGTGAGCATGTAGCTCTGATATTTTCAACGCGCGTCACCATCGTACGACGAATAGGCTGATTTTAACAGCGCACAGCACAGCACGCTCACCCTTCGGGATTTAAACCATGCTGACAGATCATGATACAAAAATGATGATGTTGTTTTAATGGTTGTAGTCTACTACTTTAACCAAATAATAATAAGAATAATAGGCTTAAATCTGATAAAATAGCCTAAAGGGAGCCAAATGATATAAGGGAGACATTTTCCCAGCCGGTCACAGTGTCCGGTGGACTTTATAATTACCGGCCAATTAAACATTTTAACGGTCAATGGCACAACGTATGCTTCGCCAATATCTTTATATATACAGACAGACAGACAGACAGACAGACAGACAGACAGACAGACAGACAGACAGACAGACAGACAGACACCTGGCACCCCCTCAAGAACCACTGGGGGGCCCCGGACCACTGGTTGAAATCCACTGTCAGAAAGAAAGTAATGACGTGCTGCCGTGTATATCACCGAGGAAAAAAAAAAAAAAAAGTAGGCCTATACCTCTGCCCTCATGAAAGTCAGGCAAGACTGACGTTAACCTTTATTTTATTTAGAACATAAGATGAAACCAAATGGACCCTTGTGTTCATGAATGAGTTAGAGCTTAAAATGAATAGGCTACAACACCTTACAAAAGGATCCGAAGTGTAGTGGAGTAGAAGGAAAGTAGGCTACTGGTAATTGGACTCATCTTTTTACTGTGAAAATCAGACAACTGTTTCTGCCTAAAACAACGTCACAAGAGTGCACAGTGAGCAGCAGCAGAACCAGGGCATGCAGTCACACACTTGTCGGCTGGAGTGCATAGGCCTACTGAGGCAGCAGCCTGCACACAAGAGCTTAGAATTTCAGCCCGAGCCCGACGGGACCCGACGGGTCGGCGCGGCGCGGGCCGGGCCGGGCTCAATTTGTCACGCACATGTCGGGCTTTGGGCTGGGTCGGGCTTGAGGGGAAAAAAAAAAAAATACAAATATATGTGCCTGTTGCACCAAGACCAGATGGAGAGGATGAGGATGCTGCTGCTGCCGCTCCTCCGGCCCAAAATGCAGACAACGAGTTTGCAGAGTGGCAAAATGAGCACAGAGCTGACGAGGGAGAGGACGAGGTTGACGAGGTGTCTCTGTCTCTGAGCGAGCGCCCTGCGGCGGTGGGGCCTCCCAGCGCGGCCTTGCGCCCAGCGCTGGATTTTTGGGACTATTAAACTGAACGAATAAGTGTTGATTCATACAAAGAAAAGTGCTGTGTTACGGACTAAAATAACAAATGCTGTTTATTTTATTTGTTTAGCCTATTTATATACTTTAATTTAACCAGGGAATGTTTCGTTGCTTGACTGATTAAGGCTATTCATTCACACATGCATCAGCGTATAGGCAGAAGCGCTGTCATGACCTTCTTTCAAAACTGATTCCAAATGTTCAGAAGTATTGGAGAGTATTGGAAAAAAAAGAAGGCTGTTTGTCATGACAGAACATCACATATAGGCCTAGGCCTATACAATGTATACATATCATGAGAGAGAGAGAGAGAGAGAGAGAGAGAGAGAGAGAGAGAGAGAGAGAGAGAGAGAGAGAGAGATAGAGACCTTTATTCACGTCGCTTTCGCTAATTCGCCGGTGAGGACATCCGTGACAAATTAAACATTGGCCAAATTGTCAAATATTAGAGGCCTATTTCTGTTTATGTGCAACCACTTTTAACAGCTGTCTATCTGTGTGATGAGGGGCTGTGGTGCTGAAACTGACTGACTTGACGTTCTCTATATGCATGTGCAATGGGAAAATGAAATCAATCAGTCTGTCTGTCTGTCTGTCTGTCTGTCTGTCTGTCTGTCTGTCTGTCTGTCTGTCTGTCTGTCTGTCTGTCTTCCACACTGGATGTGTGGACAAATTGAATGAATTTTGATATTTTGATAAATGAATTAATAGGCCTACTGTCATTGCATAGGTCGGCCTAGGTCAACGAGTCAACCCAATTAGCGCTCCTGCAGATGGTCTGATTGGACTCTGACCAGCTCTGCGCTTCTCAAAGTTACATTAGATCATTTAAAACATTGTGGCATTATTCTCAGCCAACTAATGATAGTCTATTCTGCATTCTGGTTGTCGTCACCCCAAATAATGGATTACTTCTTCATATAATTTATATAGGATATAATGCAGCAGCACTCTTTATGTGCAAAGCCCTCTTCTATAATAATCAGATTAATTTTTACTCACAATAGAGTAAAATATATTTAAACTCTTAGATCTGCATTGTTAAATGCAACGGAACAGGCAACAATAGTGGATGGCAATGGCATAGAATTGAATGGTTTGGTCTGTATTTGAACTGGAATGAGTTACTGCTTAAAACGAATACAATTAAACCATTGATATAAGAATCACTGTACATTTACAGAATTAAATTCTGTAAAAAAAAAAAAATAAATCTGAGATTTTTTTTTTTTTTTTTTTTTACATGACATGTCACGCGTACCTTCGCGGAACCATCGTGTAAAGACGCGATGCGTCCAGACGCTTTGATGCAGCGCAACGTGTGCCCCGGAGTGCCACTGGAGCAGAACTAACGCATGCATGCACGCACGCATATGTAAACAAAAAGCCATTTGCCACACATGCGTCGCTTCGCTTAGCTGGCACGGAAAAGCCGCCATATGCGTGCGTGCGTGCGTGCGTGCGTGCGTGTGTGCGTGCGTGCGTGTGTGTCAGACGTGTGTCCTTCTCAACAGGCCTGAACAGCTGTGATGGGAGCCTAATGCAGTATTGATCCCTGTCACCCCCATCTAGAGTGCACCTGCCTGTGCACGCACAGTGGGGTACGTGGACGATCGCACGCGTGAGCAGCGTGCGCAGAAACCCCCTCACCCCCCACCGCACGCACTGTACCACAGTGGTCCTCAGAGTGGTGTCCAGGGACCCCCCCAGGGGTCCTTGAGGGTGTTCCAGGCCAGGGGGTCCCCAGCAAAATGATGTTAAAATAGCAATCAAAATCCTTTTAAGCACTTTGGTCCTAAATACACAAGCTGTTTAAAAATAGCGATCGACAAGCTCGCAACGTGTCGCAGTGCAGCACGTTGTGAGCTTGAATCAAAACACTGGAAAAACAAAACAATATGACTTTTCTTTTAGTGGTACACAGAGGAGTCTCCCAAAAAAGAAGAAAAAAGACGTGGAATGAAATATTTATATCAATCTACAGGTAGTTCTTCTGACCAAACAATTGGTCAGAAGGCTCTCCAGCCATGCTGAAATGAGCATATAGCACACCTAGCCGTTAATAGAAGATCATCAAATGATTGGCGATGATGCAATGAAACTTTAAAATTCTCCATTAATTCTAGGAATACATTTGCCCCCTGTGTTAACTGTGCATAGCTGAATAGGATGGGTTGGGTCTACTACGCACCTGTATTTTAACATCAGTTATTATGGTGGTACTTGGAGAGAGGTGGTACTAATTAACAATCATGCACACGTACATATCCACATGCTCACATGTATATTGTCATGCACTGTCAGCAGGAAACCTTGGATCTCCATATATTTTTTAAAGATTTTCCAATTGATGGTACTGGTTACAAACGTCTTGTTTGTGGGTTTTATAAAAATTGAATATCGGTACTTTGTTTCTTTTGTTTTCACATTTCCTGTAAAGTAACGTGTTGGGCATACAAGGTTTCCACCTCATGTTACAAGTACAGCCACACACATGCAAGAAGCATTGTAATATTGGCTACGCACGCACGCACGCACGCTCGCACGCTCGCACGCACGCACGCACACACACACACACACACATACACACATACACACAAAGGCACAGCTGTGAGTACACATACACAAGCATGCAAACAGCTACTTATATGCACATTTATTAAGGCATTACCTCCACACCCTACACATTATTTATATTATTTAAACACATACCGGTATTATACACACACGCATCACGCACGCACGCACACGCGCGCGCACACACACACACACACACATGGCAAGGCCCGGGTTATATAATTGTTTATATAATATGTAGAGGTAGCCAAGCACACAACACCTAAACAAAGGCACCTTACATCATGCAATATGTAATGGATGCAGTGGTGTACAGTATATGTAGTATACTGTAGGTCTTTTTTGTTGTACAATTTGTACAGCCATCTCTATTCTATTGTCATTATAGTGCTTAGTGGTGAACCCAGGCAGTGTTGAAACCCAAGAATCGAAACCCAAGTGGAAACCCAATACTCTACTGTAAGGATGTACAGTATAAGGATGTGACAGTACATAATGATGAAACTCACATGTATAGATTGTCACAGTCACACAGACATGTGCTCACATACAGTAATGTCCTCTAGCAGCACATACCGGTACACACGTACTGTGTGCAAGTACCGGTATATATTCATGTGCGCTCTGTACCGGTATGTATGCACATGAATGCACACATGCACACACCACTGTATGCATGCACGTTACGTGTATGGATGTATGCATACACGTATGTACGCACACACGTTTGTATAATAATTGCAATAATCACTTCAGCCCTATATACATTTCCATTTGAAAATTGTAGATCTACTATTTCCAAAATGTTTTTTTTTTTTTTTTGTTTTTTACATTTCATACGTGAAATTTCTGAAACGGGACATTCTGCATAATGAGTACTTTCTACTTTTGGTACTTTAAGTACATTTTGATACCAATTTTGTGTCTTTACTCAAGTACATTTATAATTCCGGACTTGTAACAGACTAGAGTATTTCTACATTGCATTATTGATACTTTTACTTAAGTAAAACATGTGAGTACTTTTTCCACCACTGAGCTCAAAGAAACATAACCCAAAGGCACCGCTATACTCCATCCACAGTTGCTGATCGTGTACGATAACACACCATAAACCCATCACACCAGCCACAAACCAGCCACAAGCATTATGTAACCTGTCTAAAGTCCATTGTAGTATAGTATGCTTCACTAAAAACATCCTGTTAGATCGGGTTCACATGGCGGAGGCTTCTATTCTATTTCCTTTTTCTCCATAATATGGTTATGGAGGCGTCGCCACCGGCCCTTCCTCCTCGGGAGCAGAGAAGAATGTTCATACACTGTATATTACTGTAAATCCAGCTGCCCAGCGCTCTACTGTATGTAATCTCATAATACTCAAGATTCTCTTGGTGGGAAATCCAGCAATAAATTACACAGTAAACTGATTTTTACTGTGTAAAAGACTGCGGTTGGATTATGGCTTGTGTGTGCGTGTGCTGGTGTTTGTTTGCGAGCACGCGTGCCTGTGGAAGAGTGTTCGTGTATATGCCGGTGTGTGCACGCACATGTGCAGGTGTCTATTTTTGCCATGCTAGTGCATGGGAGGGGTGATATTCCTGTGCACGCGCGTGTGCATGTTTGCGTGTGTGAATTTGTACGAATGCGTATTTGTCGCGAGCAGATACGTGCGCCTGTGTGTTCACACCTGTATGTGGTAAACACAAATCTATGCACCTTCACTTGTATGTGTGTGTGTGAGTCTGAGTTAGTGACCGACCGATATATCGGTTACCGATATATCGGCCACCGATATGACCTTTTTGGCCATATCGGTATGCACCGATATGCAACCATATGCACCGATATGCAACCGATATGACCGATATAACCGATATGTGACCGATATGACCGATACAACCGATATGCGACCGATACAACCAATTTTTAGGGGCTAGTGAAAGTTACAAGTATGGTTTGTGCGATGTGAAATGTGATAATCACAGTAATCCTTAATCATATTCCAACATATTCAAGGGCTTTAGGAGAGAAATGAGACTCCAGTCCAGTTAGAGCACAGCAGATTGGAGGTCTGTGGCTCTTTAATAAAGACTAAAGGCCTGTTTTATATATATGTATATATCGGTATCGTATCGGTATCAGTGATGGCTTGCCTCTCTAGAATCGGTATCGTATCGGATCACAAAAAAGTCTATCGGTCGGTCACTAGTCTGAGTGAATGTCTGATTGCGACCGTCAGGGAGCAGTTTACTATGAAAACCTCCACCGTCCGTCCGTCCGTCCGTCCGTCCGTCCGTCCGTCCGTCCGTCGGTCACACGTCACTTCTTCTTCTTTCGTGTATCATCATCCTTGATGATTGGTTGACGACATTCACACGTCACACCTTTGCCCTGCTCATATCTCCGCATCAGTATGACATCACACCACATGTGTACACAAACCTTTGTGTACGTTGCTGTGGCAACAGTCTGTTGTTGCTGGTCTGTTAGTGTACGTTAGCAACCACCTTAGCAACCATGGTTTTACCCTAGCAACCAACTGTTTACCCTAGCAACCAACTGTTTACCATAGCAACCATGTTTTTTTTACCCTAGCAACCAACTGTTTACCATAGCAACCAGATACGCAGAGCAGGGATCTCCATATATGGGCATAAACAGGTGACATCACACTGATGTCAGATACTCAGAGCAGGGATTTCTCCATAATATATGGGCATAAAAGGGATTCTGTTAGGGATCTCCATATATAAGCATAAAAGGGATTCTGTTAGGGATCTCCATATATGGGCATACAAGGGATTCTGTTAGGGATCTCCATATATGGGCATAAAAGGGATTCTGTTAGGGATCTCCATATATGGGCATAAAAGGGATTCTGTTAGGGATCTCCATATATGGGCATAAAAGGGATTCTGTTAGGGATCTCCATATATGGGCATAAAAGGGATTATGTTAGCTGTTAGTGATCTCTATATATGGGCATAAAAGGGATGCTGTTAGGGATCTCCATATATGGGCATAAAAGGGATTCTGTTAGGGATCTCCATATATGGGCATGAAAGGGATTCTGTTAGGGATCTCCATATATGGGCATAAAAGGGATTGTATCCCAGATGATGCCCTGTTAGGAGATCCACACTAACAGAATCCATATATGGTCCTACCGACAGCTGCTATAAGCCAACCCTGGCGATAAGGTCTGAGTCGAAGAAATGCTTCTTTCCTGGCAAGAATTGCCCCTTTATACTGTAGGGCTCGTTTGTGTATTGTATGACATCACGCCAGATCATCGGTTGAGGACTGTGTGATGTCATCATATCTCCATATATGGAGACATAAGTTGCTCATGCCCAAATATGGGCTGGTGAGGTCAGACTTAGTGTGATGCGTAGGTTATCTCCATATATGGAGATTCAACTTCAATGAGTAACCATGGCAAACTGTCAACTGCCCGTATGTCTTGATAATTGGTAAAACAAACTTTTGGCCTATTTGTGGAGATAAGCGACCAACGGTCGCTTATCTCCCGATTAGGGAGTCTTACTGGTATACCTGCAAGTGTGTGTGTGTGTGTGTGTGTGTGTGTGTGTGTGTGTGTGTGTGTGTGTGTGTGTGTGTGTGTGTGTGTGTGTGCATGCGTGCGTGTGCGTGTGTGTGTGCGTGTGTAGGCCTACTTGTATGCAAGTGATGTGTCTGTGCACACATGTGTGTACAGTGTGTTTGTGTGTGTCAGAGATGGAGACAGCGAAAGAGAGATTTATGAGCACCTCTGTGTTGTGTGGAGCAGAGGGTATGGCTCAAATGGCTTCCCATTGTGCGTTAAACACAATGGCAGAGAGAAAAAGCGATGGTTGGAGTTGTGATGAGTGAGGGACCTCAACGTATTTGTTTCCAAAAGTGTATTATAAGTGTAGAGAAAGTGTTCAATTATGTTTTTTTATGTGTGTGTGTGCGTGCGTGCGTGCACGTGCCTGCCCTGCGTGCGCGTGCCTGCCCTGCGCGTACCACAGACCTCAACCGCATGTTGACACAGACGAATGGCCGACTTGGACTTTTGGTTAATGTCCGGCTTTCCTCCGGTCAGCGTCTTCAGCCTCCTCGACAGCAAATCATTACCTCTCTGTCTTTCTTTTTTTCTTTCGCTCGCTCGGCCTCCACGCAGGCCTGGCCCAGGTGCGTCACGGGGGGGGGGGGGGGGGGGGGGGGGGGGGGGGAGTGGGACTGAGTTACTAGGGCCCAAGGTGGAGGGGCCTTATTCTATACTTTAGCTATTGAAAAATAGCAGATCTGAAAATGTGTGCAAATCTTTGAATATTTGTATTTTTTTAAGCAAACATTTGTACATGGTGCGACGGACCATAAGGACAAAGCGAGTTCGGGAGACGATCACGTGGTGCTGCGGGGGCCGGGACCTGTCGGGACCTGTTGTCCCCCCCCCCCCCCACCCCCCCCCCCCCTGCAGTCATGTCGCGCAAGCTGCTGCCAATCTACTGCTCTTGCTTAGGTTTAGGTAATAGCCTCTATAGATATTATGCTGCCTCGTATAGTTGCGACCGTCAGGTCGCAGTTTAGTATCAAAACCTCCACCGGCCGTCCGTCCGTCCGTCCGTCGGTCACACGTCACACCTTTGCCCTGCTCATATCTCCGCATCAGTATGACATCACACTGCTTGGTGTGTGCCGTCAGGGTCATTTGTGTACGGTGTGATGTCATACTGATGTCAGCAGTGTGATGTCATACTGATGTCAGCGGCTATGTCTCTATATATGGAGTTATATGTTGTTCGTGTCCAAATATGGGGCTTGTGACGTCAGACTTAGTGAGATTCGTCGGTTATCTCCATATATGGAGGGAGAACCAGCTTATGAGCCGATGAGTTGTGTCAGAGTCGAGATCCTGCTTGCATCTAATCTGTCGGTAGATAATGCCGGTCTTATATAAGGGTCATTTGTGTACGGTGTGATGTCATACTGATGTCAGCAGTGTGATGTCATACTGATGTCAGCAGCTATGTCTCTATATATGGCGTTATATGTTGTTCGTGTCCAAATATGGGGCTTGTGAGGTCAGACTTAGTGAGATTCATCGGTTATCTCCATATATGGAGTGATGTGTTGGTTATCTCCATATCTGGAGATTCAACCTTCAACGATTTTGACATCTTGTTACTAATCTGTCGGTAGATAATGCCGGTCTTATATAAGGGTCATTTGTGTACGGTGTGATGTCATACTGATGTCAGCAGTGTGACAGGAGATAAGCTTAGGGAGTCTTACTGGTAGTGCTCACTATATGTCATGCTGTTTGATGCTCTCCTGCTGCCTCCATTCTTGTCAATAAAGTATACTCAAACCTAGTGAACGTCTCCTGAACTCATATTTTGCTTCTGGGGGGTCCCTGGAACTAAATATTTTGAGATGGGAATTGAGAAGGATTTGAAGTATTCAAAGACTTGCAGTGAATCCTTGTACCCAGGGCCCAGAATTTGGTGTGACGCCCCTGGCCGGGGCCCGGTTTCTTCCAGAATGCTGCTGTGGCACTATACCTGGGATTAATTAGTAAACTCCCAAAGAGCTAAGTGGAAAGTCATTGCCGGCACAAAAACAGAACAATGATTGATGGGAGAGCGGAAAGAGCGGAAAGAGCGGAGACGCCATCGTTCGTTAATGAACTTCGGAAAAGATGCCAGATCCCGTTGGGGGGAAAGAAGTTTCCATTTTGGTTTTAAAGGACAGTAGGCAATATATGCATTCAACTCCCAATGGGTATTCCTTTCTTCTTTTTTTATTTTGCTGTGGAGACAGTAGTGTA
>NC_137830.1:24077683-24087683 GCF_963921795.1 Nannobrachium achirus
GAGCTCCCCACCCCCACCCCCGCTCCCCCACTTCAGCCTCAACTACAACCGGACTATGATGACCACCTCCCCCCCACGACAAACTTTCCTGTCTCGGTCGTAGACAAAGAGCCCCCCAGCTACGACGATGGCTCGATTACTACAGAGAACATGCACTCTGTTGTTTTTGCCAAACCAGGACTTCATCATGTCCATTTGAACATCAATAGCTTGAATCCCAAAAAACTGGAGTTAATTAAGGGAATGTTTCATGACGGTAAGGCAAAGATTTTATCCTTCTCTGAAACTAAACTTGATGACTCGTTTACGGATGCTAGCATTGAAATTGCCAACTATACTGTAATCAGGAATGATAGAAACAGGTATGGAGGCGGAGTTTGCATGTATGTACACAATGATGTCAATTTTGTCCCCCGTCCAGACTTACACCACAGTTCACTTGAAACTGTATGGATTGAGGTAATCTTTGAACATGCCAAAAACATACTAATATGCGCTGTCTATAGACCACCTGATCAGAATGATTTCTTTGAGCTGTTTGATGAGAGCTTAGCAAAGGTGGACGGTACCGAGTGTCACATTTTGGGCGACTGGAATGTGGACATTTTGCGTAAAGACGCACCCATGTTCAAGTCCTTTGATGGGTTATGCAAGCAATACAGCCTCACTCAGCTTGTCACAGTACCCACCAGGGTGACAGAGCACTCTCAAACCCTCATAGATCTCGTCGTAACCACTGACAAGTCCAAAGTCACCGCTAGCGGGGCTATTGTATGCGGTCTTAGTGATCATTATATGATCTACTCTACCCGAAAAATACACAAACCCAAAGCTAGTGGCCACAGAACTGTCGTTGCTAGAAGCCTGAAGAACTACTCCAGTGAGGCTTTTAATCTCAAACTAGCGGGTGTAGACTTTTCCCCAGAGCTGCAGTGTACAGATGTCGAGGAAGCATGGTGCGGTTTTAAAACCAAATTGACCGATGCTCTAGACGACGTGGCCCCCTTGAATACCACCAGGGTTAAAGCCCGCCAAGAGCCATGGTATAACTCAGATATTGCAGAATCAGCTAGACTCAGAGACAAAAAATACGATGAAAAACGAAAGTGCTGCAAAAAGCTCAAGAAAAATTTCAACCATGACCTCAAAAAACACATTGAGCATCTTACTGCTCAATGCAAGAGACTTAGAAACCAGACAACCGCCCTAGTTAGATCCGCCAAAAAAAACTACATCGACGACAAAATCGATGAATACAAAAACAACCCACGAGACCTATGGAAGTTGCTTAACAACCAATTAGGCTTAAAATCAAAAACCATATGCCACAACATAAACATCAAAACGGACGCCGCTCTCATTTCTGACAAAGGTGAAGTGGCTACCCATTTTAACAAAACCTTTACCACCACAGCCCGTTCACTGGTCAAAAGACTGGTCGCCCCATCTGGGCGGTATGGTGAAGAATTTGTTAATACATTCTACAAAAAACTGGGCGTCAGTAAAGACAGCTTTAAACTTTCCACAGTGACAACTGATGAAGTGTTTAAAAAATTGAGCGCCCTACCTCAACACAAGGCCACTGGCCTTGATAAAATCCCAGCTAGATTTCTCAGAGATTCAGCCGCCACCATTGCTCCAATCATTACCCACATAATTAACCTTTCCATCGAACAGGGTCATGTCCCCCAGGACTTCAAACTAGCAAAAGTAACCCCCCTGCATAAAAAAGGTAGCAAACTAGACCCTGGAAACTACCGCCCCGTTTCCATTCTTAGCTCCATATCCAAAGTCATGGAGAAAATAGTCTACGAACAGATTGCAAGATATCTCGATGAGAATAATCTGATTTACGAGTTCCAATCTGGATTCAGAAAATCCCATTCCACTGACACATGCCTTCTCTATTTGACTGACCAAATCAAACGCGAAGCGGATCTGGGCAAGTATAGTGGCATGGTCATGATGGACCTCCAGAAGGCATTTGACACCGTGGATCATGCTATTCTGATTGAGAAACTAAAAGCCATCGGTCTTGACAGCGCAGCAGTGAGCTGGATGCAATCTTACCTGGTGGGGAGGGAACAGGTGGTGGAGATTAACGGTACCCTGTCCCCCCCCCTCCCAGTAAGCTGTGGAGTTCCCCAAGGTAGCATACTGGGACCTCTGTTGTTCCTAATATACGTGAACGACATGGCATCTGCTTGCGACTGCAACCTGTTCCTGTTCGCGGATGACTCGGCTCTCCTAGTCTCGGGCAAGGACCACTTGCAGGTTGAAAAGACACTTAACTCTGAACTGAGTAAGATCTGCACATGGCTTAACGACAACAAATTATCAATTCACCTGGGCAAAACCGAGTCCATCCTCTTTGGATCAAATCATAACCTCAAAAAGGTAGAGAACTTCACAATCAAAGTGGGTGACAAGGTCATAACACGAAAAAACGAAATCTCCTACTTAGGATGTATCCTTGAAGCTAATCTTTCCAGCGAAAAGATGACTTCAAAAGTAATACAAAAAATCAACCAACGAACTCGTTTCCTACAGAGGATCGCCCCAATGGTCAACTTCAACACACTGAAGACCATAGCTGGTGCAATAATCCAGCCCCTCTTTGACTATGGAGTCCACGTATGGTATCGTGACGCCCCACAAGCCCTAAAAACTAAACTCCAAACAGCCCAAAATAAACTAATTAGGGTCCTGCTTAACCTTCCCAATCAGACTCACCTCACCGCTACTCACCAGTTAAGAGTGGGGTGGCTCAGAGTAGATGACAGAGTACAGCAACTTGCAATGGGCCTGGTGTACAAGATACACTACACCACTATGATACCCAAGTACCTGTCAAAATACTTTATAAACGTTAAGGATGTCCATAATTACAACACCAGAGGCAGTGCCACAGATCACGTTCAACCCAGAGTCAACTCAAAGAAAGGGTCGAACTCATTCTTCTGCTACACCACAAAAATGTGGAATGCCTTACCGAAGGCCATAAAGGAGTGTGGATCACTAGCATCCTTTAAAATTGCCCTAAAAAACCACTTACAGGCAGCAGCCGTTCACAACTGGTAAAAACCTAGCCCAACCCTACCCTCCCTGCCCCTTCCTTGTATATACTGTACATACTGATTGTTTAGACTTACTGTTACCTGCCCCTTCCTTGTATATATTGTATATACTGTACTTACTGATTGTATAGACCTACTGTTTTCTTTTTTTCTTTACATATCTACTGCATAGTACTGTGTTCTATTTGTCTGTCATTCAATGTTATATGAGATACTTTAATGGTTTCCTGTTGAAATAAGCTTAGTCTTTTCATGGATCTCCTTTTAGTAGACCTTGTACCAGTGAACTGTACCGTCATGAATCTGTACATTTTCCTATGCAAACTTCTAATAAAGCCTTCAATCAATCAATCAATCAAACTCCCGAACGCCTGGTCGTAGAGGGACGCGAGACCCCTCTACGGATGTGTCTCGGCGAGGCGATCCGCGGCCCGCCCCGGTGGTCCGCTGTGGTCCCGGGTGAAAAAACGTCAGAAAAAGGCCGACGCGACCGCGGTTTTCTGTAAAATACCTGCAATACCGCTACTGACCAGCATAGAGCAACTTACACAGTATAGCTTTAAATTGTCACTTTAGAAATCTGCAGATACCCTCTCACTTAAACTTTATGTTGGTTTGTTTACTGTTGAGTGAGAAAACAATGTTGTACATTAAGTTAATCATCTCGGGTCCCCCCAAAATAATTCGGGCCGACCCACAGTTTGAGAAGCACTGAGATAGACAACAAGGCATCAGGAGTCTGGGTTGGGTGATATTTTGGAGCGGCACCAGCCAGCAGGGGCTCTATGTCCTCCCACTGGGCACTCCTCACTCTCAAGTGAGTCAGTATAACAGCAGTGACAACACACAGAAATGTGTGCAGGGAGGAATTAATGCTCTATGCCAGTCTTAAATGTTTTCAGGCTAAGGACCCCTTAGGTGAGAAAGCGATGAAGCAGGGACCCCTAAAACCGTTTCATAGATTCCATATTCATTGTTTGACAGCGAAATCATCTGTGTATTTTGGATTCCTGTCAATTTGTGTTTTCGGATATTTAACCACTTGAACTGTCAATACTTAACTTGATATTTCACTCTGTACTTAGTGTGTGTAGAACTATGTACATTGTTCTAGGCCTGTCCTCTAAAAATCGACGAATCGACGCGTCGCTTTAAGCCCCGGGAATCGACGCCAATTGTTTGAGTCGAGGAGTCGGAAATATATATATTTTTTATATCACCAGTTAGCCTACTAGTACTGCGGTGCACTGCTGGACTGGTGTCATGTAGGCCTACTTCCAATTGAGAGATGTAGCAATTGGCGAACAGTTATTTATTGTCTCGCACCAGCGAAGGGGTGAAAGTGAGACGGAACGGCCAGAACCGCCGCATCGTTAAAACATTCGGAGCCGGGACGGTGTTCCGTTAAGAGGAGAAGCACGCTGTCAAAATCCCATATTAAATAACCTGCCACAGCACAAACGCACGTCCACAAAGTAATTAAACAATCTAAAGTCAAATTAACATACACAAGTGTAGGCTACAAGTTACATTTTCTAATTAAAGTGCTTCTGAATTGTTCCAGTGTGTAAGTAATCCATGATGATGTTTGTTTCGCTGTGTTTGCGTCCACATGTTCACACTGAGGGCTCTAGCTGGGAGCTGTGCCTCCCGCTGTTTATGATCCGTTTCTGAAATGAATCCGTTCTCGACACTGACTCATTACTCTGTCAGTGCTCTGTGTCCCGCGACTGCGGACTGGATCCCATCGTTCATTTAAAAGAGCCGTTCAAGAGAGCGGAATCGTTCGCGAATGTCTCATCTCTACTGCACGCTGCAGAGAGACGGGGCAGGGTTGAACAGCGGAGATGTTTCATTTGTTTTAATGGTGTGTTGTACATTAACATTGCTATGCAGATAACGCTTTTGCTCGCGCACCGATATCACCGAAAACACGGTGTATTCAATCATCTTAATGTATTATTGTGTTATGTTGATGTGGACGTTTAAAGCAACACCTTTTTTTTTCTTCTTTTTTTACACAAAGTAGACTATAAAACGATTCGTCGACGCGTCGGAATGAACCCCACGACTCGAGTCGACTCCAAAAATCCCGTGTCGAGGACAGCCCTACATTGTTCATATACGCTTTATGTCACCTGCCAGCAGGGCAGGAATTCCAGGGAGGCCATGAAGGCCATGGCCGCCGTTGCCCCTCAGTTTGGATGGACCAGATTATTAATACCATAATTTATTTATTTGACTGCAGATAGTCTACATCAAATTTAAAATCATCCTTAATCCTCAAATTCAATTAATTATTTCAATGGACAAAGAAAAATATGTATTTCATGGCCTTCCTGCCCTGGCATTTGGCCTTTGTGCCCTCAAAAAATTGTCAACACCAAGTGTCCTTTCCCCTAAAATGATGAAATTCCAGGCCTGCCTGCCAGCCATCGTACTAGTTCCAGAGTCTGGATGTGCGCATGCGTGGAACCCAGTGTAGTTATTATCTGTTGTTGTTGTTGTTGCCAACGTCCCTTCAAACACCCTATGCCAAGAAGTCATAATAAACTCATGAATGAAACCGAAGACTATTATTGATCACCACATGAAACAGTGTGCTCTTTTTTCCCCTCTACACCAAACCTCTTTGCCGAAATAGCTGATCTACAAGCTCACAACGGCTCGCAGCGCGAGGCGTTGTGAGCTTGTAGATCTGCTATTGTTGGCTAAAGTTCTCAGAATATGGACGTTAGGGTTCAAGTGGTTAATATAGAAAAGGAGAAAAAAGGTTTCTATCACACAAAGATGTTCAGTGTCTTTGCTGAAGGACATTTCGACACTAACTCTGGGAGAGCCCGGGATCGAACTGGGAACCTTGCTGTTTTCCATCCGACCGCTCTACCCGTCGATCGAAGCCGGCACGCTGCTCGGAGCGTTGGTGTTTGCAAAGAGCAAAAAGCGGGAGAGGTGACTAACAGCGTGAGCCGCCGCGTCGTGGCCTCGTATACGGCGGTGACTCACCGGCTCAAACAAAGTTTTAGAGTGACTCAGTAATATGACTCATCGTGCGGTTCGCCGATATCCTGTTCTCTCCTGACATGGGTGGCTACACGTATGTGCCGCTAATCTGTGAGCGGAGGCGGATTACATGGGCGGGAAGAACCGTGTCAATCATAGAGTCATGAATGTCAGCGAGTCAAATGTTTGTTTAGACAAAACAAAACAAACAAAAGAAAACATTTAAACTGCATTCGTCCCTTCGGATTTAACTGAGGCTGAGGATTCTATAAATGCGTATAGCCAAGGCAAAAATTTTAAATTACAGCTTTCCCGGTTTTAATGGGTTAAATATTCAATGCTTAATGTTAAGTAAAATGGAAGGAAAGCACCATTAATAAGCTAGACTTTTATTACACAAACAATTACATTACCACCCCCCCCCCCCTTCTCGAACAGAACTGGAGTTGGGCCATTCCAAAATAAATTTAAATGAAATGTAAACTTTTTCTTATCCATTCGGCTTTTGAAAATTTGTCATAAAATTGATTGCTATGAATACTTCCTGAGATCAGAATATATGTCATATTTCTGGGCATGTTGCCCGCTTGAGTGAAGTGATGTTTACTTGTTTCCTGCAGAAAGGTTTTGTTGTGTGTGTGTGCGCGCGTATGTGTGTGTGTGTGTGTGTGTGTGTGTGTGTGTGTGTGTGTGTGTGTGTGTGTGTGTGTGTGTGTGTGTGTGTGTGTGTGCGTGTTCTATGGTGGGTCAATACTATGCTGACCACAGGTCATGCTCCATTTCCTGTTCTCCGCAAGCCTTGTGTCAGCACACACACACACACACACACACACACACACACACACACACACACACACACACACACACACACACACACACACACAATTAACTGTCTTGAAATAGCACAAAAACGCTAAATATACCATCGCTATTGTATATACTGCAAGTCAGATAGAAATGTATACATATACTGTACATGAACACAAGTGCCTCAGCAAAAAAAGAAACAAGTCATGTATCATATTTAGCCCTTGACCGTATACAGCTACAGGACACAAATACCCCAGGGCAGATGTCCTTGCATTGGAGGTTATTATAGTCTTTACATTTATACATTTTCATTTAATTTTTTACCCCCTTTGACTTCTACTATTCTTGGGCATGCATGTGTGCATGTACAGTAGGCCTATGTCTTTATCTGTTCATGTATGCAAGACACGTGTCAATCAATGTATACACTGCGGTCATCAAGCTGATCCCATTAGCTGTACTGAAGTGCTTGCTATTGTTTTCCTGAGGAGAGTGGCAACGCGCGCACACGCATGCACACAGTGAAAGTGAAATATCCTGTGTTTGCTCATGTGTAGAATCCTATCCCGATCATGTCATATCCTGTTTTTTACTTAGAAGCCAAGGTGCTGGATTTAGCATTAACAACTGATTACGCACACAACACACGCACACGCACAGATTTGGCCCTCCCACACACATCTCCCATCCTGGCCAGGTTCGCTGTTTTGAGGAAGTGCACCGTATTAATGCAGCAAACATTTCCTGGTCCCGTCACTATTCCCCAGTTCCTCTTCCCAAAACAAGACTGAAAGAGCCTAACTGCTCCGCCACGCAGCCAGTGGGACGTTTTCCTCCCTGGCAAACGGCTAGACGCCTTCGTAAAGTAACAAGTGGTTCAAAAACATGACATGACTTTCAGTGGCCAATGAGGATACGGTGGTGGGGCAAAGCGACACTATAAGGAACCCCCTGGTGATCGTTTACAACAGGCCGCTTGATCCGGTCTAGGCAGAAACTACAAGCAGAAGAAGCGGCGTTGCTTTGTTTTGTTTCCCCAATCCCTATTACAACCCCTACAACCCCACTCGTTCACTTAGATCAGCTAACACAGGGATGCTGACCGAACCCTCGCTAAAAACTCCAGGGCAAGAATCCACTCGTCCGAGACAGTTTGCCCTCTTGGCTCCCAAGTTGTGGAATAAACTCCCTGTCGCACTTAGAACAACGGACTCACTCGCTACCTTTCGCCGTGGACTGAAGACTCACCTTTTCAGACTCCACCTAAACCCTTAGCACTACAGTAAAATCAATGACCATACATGAAGCTAGTTAACATTTGTTTTTTAGGTTTCTTTAGAACTTGATTATATTGTGTTTTTCTCTAGATAGATATCCATTTACATTGTTATATTGCTGTTAATGTACTGACCTATTATCTTGTTTATTATTGTGATGTTGTATCTGCTTATTGTAAGTCGCTTTGGATTAAAAGCGTCTGCTAAATGCCTAAACTGTAAACTGTAATTGAGTAGCCTAGTGTAGTCGGTCCCATCCTATTTTACGGTACACTTTAAGACATAATAAGACATAATAAGACAGAATAAAGCCATAATAAGAAATAATGTGTTGGTAATTAGAGCTAATATATTTTATTAGACAGAAACAAAGACAGAATAGTAGAAAGAGCGAATACATTCTCTGGCACCGGCAACTGCCGTGGAACTGCAGCGGCAGACACTGCCGCACAACCGGCAGTTCGACCAGCAGTCGCACTGCATCGCCGGCGATAGGACCAGCAGTCCCGCCAGCAGGAACCTACCGTTCTGTGCGGTGGCCGCCGGTCCTATCATGATGCAGCGCGACTGCCGGTCGTGCAGCGGCAGCGGCAGGTGCCGGTGCCAGATAATGTATTCGCTCTACTTCTACTCCACTACATTTCGGATCCAAATGTTGTACTTTTACTCCACTACATTTATTTGAAAACTTTAGTTACTAGTAACTTTGTAGATGTAAATTATAACATTATAAAGCATACATAAACCACTTTAGCCCTATATTATACCTAGGTTGTTTGAAAATAGCTGATCTACAAGCTCACAACGCGTCGCGATGCACTTTTACTTTTGGTACTTTCAGTACATTTTTATAGCTATACTTTTGTCCTTTTACTCAAGTCAATGTTGTATTCCATACTTGTACTTGTAACGGAGTATTTCAACACTGCAGTATCGATACTTTTACTAAAGTAAGCAATGCAAGTACTTTTTCCACCACTGAGCAGAGCACATATCTATCTGTCTGTCTGTCCGTCCTTCCGTCAGTTTGTCCGTGTGTGTGTGTGTGTGTGTGTGTGTGTGTGTGTGTGTGTGTGTGTGTGTGTGTGTGTGTGTGTGCATGCATGCATGTATGTGTGGCCCTTTGAAGCACTTTCATCTAGGGACCCCAAAGGGTCCCTATAGCTGTTTATTTGCCTGTGTGTGTGTGTACTCCCAGAGCAGATAACCCACAGAGAGAGTGCCTGGCAGTGACAGGGGCTGCAGTGTTACTGGAACACAGGCCTTGTGTAACCGTTGGGGCCATTCCGCTATTGGCGAGTTCATTCAGGCTGGAAGTAGGAGGTCACCATTATGAACCGATAAGACCCCGCAGCCTGACGGGAACCCCCTCTCTGGCCTAATTTTTAAAAGAAGACAATGTTCTGCTGCTTTGCGACATGTTTGTTATTGTTAGCGTTTGTTGCGCTTTGCGTCCCAACCTTTGATGTCATGCTGAAAAAGAACAAACGTTCTGTGTGTTTTGGAAGACGTGCACTGATCTAATTTGGGCTGGCTGGCGATGGTGGACAGCCAAGGAAATAGCACATTTTAGATGTCTGGAAATAGCATCGTATTCTATTTATAAATCGCCGTGGCCGAGTGGAAACCTTGTATGTCCAGAACTCGTACTTTTCAGGAAATGGAAGAAAGAACCTGCTCCAATGGATCCAATGGAAATATTTAGTCAAAAGCTCTTGTTAATATGGACCTCAACACACTTTTGACTGAGCAACTTGAGCAACTTGTTTGCACAACTTGCACAAATTTCACGATTTTTCAAAAATAGCAGATCTACAAGCTTGCAGCGCGGCA